>NC_052069.1:121369439-121672772 GCF_015852505.1 Tachyglossus aculeatus
TAGACAATGATCCATACCCACAAGAAGCTGATAGTCTACTGAAGGAGTTTACAGTCTAGTGGACTTCTCCCACTCCCTCTTTTCTACCCACATTCTCTGAGGCCTGAGTTGGTTTCCTGTTGGCGCCAGCCACTTTATCGGCAGGTCAGTGGCACTGGAAAACTGGGAAAGGAAAATACTAGAATCATCCAGTTTCCTTTATGGTCCTTGAACCCAATATAACCTACATTGAAGTTCACTCCCAGCAGAAGTTCACTCCTTCCCTTCCCCACAGCACCTGTATATATGTATATATGGTTGTACATATTTATTACTCTACTTATTTATTTATTTATTTTACTTGTACATTTCAATCCTATTTATTTTATTTTGTTGGTATGTTTGGTTCTGTTCTCTGTCTCCCCCTTTTAGACTGTGAGCTCACTGTTGGGTAGGGACTGTCTCTATGTGTTGCCAATTTGTACTTCCCAAGCGCTTAGTACAGTGCTCTGCACATAGTAAGCGCTCAATTAATACGATTGATTGATTGATTGATAGGTATGTATCCATTCTACTCACCCTTGAGGATTTCTCTGGAACCTCCCCACTTCTTTCTCACCCCAAACGGTTCCAGCCTCCAACTGTTCACCCTTGCTGAGAGGGCCCTCTACCCCAGATCCCAGAGGAAGGACTGATAGATGGTTATATTGCCCCTATATCTTATGTGCCAATCCAAGCCTAACCATGCCTTTTCTGGCCAGTCAGGATGGTATTGCTGACAACTTTCTACTCTGTGCTGTTTCAGTTCCTTCTGGGATTGCTTAAGTGTGAATATATTCTCAGTGGTATCATGGGACACCCAGAAAAGGTTAATACATCCTCGAGGGTCACAGGGATCTACTCCTTGGTACTTAACAAAGTTTTTGCTTTTCTGACTAGGTTTCAGGCCCTGTCACAAGAGTACCCGACGTTTACTTTGAAAAGGCCTGGTAAACCAACAGCAGATACCAGATAGCCCGTGTTGGTGTTTGATTTTCTACTATGTGTTTATAATTATGGAAAATTGTCTTAATTATTATGATGAGAGGAGGGAAAATAACTGCCCAAGTGAAGGCTCCATGAAAGATAGCTTGTAGTTATTTGACGATAGGGCTGCGTTGGTGGTTTTAATTGAAATGGCACTATTAATACAATGCTTATTCATTTCATATAATAAAAAAATGAAAGTACGTTTTGCAATTACCCTATTCTAAATGAAATTAACATTCCATGGCATTTTCCAGTAAATGGTTAGTTTGCACATATGAGTGGAGACAATTAGCCAGGAAGTGATTGAAAGTACCGTGACTGGAGAGGGGATGAGGGAGGGTCAGTGATTGGAAAAGAGGAGAGAATCAGGAGTTATTACTCCTCTATGGACCTCCATGTCTTCCTCTTGATCCTCCTTCTTCTCTTCTCCCCATCCACCAGCACTTCTGATGCCTATGGTTACCAGGACAGAGCCTCATATGACTGAAAGATGCTGGGAATTCATTCTTGTTGTAGGAGGTCTGGAAGAGGGTGAAGCCTGATGACTTCTTCTCTGATGGATGACAATAATAATTATAATAATCGTGGATCTTGCCCTGGTTGTAGATGCACGGCTGACTTCAATCATTCAGTCATCTTGAGGTGGGGGGGAAAGTCATCCATGCACGCTGTTTCTTATACTGTCTTTATGTTTCATGTATTCACAATAACTTAATGATGTTATGCAAAGTGTTTTGTGGAAGTGCGTTTCCCCATAACCCCTGCTGCTATATCATCTCACAGCCTCCCCCGCAACCGCCACAGTCTTGTCACTCCCGCTGCCACTGATTGAGTACTTGAGGTAGCGCAACTCCAAAACTCTGACTTACAACCCTCCATACTGCCACCATCTTTGAGCAGATCCCTGTGGCTGCCTTATCTATAAAGACTCAGGTGTCTGCTATATTTGAAAGATGCCGGGGAACTCCCAGAATGCATGGTGGGATGAAATTGCCACCATCATATTTGTAAAGGGCAACTCCCTCCTCTGGCATTTATCTTGAGGTGACGATTTTTGTTGCTTATCTTCTGAAACAGGCCCTGTCTGAGTGGGAATGATTGAAGTCAGTTCTGGGCCAGTCTTGGTTGGCACAGTAAGGTGGGGGAGAAGAATATCAAAAAGTCAAAAGCATTGGCCAAGGGAAAATATGATTTAACCATCCTGATTGAGGTCAATGGCCTTTTGGCTGTCATGGAAAGTAGGTCCCAGAACATTCTAATATAAGATCAGAAATTGGCTTTCCCATCATAGTTAAGACTCAGAATCAGTGTGAAAATGGACCGAAGCATGCTAATGAGAAAATGAGTCATTGTTTGTAACTTCATCAGGCGTATTGATAGAGCCTAGGTATTTATAATTATTATTAGCAATAATAATGATAATAACGAGCAATAGCTTGTTTTCTTGGTTTGAGTTTAATTCATTCCAGATTGTCTAATGTCATGATCTATTCCTGAAATATTCAGTCTGTAATGAAAGCTGGTATCTGAGATTTCCACATGTTTTAATGCATGTGTGGGGGAGAGTGTGTGTTTCCTGAGGAATCATTGTTTTTACTCAGATAACAAAGATAGCTATGAATCGACCCCTTAACATGGCAGGAGAATTTGTGTACACTGATGAAGCTTAAAGCCATACCATATATAGTTACCCATAATGGAAAGGTCTAAGCTGAAGCATCAGACAAGGTCAATTCACCTGTGCTGGGCAGCAGCAGAATGGGAAAAAGTAAAAGGCAGATGATCAAGTGATCAAATTGTTGATCAAAGACAACAGCAGAGACTCACGTTTTTACTGTGCAGAAGAAGGCAATGGTAAACCACTTCTATATCTATACCAGGAAAAATCGGTGGATGCTCATACCAGAATGATTTTATGACAGAAGCTGGGCTGTTCTGAAGAGGGAGAGGGTATGTCCATGAAGTCACTATGTGCTGTAAATGACTTAACAGCATTTGAAGAAGAACAACGAAGATAATTCTAATAATAATAATAATAATGACATTTATTAAGCACTTACTATGTGCAGGGCACTGTTCTAATTGCTGGGGAGATTACAAAGTGATCAGGTTGTCTCGTGGGCTCACAGTCTTAATCCTCATTTTACAGATGAGGTAACTGAGGCACAGAGAAGTTAAGTGACTTGCCCAAAGTCACACAGCTGACAATTTGCAGAGCTGGGATTTGAACCCATGACGCCTGACTCCAAAGCCCATGCTCTTTCCACTGAGCCACGCTGCTATAATTCATGCCTATGCCTATGGCCTGAGGAGCACTGTGATGCTTAAAGTTTGCTTTTTAAAGTCATTGGACTCCTACATCAGGTATGAAAAAGGAAGGTTTGGAGACATCTTACTCTTTAGAGTTCAGCTGGCTAGGGAAATTAATCAGCCGCATGCCCTCCAAATGATAGCTTCAATTTTGACTTAGTTTTTAAGCCTCATGGAGGCAGGTACCATATCTTTTCCTTCAAGTGTCTCTCCCCAGTACTTATATACCATTCGTTGAGTGATTCATCTTCAATATCATCATCAATCAATGATATTTATCAAGCACTTAATGCGTGCAGAGCTCTGTATTAGGTACTTGGAAGAGTACAATACGAAAGAGTGGGTATTGATGATCCCAGCCTCCTTACAAACTACCAGGGGATACAGATATTAAAATAAATTACAGACAGGTATGTACGTAAGTGCTTTGTTAGGAGTAAATATTAAAGTGAATGTGAATGAATTAATGAAAGTGCTTAAGGGGGAACAGACCCAAGACCATAGTTGAAGTAGGAGAGCTAAGACAGGGAAGTGAAGGCTTAGTCTGGGAAGACCATTTGGAGGAGGTGTGATTTTATAAGGGCTTTGAAGATGAATAGAGGGGTGGTCTGTTAGAAATGAAGAAAGAGGGAGTTGCAAGCCAAAACATGGGTAAAGGGTCAGTGATGAGAAAGATGAAATTTAGTATTGTGAGAAGGTTGGAGTTAGAGAAGTAAAGTGTGCAGGTTGGGTTGTAGTAGATGATCACTGAGGTACAGTAGAAAGGGAAAGTCCACTGAGTACCTTAAAACTGATAGTTGGAATTTCTATTTGATGTGGAGATGGATAGTCAACCAGTGGAGGTTTTTGAGGAGAGGGGAGATGTGGACTGAACACATCACCATCACGAACAAGCACTGGCCGTCTCCATGCAGATACCACACTAGGTGGAAATAAAGGACATCTTGGGATCACAGTTTAGTGGTGGAGACACACAGACACAAATCTCTAATCATTCAGTGGGAACAAGAGGAAAAAAAACTAACAGAAGTGATAAAAAACACCGTGTTCAGTCAAAGGCATTAGTTCAGCCAACAAATAAACAGACATCTGAAAGCCAGGTGGTAATTAACAGATCCAGGAAGGTGAGGGGCAAGGGGCTCATCAAGGTAGGGGGCTCTTGGAAGAACAGACTCTTTAAGTGGACTACCAACCTCACTGGATGGTACCAAGAGGTTGTAAATAACAACAATGTCTGGATGGTTTGTCTACATTGACTACCTGTCATTCCACACAGTTTTGCCTGGCTGAATTTCCTCTCCTTTTTCAACAAAGTGAGGCTTGAAAGACTGTTAGGATTGTGGCATATGGAGGCCTGGTGGAAGTTACATTCATCCTTTGCACTAAACCAGGACCTCACTTGTGTTTCAACCTTAGGTTTTTAGTTTAGGATCTTGGGTTGTGAAGTCTTCTTTCATTGCTATATCTCCTCTTTCTGATTTCCTAAGAATTCAGTGTTGATTTTTCCAGAGATACTTTCATTTATCCTGTGGGATCTCTGGAAGCCCTTCATACTGCTCCTTAATTGGAAAGACCTCAGGACTTGGAGTTAGGACATCTAGGTTGGAGTCCCGGCTCCACCACTACCCTGTTGTGTGACATTGGGTGAGTCACTTAGCCTCTCTGAGCTTCAGTTTTCTCACCTGTAAAATGGGGATTGTTAACCAAAGACCCTTTGCAAATCTTTTCCCTGTTCCCTGTCTGGGCTATGCACCAGCACATGACACCCATTTTAGGAATAAAGCTGAGTTGATTTCCTGGGTTGCATTCTTGATCCTTGTCCCCTGAAAGAACACCCTCTCTTCTGAGAGACCCAAAGATCGAGAGTACCAAGATCCTAGTAACCAGATCCTAGTGTGCAAGATTCTGGCATGAACACACAATCCTGGGTCATGAAGCAGCAAGGCTCGATTGCAAGAACCCAGTGGCCGTAGAAACCCCTGCCCCACTCTCAAGCTCACAGTTTATCTCCCTAAGCTCATGTGAGCACCACCCAGAGGGTAGAGCAATTTTAGTTACTCCCTTTTCCACCCACACTGTCCACTTGGCAGGTTACTATGTACTGACATTTCACGTACACCTAGCATGAACATTCAGATAGGTTTCTTGCTATGCAAACATCATCATCTTCGCCACCGAGCACGTCTGGCTGCGATGGCAAGAAGACAGGTTACCTGATAGGTGGGCAACTCCTCCCCTATTGTAGAGAAACTTCTGGTCAATTCCTCACTGGAGCCAAGAAGTTTGTCTCATTTTTATCTCAGAGCATCCGACTTTTAGCACACAATCTTGTGTTTAGCAGCATTACCTAGTGGAAAGTGCCCGGAACTGGGTGTCATAGGTCCTGTGTTCTAATCCTGGCTCTGCCAGTTGTCTGCTGCATAATCTTGGGCAAGACACTTAACTTCTCTGGATCTCAGTTTTCTCAACTGTAAAATGGAGATTCAAAACCTGTTCTTCCTCCTATTTAGACTGTGAGCCCCATGTGGGACAAGGACTGTGTCCAACCTGATTAACCTGTACCTACCCCAGCACTTAAAACAGTGCTTGAAGCAAAGTAAGCACTTAAATACAATAAAAAAAAAATCCTGCTGTTATCCTGGTGAGGAAGCTCCCCTGGGGACAGTTTCTCCCTTATCAGGGGATTCTCATCATTAAACTTTGCCTATCCCAACAGGGATTAGAAAGATGGTGAATTCCATGTGGGACAGGGGCTGTTTCCAATCTCATAACCTTATCTCAGGGCTTAGCACAGAGTTCTGACCTAATAAATGTCATAGTTTTAGTCATTATTATTAGAAGGGTAATTCTCTAGTTTCATTCTTCCTATCCTGCATCTGGATGTGGGTCCTACAGATGGAAGAAGGGGAAACTAGCAGTGGTAGAGTACTAGTAATCTCTAGACCATAAACTCATTATGGGCAGGGAACGAGACAGATAATTCTGTTGTACTCTCTCAGGTGCTCAGTACAGTACTCTGAACATTGTAAGTGCTCAGCAAATACCATCGATTGGTAAAAGCATTAATTAAGCACTTTGTTCAGAACACTGTACCAAAAGCCAGGGAAGAATGTAATAATAATAATAATTGTGGTAAAGTTCTTGCTATGTGCCAGGAACTGTACTATGCACTGGGGAAGATAAAAGATTATCACATTGGATAAAGGTCCTGTCGCAAATAGGAATCCCAGTCTTAATCCCCAGTTTACAGATGAGGTAAGTGAAGCACAGATAAGTTAATAGACTTGCCCAAGGTCATACAGCAGACAAGTGGAGGAACTGAGATTAGAACCCATGTCTTTTGGACTCCCAGGCTCATACTCTATCCACTAGACCATGCTGCTTCTCTAGGTGGGAACTACCCGTGCCTAGTTCCTGTCACTCGGGAGTTTCCCAGTGGGCCATAGTTTTACTCCCAAAAGTGCTATCCTCAAGAGTCAGGCATAACACACATTTTAAAAGCCAGATGAGGTTTTTGTACTTTTTCCTGAGACTGAAGTCTTGCAAAGATAACTGGGCTTTCTCCTGCCTCATACTAAATGAAAGGCCATTATGGCTCTGAGCCCAGAGCATTGGGAAAGAGGAGAGTGAAAGGAGTTTTATAATGTTGTACGTGAAAAAGGAAGGTAAATTTGTTATTTTTTTCAAAGAAGATGTCATTTTAAACTAAGGTTTCCCCCTCCTCCAGTGGAAAATAATTTACAATCAAAAGAAATAGGTTGGCTTTGATAAGATGTGTAAATTATTGCTTTAATGCCAAAGGTAAGGAAAAAAGACCAAAATTGAGTATTGATTAAAAAATATCTATTGTTGCATTTTCAAACTGTGGAGATTTTCCCAGAGCCTAAGAAAAATATTTGCCCAGAATGCTTTCTCCATGCCAGCTGAGGTGACACCATGGGTCTGAGTTTGAGACAACTCGATGGATAATATGAGGCTTGCTGGGGACAGAAGCCAAAAAAAAAAATATTAGGAGGAGAGACAGGGAGTCCTTCTGCCTTGCTGATAATCCCAGTAAATTGTCATATCTGAAATTTTTTGTGTATTCTGTGTGCTTTCAAAGCTATCAGCATTATGCACGGGCCTCCAAGTCATGATCAGTTTTGTAGACTTTTTGTATTATTGCTCTGCCTCATCCTGCACGTCTAGCAGAATAAGGGCATTCCTCAGAATCCACCGGCCCGTGTACGCAAGTCGCCCAGTGTGAATAGTTTCCCAGGATTGATCTATATTATTCTACCAAAAACATCAGAGCGGGTATTTGTTCTGCTCTACTAGAGACATTATTCCCAAGATCCTCGAACATCTTGGCTCAGTCCATTGCTGCTCTGAGATGGAAGAGGAGGAAGGAAAACCGAAACTGTATTTAACTGTTTGAGTCTGCCTAGAGCCGAAAGTAGTCATATAAATTTCCTTGGCACGGCCAATGGTTATAATCATGCTGGCCCGCTACTGACCAACTCTCTGCTGTTCCTGGTGATCCCTAGAGCTGTGAGATGCTTTAATCACAGAGACTGTCATTTGTTCAAAGGTTTAGAACTAGTCAAAATGAGCTTCAGTGGAGGAAATCCAGGGAGGGTTGCATCACATTATTTATTGATAGCTTTAAAGAGTTCTTTGTTGCCATTGTGGGAGGTAGACTACAGAGTTAGATGAATTAATGCTCTGACCAGGAAGACATTTTCCATGTTCTTGTGTTCTCATTATAAAACAGCGCTGTGCACTCAGGAAATGTTCATCGGTAATATGGTTGATGATGATGATTATCATTATGATTATAATGATGATGATGACACTTATACCTGTGGAGACTAGTTTAGATGATTCCCTAGGAAGTGTTTGGGATTGTTGGCTCAATGCTTTTTGCTGCTTTCAGTGCTACTGGAAAGGAATAAGAGCAAAGCAACCCAGTTTAATTGAATAATTGAAATGACATCAGCAACCGAAGCCTGGATGACCACCACCAAGTACAAACTTGAGACAAAATAATATACTTCCTTCTTCCTGGGCTCCAGGCTTTTGCTGAGAGCACAAGAATCCTGTTCTGCCAGCTGCCTTCCGAGTCACATCTAAAAGATCTTGGAGCCTCAGGTTTGGCAAGCCTGTTTGCAGGAAGGGAACAGTGGGTCTGTATTTACTTCCCCTTGAGGAGCCCTCTAGAGCCACAGTCTGTTTCGAACTTCAGACTCTTCATTCATCATCATCATCAATCGTATTTATTGAGCGCTTACTGTGTGCAGAGCACTGTACTAAGCGCTTGGGAAGTACAAGTTGGCAACATATAGAGACAGTCCCTACCCAATAGTGGGCTCACAGTCTAAAAGAATGTTCCTGGAGGCCTGTCCAGGCCACTCAAGAAATCCAGGTTTATGGAGGATGAAACGATGACATCTAGCTGGAGCAAAAGGCCTTGCTTAAAGCCACTGGGGAAGTCAGTGGCAGCATGGGATTTAATCCTAGGGCTGTCGAAATTCCCAGCCCTGCCTGCTAAACCATGCCTCTTTTCTGGCTACGTGACTGAGTATGCATATCAGGTTTATGGTATGAGCTGTTTGTCATCACACATTTTCTCCCTCATTGCCATGTCTAGGGTATAAATTCAAATGCAGAAGTCATTAAATGCACAACTCTGAATTTCGTAGTAGCATCAACTCATCCTCATTACATTCATTGTCTACATATTAAGGTTCAGAGTCTAGGAGTCTAATGTTGAGAAATAGGACCTATTTGCAACATGAATGCATTAATATTACTCTAAAATCCTTACTCTTTTCTTGGGATGACTTACACATGTTTAAATTTATCTCTCTCATGCTGTATTTAGGAAATTTGTCTTCAATTTAAAAGAGAAATAGGGAAGTACAAGTTATGTTTTTGGGCATTCAGCTTGCAGACTGACCATTAGCAGCCATCCTGGTCAGCAAATGATGTGAACATAAGCTGGTAATCATTAACACTATCTTCTGCCTCCAATACATGAAAAAGATATCATGGGTATGGAGTCAAGGCCAAAACATTGACTTTTTATGGATTATACCCTTGACCGATAGCAAGACCTGGAAGATAAATGGAGCCCTGATAATTGGAAACTCCAATTATCAATATAACCAACTTTTGTAAAGCATCACCAAACCCATCAATAAGATAAATATCAAGCTTCTGGAGACTAAAGAAATCTTCATGAAATCTGTGACTGAAAGTCTCTTGAAACAAAGAAATTCAGTTACAAGTAGAGATGTAAGCAGGGAATGGGAGCTTCTTTGAGACACTATTCAAGATGAAGCCATGAAGACTTGTTTAACAAAGTCAACGCAGATGTGTAAATTGCCTGCCACAAAACAAGAAATGTATCAAACACACCTTGTAAATCCTTATGAGAGGAAACCATTAAACCCTTGCAACAACTCAAGTGGAGAAAATGTACTGTTCCCCATACACCAGTGGTATTTATTGTGCAGAGCAGTGAGCTGAGCACTTGGGAAAGTATAATACAACAGAGTTGGTAGTTGCAATCCCTGCCACAAGGAGCTTACAATCTATGGGGGAGACAGGAGATGGGGAAGTATTACAGTATGAAAATATTTAAAGTATTGTGGAATTGGGGTGAGAATCTCCAACTTCAAAGCCCTCCTATTAATCAATCAGTCGTATTTATTAACGATGGGAGGCCAGGGATATGTTGATCACCATCAAACTTAGGACTTTCATTCATCACCGAAGAAGCTATGGGGTCCCAGAGACTCTGCCGGACTGATGAAGGATATAGATGGAACCACTCTCACCGCAGTTGAAAAAGAAATCTCTCAGGTGACAAAAACAATACAACGACCTTCTAAGCATGTCTTCCAAAACTTGAGAAATTTGCCTATAATAATAGCAAAAATAATTGTGGTATTAAGTGCTTACTGTGTGCCAGGCACCATATGAAGTGCTGGTGTAGACCCAAGCAAATCAGGTTGGACGTAGTCCCTGTCCCACATGGGGCTCGTAGCCTTAATCCCTATTTTACAAATTAGGTAAATAAGGTACAGAGAAGTGAGGTGACCTGCCCAAGGTCTTACAGCAGACAAGTGGCAGAGCTGAAATTAGAACCCAGGTGCTTCTGACTCACAGTCCAGGCTCTGTCCACTAGGCCACACTACTTCACCAGGTTACATAGGCTTTTCAACAATTGTATATGTGAAAGGTGCCTTGCCAGTCCCTTTCCCCATTACCAAAGCAGTAGACTACAGATTATAAACTCCTTTCTTTTTTTGGATGGCTTTTGTTAAGCACTTACTATGTGGCAAGTGCTATACTAAGAGCTGAGGTAGAATCTAGCAAATCAAGTTGGACACAGGCCTTGTCCTACATGGGCCTCACAGTCTTAATCCCCATTTTACAGATGAGGTAACTGAGGCAAAAAGAAGTGAAATGAGTTGCCCAAGATTATAGGGCTTACAAATGATGGACCTGGGAATTAGAACCCAGGTCCTCTGACTCTCAGGCCTGTGCTCTTTCCACTAAATCACTGCTTCTCATTGGTAAAATCCCTGCCTGCCCTTTGGGCAGGGAACATGACTACCAACTTTGTTGTATTGTACTTTCCTAAGTACTTAGTTTAGTGCTCTGCACAGAGTAAGCCACTCAGTAAATAACACTGATTAAGTGATTTAGAGAAGTAGGAATTTGTGGTCATTTTAATCTTATTCAACATACTTCTGTCAAGAGGCTTGAGGCTATCAAAATGCACCTGGAATCTGGAGTCAGAGTAGACCTCTGCTACAGCAGGAAACTTTTCTATTTCGATAGGCTAAAGGTATCTTCAACAGTTATCTGGGCAATGTTTTATGCTGATGACTGTATACCCAAAAAGACGGAGTTTAGAGAATTAGCATGGCCTAGTGGGTAGAGCCTGGGCCTGGGTGTCAGAGGTATCCCAGGAGTCACTGCTGTCACTGAATCCTGCTGCCGAGGCAGTATATCACTTAATCATATTTACTATGTGCTTATTGTGTGTAGAGCACTGTACTAAGCACTTGACAGAGTACAGCACAACAATGTAACAGACACATTCTCTGTCCACAATTTTCCAATAATGCTTAGACACATGCCTGGAAGGGTGAGAAGGTGGCCCCAGTGCAGACCCTCCACCAGTCCTGGACCAGACCATGCGGGACTGCTCGCCACCTCAACTGGGACCCTGTCATTTCCTCCTTGTCCACCCGGGAGGGTAAGGAAACAGCGGCATTATGCTGTCTCAACATTTTGATCATCATGGAGGCTGCGGCTGCCCCCATGACCGACTGCACCTGCAGCCATGACTATTGGACTCTGAGTCCTAAGGACTCTGAAACTCTGCTCTTCTGGCCACATTGACAGATTCCTCTTGTAGTTATCAATGTTGTTCTCTTTTATATTTTTTCTTTAACTTTTTAATCTTTCCTTATGTGGCCCCATCTTCCCTCCCTTATTCTTACGTTGTGAGCCACTTAGTACATGCTCTGCACAAAGTAGGTATTTAGCAGCATGGCCTAGTAGAGAGAACATGAATCTGGGACTCAGAGGATCTGTATTCTAATTCTGGCTCTACCACTTGTCTGCTGTGTGACCAAGGGCAAGTCACTTCCCTTCCTCTGTGCCTCAGTTAACTCATCTGTAAACTGGGGATTGACTGTGAGTCCCATGTGAGACATGGACCGTGTCCAACCTGATCACCTTGTATCTACCCCAGCACTTACAACAGTGCCTGGTGCATGTAAAGTACTTAAAAATACCATAAAATAAATGAATAACTACTTATAACTACTACTACTCCACTTACTACCACCAGTGACAAGGAATCTGTGTTTTTGGACAGGAGGAAGGTGGTAGCAGCAGGGTAGTAGGCTTCATTCCAAATTGAAAATCTGTAGATTTGAGGTGGTATCCAAATTCTATATGCCCGTAAGATCTGGAGTTTCTTGGGAAGTTGACCCAGCCTCACCTAAGATTCATACACAACATCAAATGGCAAGTCAAGAGTGCTCACAGTCAGGCTCTGGAATGCAGTCAGTTCACCACCACTGAAGCAATGCTCACTGCAACACAACATTATTGGTTGGGTTAAGTGAGGAAAATCAATCACCGGATACCCAAGTAACCACTCTTTGAGGAACTGAACATGGGCATACCCAGCCATGGAGGACAGACAGGTATTTTAATGACACAGGGATGTGTGGTCTCAAAACATAAAATAGTAGATTTTGGGGAAACCAGCACAGAAGATGGTGTAGCCTGGTAGAAGAAATCAGGGGAAAGGAGACTACTTCCAAGACAGAAGCAGATTTTGCAAGTGGCAAATGCATTCAGCACAACAAAGAATTATCTTTACAAGCCTGTAGTGTAGACAATTTGTTGTACAATTATCTCTTCAGTGACATCTGCTTGCATGTCAGAGAACCTGCCTGCCTACGGGAAGGAGCATTGGCCTGGGAATCAGAAGGCCTGGGTTCTAATACTGAATCTGCCAATTGTTTGCTGTGTGACCTTGGACAAGTCATTTAACTACTCTGTGTTTTGGTTTCATCAACTGTAAAATAGGGATTCAATACCTAACCTCCCTCCTATTTAGACTGTGAGCCCTAGGTGGGACAGGGAATGTATCCAACTTGATGAACTTATGTTTATATCATTGCTTAGAACTGTACTTGACACATAGTAAGTGCTTAATATAATAGTAACAGTAATCATTATAATAATACCTGAGTGCTAACTTTTCATTTTGAGTGAGGGTACAAAAGATTCAGTGGGGGGAAAACATAAATAGTTAACAGGCCAAAAAGCCCCTATTTGGGTCTTTTCTGCCCTGGTTGGAACTCCTAATTCTTGCCAGAAACCTGGATCAAGAAGATCTGAATCCAGCTCAATCAGCTTTGAGGACAATTGTCCTATTCTCTCCATGAAGTGATCACCTATACATGGAAAAAATTTTCCCGACAGTACTGTCATCTTTGAAAATGAAAGGCAGAGTTTGTGCTCTCTCTCTCTCTCTCTCTCTCTCTCTCTCTCTCTCTCTCTTCCCCCCCCCCCCCCCCTTCATATCAAAACACCCATGGTTAGTGAGTTTGTCCTAAGCACAAGGGAAATTTCTTACTAAGCATGTGCTAAGGCTATTTTTCAGTAGCTTATTACCTTTTTTTTATCATTATATCGTCCAGGAAGAAGGACAAGAAACCTGGAATGTTTCAACTCCTGAAATTCATCCATCTTCTAGTTATCCAAGTTGAAAAAATACATACTCCTCAAATTGCTTTTTAAATGAAAAAAATGCTGGTTTTAGAGGGTAACTGAGAAATGGTTGAAATTGTTCAGAAGGCCTAAAAAAATCCCCAAACCTTGGAGCTGAGACTAGGGATGGAAAATTGAGCCCTAAATGGATAACTTTATAAAAAAAAAGTTGAGATGGAAAACGGGCATTCTACTGTGCACTTCTGTGGTATCTTGGGTCTGCCAGTCATCTAGTTTCTGTCTTCCTTGTTCTGTCCACTTTAATTAACCCACTTCACAGCCATGTCTCTAAAATAGCAATTTTCATGTTGGCTCCTTCCCTACCTTATAGGAATATTGAAGAATACTGGGATAATGACCGTTATTACTATTATTATTAATAGTATTTATTGAGCACTTACTGTGTGCAAAGCACTGTACTAAGTGCTTGGGGGAGAGTACAATATAACATCAGATACATTCCCTGCCCACAACGAGCTCACAGTCTAGAGAGGGAGACAGACATTAATATAAATAAATAGATAAATAAATATATTTCACATATATATGTATACAGATATATACATATGTGCCTTGGGGAAGGGAGAGAGGATGAATGAAAGAACAAGCAGGAGTGGGAGACGGGAGCAGACGGGAGTGGGAGAAAAGGAGAGGAGGGCTCAGTAAGGGAAGGCTTTCTGGAGGAGATATGCCTTCAGTGAGGCTTTAAAGTGGGGGAGAGTAATTATCTGTCTGATGGGAGGGTGTTCCAGGCCAGAGGTAGGATGTGGGCGAGAGGTTGGCAGTGAGATAGACAAGATCAAGGTACCGTGAGAAGGTTAGCACCAGAGGAACAAAGTCTGCAGGCTGGGTTGCAGTAGGAGAGCAGCAAGGTGAGGTAGGAGAGGGCTTTAATGTTAGGGGCTTGAGAAAGCCTCCTGAGAAATTGACTGCTTTCATTTAGGAGAAGCAGCATGGCTCAGTTGAAAGAGCCCGGGATTTGGAGTCAGAGGTCAAGGGTTCAAATTCCGGCTCTGCCAACCATCAGCTGTGTGACTTTGGGCAAGTCACTTAACTTCTCTGTGCCTCAGTTACCTCATCTGTAAAATGGGGATTAAAACTGCGAGCCCCCTGTGGGACAACCTGATCACCTTGTTACCTCCCCAGTGCTTAGAACAGTGCTTTGCACATAGTAAGCGCTTAACAAATACCATCATAATTATTGTTATTATTCTTATTATTAATTTGGTGTGTGTGTGAACACAGATGCATGTTACTCCCCTCCTCAAAAATCTCCAGTGGCTACCAATCAACCTACGCATCAGGCAAAAACTCCTCACTCTCGGCTTCAAGTCTCTCCATCACTTCGCCCCCTCCTACCTCACCTCCCTTCTTTCCTTCTACAGCCCAGCCCGCACCCTCCGCTCCTCTGCTGCTAACCTCCTCACTGTGCCTCATTCTCGCCTGTCCCGCCGTCGACCCCCGGCCCACATCCTCCCCCTGGCCTGGAATGCCCTCCCTCCGCACATCTGCCAAGCTAGCTCTCTTCCTCCCTTCAAAGCCCTACTGAGAGCTCACCTTCTCCAGGAGGCCTTCCCAGTCTAAGCCCCCTCCTTCCTCTCCCCCTCCCCATCCCCCCATCCCTACCTCCTTCCCCTCCCACAGCACCTGTATATATGTTTGTATAGATTTATTACTCTATTTTACTTGTACATATTTACTCTTCTATTTATTTTATTTTGTTAATATGTTTTGTTGTCTGTCTCCCCCTTCTAGACTGTGAGCCCGCTGTTGGGTAGGGACCGTCTCTATATGTTGCCAACTTGTACTTCCCAAGTGCTTGGTACAGTGCTCTGCACACAGTAAGTGCTCAATAAATACGATTGAATGAATGAATAAAAATGGAATAGCTAATCTCCCTATGAGTCTCTTGTGGGGCAGGGTCTGTATTCCACCTGATTGATTTGTACCTACCCTGGCACTTAGAATGGTGCTTGACACATAGTAAACACTTAATGAATACTATTAAAAAATGTAGTCCCCAAAATGCCTTGCTGATATCCATCATGGGGATTATTTTCTGAAGTATTATGGAACATTGATTGATGAACCACAAAACGGAAGTCAAACTTACAGTCATCAAACTTAGAGTCCACTCAGGCAATACCTGGAATCCTAAGGAAAGCCTGAATTGGAGCCACCCGTGGATATTTTCTCCTCCTGCTTCCCCCTCTCTGCTTCCTTCATCTCCTCTTGCTCCTACTCCTCTTCTTCTTCTCCCTCCTCTCCTCTCTGTCCCATCATCCCTCCTTCTTGCTCCTCCTCACCCTTCTGCTTCTTTCTCTTTCTCCTCTTCTTCCTCCACCTCATCTTTTATCATCATTATCAAGGTCCTGCTGGGTGCTAGGTATGTGGAAGCATACAATGAAAGTAGAAGATAAAGGCTCTCCCTTTGAGGAATTTTGGGCTCAGCTGTCCATCTGTGGTTTTAGAGGCTTCAGCGAAATAGACTAGATATAGTGACCCTCTGGATTTTTTTGGTTTGTTAAATCTTTACCTGAAGCTCAGAACACATGGGCAAAATGAGACAGGACTAATTACAGAGGCACCCCTTGCCTATCCCACTGATGTCCTCTCTCTCACCATCCCCATCTGCCCCCACTCCACAGGGTGGAGAAAGAGCTTTTAAGGAATAGGCTGGGGCACCACAGTCCATGCTAGGGGGTTGATTAAGTAGAGGAGTAGAATGAGATGGTACCCTCAGGTCAAGATTGATTGGTGAAGTTCCGTTTGACAATATGGTCTGAGATGAAGGTATGCCAGCTGCTCTGCTATTGTTATTCTTTAAGGATATTTGTTAAGCATTTACTATGGTCCAGGCACTATGCTAAGTACTGGGATAGACACAAGATAATCAGGTTGGACACAGTCCCTGTCCCACACGGGGCTCATAGTTTATCCTCATTTCACAGATGACGGAACTGAGGTACCGTAAATTGACTTGCCAAGGTCACACAGCAGACAAGTGGCAGAGTTGGGATTAGAACACAAGTCCTTCTGACTCTCAGGCATGTGCTCCATCCATTAGGCCATGCTGCTTCAATTATTATTTTATGGGTCCTTCACCTCAAAGCTGAACTGCCTGTACAGAAGAGTGGGCAGCATCCAATACTAACCCTAGTCAAGGTGGAGGGACTGGAAGACAAGAGCCAGGGTGTCAGAGGACCTGAGTTCTAATCCCGGCTCTGCACTTGCCTTCTGTGATCTTGGGCGAGTCACTTCTCTGTATTTCAGTTTCCTGATCTGTAAAATGGGGATTCAAAACCTGGTCTCCCTCCTACTTAGACTGTGTCCAATCTGATGATCTTGTGTCTATCCTGGGACTTAGAATAGTTCTTGGTATATAGTAAGTGCTCAACAAGTACCACTTTATTATTATTATTGCTATTATTAAACCTGACAGAGAGCTGACCTTCAGGCTTTGAAACAAATTAAAAATCCTGAAGGACAAAGTGATTCTCTCTTATTGAAATGGAGTAAAGTCCTGTAGGACACCCCTCAGTATGTGTAGGAGAGCACATACGTGATGATTGTACTTCCCAACCACTTGGTCCAGTGCTCTGCACACAGTAAGCGCTCAATAAATACGATTGAATGAATGAATGAATGTACGTATTCATTACTCTAACTTGTACATATTTATTCCATTTATTTTATTTTGTTAATATGTTTTGTCTTGCTGTCTGTCTCCCCCTTCTAGACTGTGAGCCCACTGTTGGGTAGGGACAGTCTCTATGTGTTGCCAACTTGTACTTCCCAAGCGCTTAGTACAGTGCTCTGCACACAGTAAGCGCTCAATAAATATGAATGAATGAATGATAGACATGGCATAGTGGAAAGAGGACAGAGCAGGGGGCATCAGGAGATCTGGGTTCTCATCCCAACTCTACCACCAGCCTGTGGTGTGACACTGGGCATGGCATAGTGAATAGAACACAGGACTGGGTTTTAATCCAGACTCTGACACTTACCTGCTGCGTGACCTTGGGCAAATCATTTCATTCCTCTGTGCCTCGGTTACCTCATCTGTAAAATAATAATAATGACAGTGTTGGTATTTGTTAAGCGCTTACTGTGTGCAAAGCGCTGTTCTAATTGCTGGGGAGGATACAAGGTGATCACGTTGTCCCACATGGGGATCACAGTCTTAACCCCCATTTTACAGATGAGGTAACTGAGGCCCAGAGAAGTCAAGTGACTTGCCCAAAGTTACACAGCTGACAAGTGTGGCTCACTGGAAAGAGTCTGGGCTTTGGAGTCAGACGTCGTGGGTTCAAATCCCGGCTCTGCCAACTGTCAGCTGTGGGACTTTGGGCAAGTCACTTAACTTCTCTGGGCCTCAGTTACCTCATCTGTAAAATGGGGATTAAGACTGTGAGTCCTCCGTGGGACAACCTGATCACCTTGTAACCTCCCCAGTGCTTAGAACAGTGCTTTGCACATAGTAAGCGCTTAATAAATGCCATCGTTATTATTATTATGAAGTGGCGGAGCCGGGATAATGGGGATTGAGATTGTGACCCACATGGGACAGGGACTGTGTCCAACACAATTTGCTTGTATGCACCCCAGTGGTTAGTGTCGTCTCTGGCACATAGTAAGCACTTAACAATACTACAATTATTATTATTATCCTCTATAAATTTGGGTAAAATGGATTATGAACCCTGGCTTACAGGGACTACATCCAAACTACAATCTTGTGTCTACCTCAAGCCATAGAACAGAGGAAGAGCTTAATAAGAACCAAAATAATTTCTGATAACTTGTGGATGTGTTCGCAGGTGTGTTGTTGACTCTGAGTTATAGTCAGTATGAATGGACCATTCTGATCCTGGGGTCCTGGGTTTTCTCCATCAGAGTATAAGCCTAGGGAAATGAAGTCTCTATTCTACTCACCACATAGCATTTCCAAGCATCACAAGATTCTTCTTTCTTTTCCCTCTGTCCTAGCAACTAGCTGCCCCAGGAGCTCTCTCTGTATGCTACACCACTATCATTTGTTTAAATTAACCTTGATAAGCCTTCATTTGTCAATTAGAGTGGAATTTCCCCCTCCCCCTCTTTCTGCTGCACTGCTCAAACCAAACTCCGTCTGTTGAACATGCCTGGATGCTGATTTGGTAGTTCTTTCTCCTTGAAGGGTGGTTCTTAGGGCCTGGAGGTAGATTTAATATTTCAGATTTCATTTTTCAGACCTCACCAGAGGTGAGGAATGTAGAGAGTGGGGCGTGAAAGCCTCCAGGGCAAAACTGAAATGCCAAGCTTTCAGCTGCTGCTTCCCCCTCAAGTTCTGACTTTTGGCAGGAATACCTAAACAGACGGAGGCCATAGTCACAAACCCGGACTGGGGCTTTCCTGCTGCTCAGAGAACCATGGCTCTTTCCTGAAGAAGGAAAATATGCATAGGGGCAAGAAGGGTTTGGATCAGTTCATGGAAAATTGTTTTAAAATGTGTTTACAGCGGGAAAAGCTAAGGCTGATTAAAGACCCATAGTTTACTAGATGATTGGATAACAAGGAGGGGGTTTATCCCACCCTTCATGCAAATTCCTTGTTGACAATGACTGACTATCAATCAGTGGTATTTAGTGATCACTTAATATGTGCAGATAAGTACTTGGCAATTGGTAGATATGATCACTGCCCATAGGAGAAGCACCGACAAGCAGCGTGGCCTATGGAGTAGAGCACAGGCCTAGGAGTCAGAAGGACCTAGGTTCTAATTCTCCCTCCTCCACTTATCTGCTGTGTGACCCTGGGCAAGCTATTTATCTTCTCTGTGCTTCATTTGCCTCATCTGTAAAATGGGGATTAATACTGTAAGCTCCACATGGGACATAGACTAATTAGCATGTAGCTACCCCAGTGCTTAGTACAGTGCCTGGCACATAGCAAACCTTAACAAATGCCATTTTAAAAAAAAGGAGCTTAGAATATGGATGGACTATCAGTCTTTTCCATGTATGGTGTTGCTTTAAGATTTTTCTTTGAAGTGAGTTTCGCTTCTCTACCACCAGTGTATCTTTGCCCTACAGTCCATTTGCTGTGTTTAAGGTTAATCAGATACAGAATAATGAGGAGCTGGAGTGATATATTGTCCCATCTAACCCAGGATGGTTTGAATGTGGCATTTGGAAAAGGAAAGTCTCTTTGGATCACAAATTCTTCCTTGCCACTACTGACTCCTCCCAGAAAATAGGAAAATTCCCTGTGCTGTCAAGCCTGAGGGAGCTGGAGTTTCCTAAGGAGGGGCTTCTGGGGACAGATGGATGTTACTAGAGAGGTATTACTGCCTCTCATCATACTGAGCTACCTAAGGTTACAGGAAAACTGTCTCCAGCCAAGTCTGCCCCTCCTTATTCATTCATTCATTCAATTCATTCAATTGTATTTATTGAGCTCTTACTGTGTGCAGAGCACTGTACTAAGTGCTTGGGAAGTACAAGTTGGCAACATAGAGACAATCCCTACCCAACAACAGGCTCACCAACGAGTGGCATTTATTGAGCACTTACTGTGTGCAGAGCACTGTACTAAGTGTTTGGGAGAGAACTCTTCCCATGAAGTCATATTTGGATTAGCTGCTTCAGTTAGAAATCTGCTAATGAGCTCCAGAAAGCAAGTGGTGAAATCTCCTGGTTGGTTTGTAGGACCAGTTCCTGGATCGCCACTGTTCAGGTTGAACGAGTTTCAGAGACTGATTTTGCCTCTTTGGGTTTCCTGACGGCAACATCATGCCCGCAGACCAGTAGCCCCATCATTACTGGGTCAGACCAATTATCCAACCAGGCCAGTATTTTCTCTCCAGCAGTGGCACAAGGTTCTCAGAGAACCTGAAAAGCCCTTCATACCTCTGATTCTGTGGTTAGGGATTACTCCACAAGAAGAAAAATAGTATTGTCCCTTCCCTTCCTCTTCTAAGAGGGGATCTTGGAAGCAAGAGAGGAACTCGTAGCCATTACAGTACCAAGAAAACCAAACAAGGGAGAGAGAAAGTGTATTAGTTCCTTTCTGCTTTATCTCCTTTCTCTCTTTGCCTCTGTCAATGTTGCACTGCTTTATCCCATTTCTCCCTATTCTTCCTGCCCACAAACATCATTCTTATAACTTTGTTGCTCTTTCCCCCTCTCCTTTGGAGATTTTCAATCAAGTAGCTGAACATCTGGTGTCTTTCCCCTGCAGGCCATTTTGTTTCTGATCTGGCTCCTTGAGTTGGTCTTGTCTTTCTTTTACCACTCTTAACAGAAGCAGGCCACTTCCAAGCAGCTTTCCTAGCAGGTTATTTCCAAAAAGAAGAAAACAAAATGGGAATGCATTTCTACCTATCCTGTCATGAATCCCAAACAAATCTGTCTTCTCTGTCTTTGATTTCCATGTTATTTGACTGTGATTTATAGGTACACAAAGATAAAATGTGGGATTCCGACTGTAACCAGAAAATGAAAATACAATACTCTAGGAAGATTTGTTAGCATTCCCGAGGGTTTAAAACGCTACCAGAATCAGATCTCTCTCAGTGAAATCAGAAGCCTACGAGGGTCAAAAGGGAAGTGTAGAAAGGATTATTAACTTCTTGAGGGGAGATATTAACTTCTTGAGGAGAGATGCTGCATCACCTTGGGATGAAGGGGATCGGGTCAGGCCGGTTATGATTGGAAAAGGATCTTGGGTGCTGGGTATCAAACACACCTTAACCTTCGCCCCATTGCCCACGTTGTAGCCACAGAGGTGACGCAGGAGACGGTGGAGTCCCTGATGCAGAAGTTCAAGGAAAGTTTCCGCACCAACACGCCCATAGAGATCGGCCAGCTCCAGCCAGCCCTGCGCAGCGCGTCGGTGGGGAGGCGGAAGCGGAGGAGCAAGCCTCGAGGTATGCCGCTTCTGAGCCCCAATGGGCTGGCTCTTCCTCTCCCAGGGGACAGGGAATGTCCTGGGCGTGGTGAGCTGCTCACTGACCCCCAAGAGGAGGAAAAGCCAGAGGGACTCGTCGTGAGCTGTGACCATCATCTTGGCCACAAATATAAAGGTTTGGGATTGAATGGACTGATTACACACCTGCCAAGTGGGCATGGCACTGAAAGCCAAGGAGGCTGGAGGAGTATACGTAGGCCTGGAAGGTGCTGAATGCCTGGAAGGTACACAAACTCTAGTTTCTATTAAATAGGAACACAAATGAGGGGTTTTTTGAGGGGGAGATCGTGGTGTGAGGTATAGTAGAAATGACTACATAGAAGCTTGCTCTATTTTGCTTAGTGGAAAGAGCATGGGTTTGGGAGTCAGAGGTGGTGGGTTCTAATCCTGACTCTTCTACTGTGTGACTTTGGGAAAATCGCTTAACTTCTCTGTGCCTCAGTTACCTAATCTGCAAAATGGGAATTAAGTCTGTGAGCCCCACGTGGGGTAGCCTGATTACCTGGTATCTACCCCAGTACTTAGAACAGTGTTTGGATCATAGTAAGTGCTTAACAATTATTATTATTATCTTTATCTTGGTTATGCTACTATCTTGGCAAGTGACTTGACGCCTTCAGTGTCTCAATTTCTCCCTCTGTACAATGGGGACAGCAATATTGTTGCCTTCTGCATAAGAAAAAGATTGACAGCAGGTGAACCTTGAAGAAAGAACCGTATCCCTAAAGGCACCTTTGAGAGATTTCATTTGGGGTTCTCTCATCTCAAAGTGTACTCATCAAGAGAAAATTTGAACTTGGAAACCAAATTGAAAATAGTGGAAGGAGAGTATCAGTGTGTGGTTGTTGTGTATATCAATCAATCAATCGTATTTATTGAGCACTTACTGTGTGCAGAGTACTGTACTAAGCACTTGGGAAGTACAAGTTGGTAACATATAGAGACGGTCCCTACCCAACAGTGGGCTCACAGTCTAGAAGGGGGAGACAGAGAACAAAACAAAAGATATTAATAAAATAAATAGAATAGATATGTACAAGGAAAATAAATAAATAGAGTAATAAATGCATACAAACATATATACATATATACAGGTGCTGTGGGGAAGGGAAGGAGGTAAGGCGGGGGGGATGGAGAGGGGCAGGAGGGGGAGAGGAAGGAGGGGGCTCAGTCTGGGAAGGCCTCCTGGAGGAGGTGAGCTCTCAGTAGGGCCTTGAAGGGAGGAAGAGAGCTAGCTTGGCAGATGGGCAGAGGGAGGGCATTGCAGGCCTGGGGGATGACGTGGGCCGGGGGTCGATGGCGGAACAGGCGACAACGAGGCACGGTGAGCGGCAGAGGAGCGGAGGGTGCAGGCTGGGCTGTAGAAGGAGAGAAGGGAGGTGAGGTAGGAGGGGGTGAGGTGACGGACAGCCTTGAAGCCGAGGGTGAGGAGTTTCTGCCTGATGCATAGGTTGATTGGTAGTCACTGGAGATTTTTGAGGAGGGGAGTAACATGCCCAGAGCATTTCTGGACAAAGACAATCCGGGCAGTGGTGTGAAGTATGGATTGAAGTGGGGAGAGGATGGGAGATCGGAGAGGTGGCTGATACAGTAATCCAGACGGGATAGGATGAGAGCTTGAACGAGCAGGGTAGCGGTTTGGATGGAGAGGAAAGAACGGATCTTGGCAATGTTGCGGAGCTGAGACCGGCAGGTTTTGGTGACGGCTTGGATGTGAGGGGTGAACAAGAGAGCGGAGTCGAGGATGACACCAAGGTTGCGGGCTTGTGAGATGGGAAGGATGGTAGTGCCGTCAACAGTGATGGGAAAGTCAGGGAGAGGGCAGGGTTTGGGAGGGAAGACAAGGAGTTCAGTCTTGGACATGTTGAGTTTTAGGTGGCGGGCAGACATCCAGATGGAGATGTCCTGAAGGCAGGAGGAGATGCGAGCCTGGAGGGAGGGAGAGAGAGCAGGGGCAGAGATGTAGATTTGGGTGTCATCAGCGTAGAGATGATAGTTGAAGCTGTGGGAGCAAATGAGGTCACCAAGGGAGTGAGTGTAGATCGAGAACAGAAGGGGACCAAGAACTGAACCTTTAGGAACCCCTACAGTAAGGGGTTCCTTACTGTAGGGGTTCCTACAGTTCCTACAGTGTATATGTGTGCATGCCTGTGTCTATACAAGTGCCAACGTAGCCTCAACACATAAGTGGCTAGTTTGAACTCAATGTAGCCTTCTGTCAAAGTTACTCAATCTTTTCTCCCCAGCATCAATACAGCTGCTGTTGGTCCTCTGTTGATGTGTTTGGTTATTCCTCTAGCCACTGAACTTGGAGGTTCTCAGAAGATGGTGCTTGTAGCCCCTGTTGGTCTATTGTTCTGTTTGCATCAGAGACCTCTCTGACCCAGCCCTGTCGATCCCTGATACTCACATCCTTTCTGTGACAACTTGGGGGATGGTGGCAGGAATACCTGCAATCAGTATTTTCTTAATCAGGCTCCAAAATGGATACTCAGAAGTCTATCCTGATTCTTGTTTGGTACCAGGGAAGTTCCAGTGCCCTCATTCTATAGTGCCTTTATTATCCAGTGCCCCCCGTGCTCTGTGCACATGTTGAACGAGGCAGAACACAGCACACCCCTCTCAGCATCCAGATGCTCCTGGCTCCCCTCTGTTGATAGGAGACAGGTTCCTGGGATCAGAACAAAATTCAGACACAGAAAATGACGTTTGAGGACTTAGTACACTGGGAAGAAGCCGTCACATGGAGAAGCAAAACCCAGAAACAGCAGATGCCATTGGAGGACCTAGAACACTGAGAAGAAGTCATAACCTGGGGATTCATGGCCCCCAACCCTACATGTGTAGCTTGGGTGGCTCACCTCATATTATCACCTGATAGCCAACAGCTAAAGCAAAGGGGCAGTGGTATCTGAAGGTCACAGAATGACTGGCAACTCTTTTCCACTGCTGTAGTGCCCACAGACTTGGTGACACACAGCTCAATTCACTTTGGATCTCTCAATCAAATGCTGGGCCCAGCGGGAATCAACCCTGGCTAGCAGACTGGGGCAGCCCCTCTGCCATTTCTCCTTGGGTTTGTGTCTGACTTCTTGCACCAGGAGGCAGAAACATTTTCTTGCCTGTTTACTCTCGATGGGTTGTTCATTTATTTATGAGCCTGAAACATGATCTTTTATTCTGGTTGCATTTTCCCTGCAATGTAAGCCCTGTGCTGGGTTTTCTTTTTATTACAGCTCCAACCCATAAATTATTCACTTAGATTGAAGAAAATATTCAGAGTCTTTAATGGTTTTAAATTATTTTGCTTATTTAGTTATTGCTGCATTAAAATATTTAACAGGAAGCAACAGGACAGATTCCCTTCCCTGGGATATTTGCCATTTCTCAGGATGCCCCCCTCAGCTGTCCACTTTTGTAGTGGCCTCTGCTTAAGAGCTGTGTTACTCCAAACTATCCATCTTTCTGTGGGACAACTGGAACATTGCTGCAGATTTAATGCTGGAGGGCATGCTGAGGAGCTGACTTGGCCCCAGTGTAGCAGCAGCCCCTTGGAGGAGACCCTATTGTGGGACTGGGCTACAGTATTCCAGGTAGCCAGTTAGCCACCAACTTTGCTGCTATTTTCCCCAGCTAACTGCTGGGGCTTTGGGTGGGGTTTGGGGGCTGCCTCAGTGTCGGGACGGGAGAAACCAACCTTAGCTCCTGCTGCTTCTCCCACTCTTTTAACTGCTGCAGCTTCTGGCCCAACCTAGTAGCCTTGGGATTCCCCTCTTTCACAGTGGTCATCAGGATGAGTTGGAATCCCAGTTCTCTCATGGTTTGAAATTCCTTACTTCGACCCCCTCTCCCTCCTCCTGTCCGCCAGTCCCATGCAACACCCATTTTAATGGAACAACAGGGCATTTTAAAGGTGCCCTGGCTCCATAACCCCAATCTGATCTTTGTCTAGTTTTCTTTCACCCCTGCACAGACAGGAGGTTTCAACTCAAATCTCTCAGCCCTGGTATCAGCCCTGAGCCAAACTTCAACTGTCTGCACTGCCAGATTCCAGCACTTAGAACAGTGCTTTGCACATAGTAAGTACTTAACAAATGCCATTATTATTATTATTATTATTATTATTATTATTATTATTATGATAGCTAAGGCATTTATTAAGTGTTTTTATGTACCTAAGCACTGGTTTAGATGCAAAATATTCAGTCCAGATATGTCTATGTTGTGTATGAGGCTCATATTCTAAATAGTGAGAGCAGGTCTCTTATACACCCCACCTCCTCCACCCTCAATTTTATAGGTGAAGAAACCAAGGTTGTAAAGTGACTTGCCTACGGTGACAGAGCAGATGAGTGGGAGAACTGGGATTTGAATTCAGATCTTTTGACTTTGAGTCCCATTGGTCCTTTGCACTCCCCTCTGGAAATCGTTCCAGTGGATATATCCTATTAATAAGGCAATTTGCTGCCACGGTTTTGTGTGTTGAAAGATTTGGACTCTCAGGAGGCACAGAAAGGTTTGGGGGTTTCCCCACATTATGTGGTCAGTGAGCCCAGCAGCTGGTTGGAAAAAAGTCTTCTGGTGATAATGGGTTCACATCACACACACTCCATGGCAGACTTCTTCATAGAAAAGAAATACAGAAGTATTCAGTCTATTTTCAGCAGTGTCAATCTCAATTTTTTAATTTTATCTTAGCAAGGACTCTGTAAACTTCCAGCAACCATAATTAGGGAATAGAATCTTTAAATAAAAATCCTGGCTTAACTACAGATTGATGTAGCCTGATCCTGGCCATCCTCTTATTTCTCCTTGTGGAAGGCCAGGCCTGCTACACAGTTTCTGTCTTGGACAAAAGCTTCTTCAGGTCAGGGTACGAAGAGCAAGAGCAAGTGAGGGAGAGCGTTCTCTCCTGTGTCTGCCTCCCTTTTTAACCTTCCCTTCTAACATCCATCTTTGCCCAGTCTTCCCCTGAAACATTAGGTGAGCCTGTCACACCAAGGGTGATTGACAGGTCATGTAATTGCATCGCCTCTTGTAAGGTTTGGGCCTTGTTGTAATACCTCTTTTTTTTTTGTACTTAAACCTGTCTGTTGTTTTTGTGTTCCTATTGTTCTAACGTTTCTCATGTGTCTGTCACCAGTCCCCTTTCCTCCCTTACACTTAGCTTGTGATCCCCTAGACAGTGCTTTGCACATAGTAAGTGCTTAATAAATGTCATTATTATTATTATAAAGGGCTATGTAGAGCTGCATGGCCTAATGGATAGAGCACGAGCCTGGGAGTCAGAAGGACCTGGGTTCTAATCCCAGCTCTGCCACTTGTGCATTGTGTGACCTTGGTCAAGTCACTTCACTTCTCTAGGCTTCAGTTACCTCATCTGTAAAATGAGGATTGATATTGTGAGCCCCATGTGGGACAGGGACTGTGTCCAACCTGACTAATTTGTAGCACTTAGAACAGTTCCTGGCACAGATTAAGCACTTATTAAATACCATAAAAAAGTATAATTCTCACCCTTGTATTTTTTCCCATACTTAGTATTTTGCTTTGCATACAGTAAAGGATTAATAAATACTAGTAGTAGCAAGAGTAGTAGTAGTATTCATCAAGCACTTATTGCATGCCAAACACTGTACTAAGTGCTGGTGATAATTCCACATGATCCAAGTCCTTCCAAGGGCTTCCAATATAAAAATAAAATGGGGTTTTAAAATGGGCAGCAGACAGTGAAAGATGAAACAATGAAAACAAGCACCACACAGAAGACAAGGACAATGACAAGCTCAAAAAGAGCAATAACTTGGTGAGCAACAGTCTGATGTCAGAAAGGTTCCAGTTCACCGTTGCAATCCATGGAGTCACTTTGCTGCCCTAAATAGTTTGGAAAGACCATCACAAGCTTCAAAACTCATGCTGCATTCCACTTGAGCCACTTCATGTGTGTGGACTAAACCACCTGTACTTCCCAGCAAGAGGGAAAAGGTGTGTCAGCTTGGCCACATATGTCTGAGAAGGTCCTGAGTGATTGCCTCCAATGTATATGGAGGTATTCACAGCTTTCCTTTGGTCTGCTCATTCCAAAGTCTCCAACCACCTCCTCTTTACCAAATCAAATGGAGAAGCAGCATGGCCTAATGGATAGAGCATGGACTTGGAAGTCCGAAGGACCTGGATTCTAATCCTGTCTCTGCCACTTTCCTGCTTTGTGTCCATGAGCAAGTCACTTTACTTCCCTGTGCCTTGGTTACCTCATCTGTAAAATGGAGATGAAGACTGTGAGCCCCATGTGTCTAACGTGATTAGCTTATATCTATCCCAGCACTTAGTACAATGCCTGGAACTTCATAAGTGCTTAACAATTATTAATTATAATTAGGCCGCCTTTATTGAGTGCAGAACATTGTCCTAAATTTTTGGGAGAGTGTAATGCAATAAAATTGGTAGACATGAGCCCTGCCTACGAAGAGTTTACAGACTTGAGGGGGAGGGAGGCAGACATTAAAATAAATTACAGATAAAGGAAGTGATAGAGTGTAAGGATATGTTTGGAACTGCTGTGGGGCTGAGGCTGGAGAATCAAGGTGCCTGAGGGGTACAGCCCCAAGTGCACAGGTGATGCAGAAGTAAGGTCAAATGGGGTGGGGATATGAGAGATTAGTCAAGAAAGGCTTCTTGGAGGATGTATGATTTTAGTAGAGCCTTTGAATACTGTGATAGTGGTGGTCTGTCAGCTATGAAAAGGAGGGTGTTCCAAGGCAGAATGAGAATATGGGTGAGGGGTCAGAGTCAAGACAGATGAAATAGAGGTACCATGAGAAGGTTGGTGTTAGAGGAGCGAAGTGTACAGGCTGGATTGTAGTAGGTAATTGCTGAGGTTAGAAAAGAGGGGGAAAGCTGATTGAGTGACATGTCTTTATGGGGAAATCCAGTTGTGTATCACAATTTGTGGTTCACCTTTTCCCTTCTTATCCTTTCCCCAGTAGGACAGCGGTACCATTTTGATTTTACGGAGAGGACATGGAATTGAAAAATAATTTCCTGTTGGATTTGCTTGGGGTGAGAGGTCAAAGAAAGCTGGGAGAATTTATTTACCCAGTTAAAGCTGTTCTGAATGTGTCTCTGACACTCTAAAAAACCCACGCCACAGGCCTGGGTGGCATTACCTTGCAGTTGTTTTGGGCTGACAGGTCTTGGATTTCTTCTCTATCTCTGGTCTGAAGGCTGGGATCTTGACCAGCACAAAGACTCTAACAGTAGTAGTAGTATTACTATTAAACATGTACTGTGTGCAAAACACTGCACTAAGCTCTGGGAGAGAAAACAGGTGGGAATTTGTTGCATTCCTTGTCCCTTGAGGGGCTCTGGCACTTCCCTCACAGGTGATGTTGGTCTGTGCTGGCTAAGCTGTACAAGCTCCATGGATTTCCCCAGCCTATGGAAAACAGCAGTTGATTTGGAGGCAGATCACACAGCTGCTTCTCCATAAATCTTCTCTGACATGCCTCTCTGAATAGTTTGCTTTTCAGAAAGTGTTTGTCTCCTTCAGGGGGTTCTGCTTGTGTGTCTGAAATATGTCGAGTTTCTCTTTCAATCCGGTCTGGCATGGATCATCATCATCATCATCATCAATCGTATTTATTGAGCGCTTACTATGTGCAGAGCACTGTACTAAGCGCTTGGGAAGTACAAATTGGCAACATATGGAGACAGTCCCTACCCAACAGTGGGCTCACAGTCTAAAAGGGGGAGACAGAGAACAAAACCAAACATACTAACAAAATAAAATAAATAGAATAGATATGTACAAATAAAATAAATAAATTTATGCGCAATGCGCAAAACACATCCCCACAAACCCTGTGGCTGAACTTCCACCTCGTCTGAGCCTTCATCATTGTTCTCCTATATGGGTGGAGTCAGAGAGCTCAGATAAATCTTGGCAGGTTGAGCTCCACCCTCTGCTAACCCTGGTGTGGTAGCTTACACTGGTGCCATATCTTTCCTAGGGGATGGTGGGTCCTAGCAACTGGAGGACTAAACCAGCCATCTAGTTCCAGCCCACCTGAAGAGAGGTTACTAAACTTCTGTGGACCTGGGGATTAGGGGTGGTGATGGAGACAGTTGTTTAAAAGGTTCAGTTTAGCCCAGAAGGCTCTAGGACTCTCCCTGAGCACACTGACATGGTTACAGATTTGAAAATAAGGGCAAATCCTTTCTGCCACCCTCGTCAATCCACTCCCACGTTTTCTTCCGTGGCTAAACTCTGACCCTCTTACACACTGTCTATTTATTTATTGATTTATTTTACTTGTACATATCTATTCTATTTATTTTATTTTGTTAGTATGTTTGGTTTTGTTCTCTGTCTCCCCCTTCTAGACTGTGAGCCCACTGTTGGGTAGGGACTGTCTCTATACGTTGCCAACTTGTACTTCCCAAGCGCTTAGTACAGTGCTCTGCACACAGTAAGCACTCAATAAATACAATTGATAGATTGATTGATTGATTGTCTCTCTCCCAACCACCATGCTATGTGCTCTCATCTCCCAGGCTAGTCACTGCCTTGGTGTCTGTTCCTTTTGACTTGCAGCATGTCTGATCTGGACTGGTTCTGCTGTCTTCTGTTCAGTTCTCTCTGTCTCTCCATCTTTGTCATTCCATATCTCTTTTTGCCTCAATTATCTTTTGTTTTTTTAGTTCCTCTGTCTTTTTCATGCTGTCTCTTTTGTCCTTCTTTCTGTCTTTGGTCCCTGTCTTTCTGTGCCTGATTTTCTTTCTCTCAGTGGTTGTCTCTTTGTTCTCCCTACCTGCCTTTGCCTTTCATTTGTCTCACTGTCTCCTACTCGCTAGCATTTATGAACATATTTACACCTTCCTCAGTACTTGTGTATATTTTTATTCAGGTCTCTATTTCGGCACTCTAGTTTAAAATACTTTTATATTTGTTTCCTATTAAAGGATGCATTCCTTGTGGACAGAGAGCATGTCACTGCTTTATTCTTTACTTCCCAAGGACCTAGTACAGTGCGATATACCAAGTGGGAAGCAGTGTGGCCTAAGTGGAAAGAGCATGTGCTTGGGAGTTAGGGGACCTGGTTTCTAACCTTGACTCTGCTGCCACTTGTCTTTTGTGTGACATTGGGCAGGTCACTTCACTTCTCTGCACCTCAGGTACCACTTCCATAAACTAGGGATTAAATCCTACTTCCTTCTACTTACACTGTGAGCCCCATGTGAGACGGGTACTGAGTCCAACCTGGTTGTCTTGTACGTAACTCAGTGCTTAGTACAGTGCCTGGCACATAGTAAAAAGAAGTGGGCACTTAATAAATGCTTCTACTAGTACTACTAATTACCTTGAGACAAAGTAACCTAACTCAATCAGTGGTATTTACTGAGTGCTTATTGGGTGTAGAGCACTGTGCTAAGCACTTGGGAGAGTATATCACAACAAAATTGGTAACTTTAGGAGACAAATATGTTCACACCAGATATCCTAGTTCTATAGGTTGGAAAGTGACCTCAAGAGGCAATCCAGTCCAGCCCTCAGATTTCAAACAGGACACCAACCAAATGAGCCCAGTCAGAGGCAAAGCTGTCAAACAACCAATCATATTTATTGAATGCTTACTGTGTGCAGAGCACTGTACTAAGCATTTGAGAGAGTACAATATAACAAACTTGGTAGACATATTTCTGTCATATTGCCAAAGGCTTCGAGGAATGGAGATGCCTTAATCCTCATTACTTTTGCTCTCCTTCCTGGGTGTCCTCCAATATTGAAGACTGAGGACGGAAGGTTATTGGGTCGGTCCAGTCAGTCAGTCAATCAGTGGTATTTATTGAGCACTTACTATGTGCAGAGCACTTGGGTGAGTACAGTGCAACAGAATTAGAAGACACATTCCCTGGCCATATCAACCTTGCAGTCTAGAGGGAGAGACCGACATTAATATGAATAAATGAGTAATTTATCATATATAATTTAATGATACGTACATAGGTGCTGTGGGGTTGGGATGGAGTGAATATCAAGTGTCCAAACGTCATAGATACAAGTGGAGTCTGTTCTCTCCGGGTGAATTTAATTCCCTCTATATCTCTTCTGATGGTCTCTTCTGCTGCCTCTGCCCTCAACACTTGCCTTCTCTTCATCTTAACAGAGGCTCATCTCCCACTCAGATCTTCAGTGGCAGCAGATAAAAACCACCAAACATCTCTCCGTGAAATCCTCTAATTGCCCGGCAGGGTCTGTATTCATGTTCCTTTTTATTATTAAGGATATGGCATCTGTGGAAAGGGGATTACATTTTTGGATCATGACCCTTTGTCCATCAGAAAAGAGCTCCTTTAATCTCTTTATGTGTATGGAAAGTTTTGATTTGATGTACGACGTATAATTGTCCTGCCTGCATGTTAGAAATTGGAATGTGACTGAACATTAAGGTTAAATGATGATATCACAACTTACTCTGTTTGCATTTTACATCCAATTGAAAACACCAACCCTTCGCCTCATTAATCCTTTGCAATACAATCCCCCTCCCACCCCCCAAATGAAATTATCCATTTGGGACACATTTATTTCCTTTAACAGCCGCCTGACAGTTTTGCTGATGGAGTTTGTATCCAACTTTGTTACTGGATAGTGACAACTTGCTCTGACAGATATGTGGGCATAATTATTTTCTCGCAGTTCGATTTAATTAATGCTTAACCTCATCAGGATCTTGAAGCTGGAGAGCTCTCTCTCTGCAGGAACTGCTAACGGCAAAAAGATTTCCTTCATAGTTGCGAGAGGTTCCACAGGACTTTACAGAGCCTAAATGAAACAAAAAAAACCCCCACAAACAAATCACAGAAGAGCCCCTCTCCTTTTTTCTCTCACCGTGCTAACTGCACACTAACCACATTTGAGGCTGCGAGTAGTGATTTGGTCATTATGTCTGATTTCGTACTAAATGTCTCTAATACCAGCAGCTCAGACAGGGCCCGCCAGGAAGATATACATTTTTTAATATCCTAGCATATAATAAGGACAATCCAGCTTTATTTTGTACAGCATGTTTTCTACCCACTGTCTCCCCAAACAGTGTTTGGAGTTCAATAATAAATAATTGTGTGAGAGAGGAGACGTTAAGAGGAATCGGCAGGGGAGGTAATAGGGTTTTGAAGATAAGATTTGGGAAGAGATTATTAGAAATCAGATAATAAGTAGGAGGATTTTGTTCTTATGTAACCCCATTAACTGTGGATCTCAGAATGCTTTACAATCGCTCAATTTCAGAACACTTATGAGCTTCGCATGCCACATTTATTTTTAGAATTTGGGAAACTGAGGTTCGGATGGGTTAAGTAAGTTATCCAAACAATCTGTCCTACCATCCTTTTTCAATCTTTTTAAAATATGGGGACAACCTTTACTAAAAGATGCAGTTGGAATAGAATGGATGTTAGTCACGCTTCATGAAGATATGAAATATTGATGGCTGTTATTACTGGGAATTATCAGAGGCTTCTATCATTGTAAGCTATCTCTCTGTCCATCCTCTGGTGAATTGCATCCACTCTTGGAGGGAAAATGGCAGCAGTTTGTGTCAACAGGAAGGCTTCACAAATGTGCAGGGAAATAAGTAAAGGAGAAATAGGTCACGGCTTGAAGCAACTAGCCTTCCTCCACTTCATCTTCTTCCCTCTGTATTTTAAACTCTTTTAAGTCTGGAAGTGAAGACAATTCCATTTTTTCTATTCCCTGCTGGAGATAAATTACCTAGGATTGTTGATTTGGATGGAGAAGGACCATTTGAGAGTCCAACTGATAATTTTCTGAAAGAACCAAAAGGGAAGCAGGTGATTAGAGAAGTAAGGGATAAGGAAGAGAAGAGCTGACTGAATTGCTTAGGGTCCAACTTTTCTGTGTGTGGGGTTAAAAAGAGGCCAAGGTGTGGGTTGTGGAGGGGGGGTGGGGCCTTTGAGCATCAGCAGTCAGACTTGATTTGGTGACTTTCAGCCTTGCTTGGGAACTCTCAGGTCTTGTCAGAGATCTGGGGTAAGCAAGACTGGGAGTCCAGCCCAGGAGAAAGCAACAACTCTACTATCCTCTCCAAATTGGAAATGGGCCCTCTCGCCTCCATATAGAATTGACCCTGGTGCTGAATCAATGGAAGGCTGGTTAAGATCTGAAACAGTTTAGGCAGGTTGTCTCACAAGAAGGGTGAAATTAGCTTGAAGTATTGCTCAACCCAATTTGGACATAGCCCCAAGGGCTCCTCTAGACTGTAAGCTCCTTGTGGACAGGTAACATATCTACCAAATCTGTTATATTGTACTCTCCTGAGCACTTGGTCCAGTGCTCCGCACACAATAAGCACTCAATGAATACCATTGATTGATCAACTGATTTATCTATCCCTGACCTGGACCAAACAGGACCCCTGAGGACCTGGCCATATTTCCACACCAACCTGAGGGAGAGGGTCTCCCTACCTTCAAAACTCTCCATCAGTAAATCAATGGTATTTACCGAGCACTTGCTGTTTGCAGAGCACTGTAGTAAGCACTTGGTAAAGTTCAATACAACAGAGTTAATAGAAACATTCCCTGCCCACAGGGAGTTTACAGCCTAGAAAGGAAGACCAGCATTAAAATAAATTACAGATATGTAAATAAGTGTGGTGGGGCTGAAGGTGGGTTGAATATCAAGGGATTAAAGGGTAAAGATCTAAGTGCCTAGGCAACTCGGAAGGATGAGGGAGTATCAGAAAGGAATGCTTAGTCAGGGAAAGCCTCTCCTCATTAGGATTTGAGGGAGGGGAGAATGAATCTGTCATATTTGAAGGGGGAGGGTGTTCCAGACCAGAGGAGGATGTGGCAAGGGTAGGTGACAAAATAGACCAGATCAAGGTATAGTGATTAGGTTGGCATTAGTGGAGTAAAATGTGAGGGCTGGGTTGTAGTAGTAAATAAGCGAGATATGGTAGGAGGGGGCCAGCTCATTTAGAACAGTACTCAGTGCTTAGAACAGTGCTCAGTGCTTAGAAAAGTGCTTTGCACATAGTAAGCGCATAACAAATACCTTTATTATTATTATTATTATTGAATGATAATATTAATGATGCTGATATTAGCATTTACTGTGTGTCAAGCACTGTTCTAAGCTCTGGGGTAGATAAAAGCTGAACAGGTTGGATAGAGTCCCTGTCCCACATGGGACTCACAGTCTTGATCCCCAATCTACAGATGAGGTAGCTGAGGCACAGAGAAGTTAAGTGACTTTCCCAAGGTCACCCTGCAAACAAGTGCCAGAGCTGGGATTAGAACCCAGGTCCTTCTGACTCCGCAGGCCCATGCTCTATCCACTAGGCCATGTTGTTTCCCATGATAAAGATCATACAGCCCTTCCTGGCTAAGCCTTCATTTCCTCAATTCGCCCCCACCTCCAAATCACCTAAGTGCTAGGCTATGTACCTATAAAGCAATTTGAAATGTACCCATGCTCCACAGCAATTCTTTCCCTGTCCTTATACTCTACTATTTCCCCTATCTGTAAGTTATTTTTATGACTGTCTCCCACTCTAGACTGTAACCTCACTGTGATCAGGGATCATATCTACCAACTCTATTGTATTTGTATTTAGCAAACAGTATATACTTGTAGTCTGAGACTCCCAGTGTTCATCCCAGGTCTATGTGAGAATGACTCCAGGCCACTGGAGAGATTGATGATGACAGCGATAGTAATAATAAAAAATAATATTTGTTAAGCTCTTACTACTTGCCAGGCACTGTCCTAAGCTTTGGGGTAGATGGAAAATAATCAAGTTGAACACACAGTCCCTGTCTCACTTGGAGTTCACAATCTAAGAAGGAGTCAGATAGTTGTATTTATTAAGCACTTACTGCAGAGCACTTTACAGAGTGAGCTTGGAAGAGTACAATATAACAAATACATTTCCTGCCCACAAGATTACAGTCTAGGAGCAAGAACAGGATAGAGAAACTGAGGCAAAGAGAAGTTAAGTGACTTGCCCAAGGCCACATAGTAGGGAAGTGATTAGAATCCAGGTCTTCTGATTCCCAGGCTCATGCTCTTTCCACTAGGCCACGCTGTTTCTTTTCCAAAACCTTTCTGGCTAGGGAAGTGGGGCCAATCCTGGTGACCTGAGTCATTTCAAGTCCTAACTTCTTTCTTATTCAACCCACATATGCAGTCTATCACTAAATCCTGCCAGTTCAACCTTCACAAGCTCACTAAAATCTGCCCTTTCCTCTCCATCCAAACTGCTACCCAGGTAATACAAGCACTTATCCTAACCCACCTTGATTACTGTAACAGCCTCCTTGCTGACCTCCCTGCCTCCTGTCTCTCCCCACTACAATCCATACTTCACTCTGCTCCCTGGATCAATTTTCTACAAAAAATGTTCATTCCATGTTTCCCACCCCTCAGGAACCTCCAGTGGTCGCCCATCCACCTCTGTAAAACAGAGAAAGTTCTTACCATTGGCTTTAAAGCACTCAATCATCTTGGATCCTCCTACCTTGATGCTCTCCTACTACAACCAGCCTGGATGCTTCACTCCTCTTATACCAACCTACTCACTGTACCTCAAACTTGTCTATCTTGCCGCCGACCTCTCTCCCACGCCATTCCTCTAGCCTGGAATGTCCTCCCTCTTTGTATCGGACAGAAAATTACTTTCTGTACATTCAGAGTCTTCTGGAAGGCACATCTCCTCCAAGAGGCCTTCCCTCACTAAGCCCTCCTTTTCTTTTGTTGCACTCCTTTCTGTGTCACAGGGACTTGCTCTCTTTATTCGTCCCTCGCCTAGCCCCATAGCACTTATGTACATATCTGTAATTTATTTATTTATATTAAAGTCTGTCTCCCCCTCTAGACTGTAAGCTCATTGTGAGCAGGGAATGTGTCTGTTATATTGTACTCTCGCAAGTGCTTACTACAGTGCTCCGCCCACACTAAGCACTCAATAAATATGATTAATGGATCGATTTAGCAGGTCTCAGAAAGTATAGATCAGAGTCTACTCCTCATGGACATAAAGGCAGGCCCCGGAGAAGCAGCATGGTCTAGTGGATAGAGCAAGGGCCTAGGAGTCAGAAGGACTTGGGTTCTAATCCTGGCTCAACCATATGCCTGCTGTGTGACCTTGAGCAAGTCACTCAACTTCTCTGGGCCTCAGGACCCTCATCTGCAAAATGGGAATTAAGACTCTGAGCACCAAGTGGGACATGGACTGTGTCCAACTTGATTAGCTTGTGTCTACCCCAGCACTTAGTATGATACCTGGCACATAGTAAGCACTTAACAAACACCATTAAAAAATAAGACAAATTACTGCCAATTCTCTATTAGAACATTGGAACAAAGATGGGGTGAGGAATTTATGAGGGGGGACCCAGCAGGACAGGGCTTGGGAGAGGAAGACAACTTTCAAAGCACTATAACAGATAGGCCTGGGATCTTTGCCACCAAGCTTAGAAACACTTAGGTTGTTGAAGACTTTGTTGAGGTGACAGTAGTTGGCAGTCCAGCCCCCCAAAAAGCAGCAGGGGTGAAAAGAACATATTTGCTACCTCTAACTAAAAACCTGTGAGAGCAAGGATCCCTCTCACCCCTGTGGAGTTGATGCCACATCACAGCTAATTTGCAGTCATCCTCCACTCATACCAGGGGAAGTCTTGGGGGCAAATAAGACCTCCCCTGCTGGGGAAAGCAGTGTGGAATCTGCTGAAGTTTTACAAAACTTTGCTGTTGCTTCCAGCCATCACTGACCGGTCATCTCTCCAATCTTGTCACTTTTCTCTTTTGCATTTCATTTAGAATTAAGAGAAAAATCAAAGCGAGCCCTCTTAAAAACCATTGAGGATTTGAGTCTTTAAAGCAGGCGCTGTTTGGCGAATGAAAGCTTTGCACCAAATGTTGAAATATTGTGTTTGTCTCAACTGCCAAAAACAAATAGGTTAAAGAACAAATTTTATCCTTTTAAATAAACAAGAGTCTAATAGATTATTTTGCCTGGAGCTAATTTAATGTATTTTGAGGGCCGTGTCTTTCAGAGATTCCCTGCTGGGCCTTCATTTACCAAAGGTTACTTCTGTACAGGTCACAAGGGAGAGTCAGTGGGGTCAATGAAAGGGCAGACAGAGCCCATTTGAAGGACACCCTCGGACTTTTACTCTCTTGCTGGAAAAAAATGAGTTTTCATCCAGTTCATTGCAAATCATCCACCTCTTACTCCCTTGAGTTGTATTCTGGGAAATATGGACTGGCTGAATATGGACCTTTCTGAACGATGGAATACATTCTTCTCCCTGTGATTAGACTCTGCCTCCTTCAGGATTCTTGGCTTCCCTGTCTCTCCCAACTCCAGTCCATACTTCACTCTGCTGCCCATATCATTTTTCTAAAAAAAACCCATTCAGTCCATTTCCCCACTTCTCAAGAACCTCAGGTGGTTGCCCATCCAACTCTCCATCAAACAGAAACTCCTTACCATCTTCTTTAAAACACTCAATTACCTTATCCCCTCCTACATTACCTTGCTGATTTCCTAGTGTAGCCCAGCACATTCACTTCTCTAATGCCAACTGACTCTCTGTACCTCAATCTCATCTCTTTCGTTACTGACCTCTTGCCTGTGTCCTGCTGTTAATCTGGAACTCCTTCCGCCTTCATATAATAATAATGATGGCATTTATTAAGCACTTACTGTGTGCAAAGCACTGTTCTAAGCACTGGGGAGGTTACAAGGTGATCAGGTTGCCCCATGGGGGGTTCACAGTCTTAATCCCCATTTTACAAATGAGGGAACTGAGGCACAGAGAAATTAAGTGACTTGCCCAAAGTCACACAGCTGACAATTAGTAGAGCCGGGATTTGAACCCATGACCTCTGACTCCAAAGTCTGTGCTCTTTCTACTGAACCACACTACTTCATATCTGCCACACCACCACTTTCCCCACCTTCAAAGCAGTGTTAAAATCACAGCTCCTCCAAGAAGCTTTCCCCTACTAAGCCATCATTTCCCCTTACTCCCTCTCTCTTCTCCATTAATGATGTGCATTTAGCTTTAATTCTATTTGTTCTGACGACTTGACATCTGTCCCCATGTTTTGTTGTCTGTCTCCCCCTTGTAGACTGTGAGCCCATTGTTGGGTAGGGACCATCTCTCTATATTGCCAACTTGTACTTCCCAAGCACCTAGTACAGTGCTCTGCACACAGTAAGCGCTCAATAAATACGATTGAATGAATGAATGAATGAATAAACACTTGGATCTGTACCCTTTAAGCACTTGATATTCACCCCACACTGAGCCCCCCAACCCTTATGTCTTGTCTTATGCTGTCGTGTTGTCTCCGACCTATAGCAACTCCATAGAAACATTTTTACCAGAATGCTCGACCTCCATCTGCAATCGTTCTGGTAGTGTATCCATAGAGTTTCCTTTGTAAAAATACAGAATTGGCCTACTATTGCTTCCTTCTGTGCAGTAACTTGAGTCTCCTCCCTTGACTCTCTCCTGTGCCGCTGTTGGCCAGCACAGGTGAGTTTTGAATTGTAGCAGATTGCCTACCAACCACTAGCCACTGCCCAAACTAGAAATGGAATAGATATGCCTCTGCCTGCCATAGCCGAGACTGGTAGAGTCCTGGAAATTCTCCAGGTGCGACCCTGAGAGGAGAACACATCTGTACACATCTGTATTTTGATGTCTGTCTCTCCCTCTAGACTGTAAGATAGATGAAATTTATGGCATCCCTCTCTTCTGTAGATAGAAGGGGCAGCTGGTGGCAACAAACTAACAGATTAATTCTGCTCCTTCTGCCTTTCCTGAGCCCCTTCCTGCCCACCAAATCACTCTTTTTCTTTCTGCCTCCATTATATTTGGAAGGAAGAGGAAATCCAGATTTTTATCTGCTGAGATCTGGAAAGAGGATGACTGTGTCGTGAGCCATGATAGTCACTGAAAAGAAGTTCAGTACAGCGTTCAACGTGTTGTGTTTGAGGAAGGCCTGGTTAGATGATTGTTTGAAGGGTCCAATACAGCATACAGTATGATTGATATTGAGCACCTTACTACTGCACTTAACTAGACCCTAAACATACATCTCACATGTGTCCACACTACCTATCTTCATATACTGTGTGTATAGTGGAGAAGCAACATGGCCTAGTGGAAAGAGCACAGGCTTACAAGTTGGGATGTGTTTTCTAATCCCAACTTGGCCACTTTTCTGCTGTGTGACCTTGGGCAAGTCACTTAACTTCTTTGTGCCACAGTTTTACCTCATCTGTAAAATGTATTATAAAATGTATTACATTGTGGGACATGGACTGTCTCTGATTATCTTGTATCTAGCTTACCGCTTGGTATAGTGAATGGCACTTAATAAGCTCTTAACAAATACCATTTAAATAAATAAAATATTCTGGCTGTTTATTCACCCCGAAGGCATAGAGGGAGGTTTGACTGGGGTGTTGTGAGCTACAGTGGTATTTAGAGGTTGGAGGATGAAGAGGCACCTGCAGTTCTCCCTCAGGAGCAGCAAGGCTGGGGCCTTCTCAGCATGCACAGTCTTAAATTCCCGGAGGACAGGGATCATTTGTTTTACCTCTGAACTCTCCCCATTGTTATGTACAATGCACTAACACACAGGCACTCAATAACTACTTTTGGTTGATTAACATGCACCCTTAATAACAAAACCCTGCTTCTCGTGTTGGGGCAGGTTCTTCTTGAAAGGCCAGGTCCTATCCAGACTACATGTTTCAATTAAAGGAGCAAAGCCAGGCAACAGTGCACTGCTTTACAGAGACCCCATCAAACACAACCAATTTTATTCTCCACAATGTATCAAAGGGCCCATCTTACCATGAGTCAGATATATGGTCTTCCTTCCATCTTGGGGAACTGAGGGTGAAAAAGAATCTGGTAGATGTTGGGTTGTTAATCCCAGTCACTGCTTTTCCAACCTCCGTGGTTTACAGCCTGGAGCCTGAGGAATGGCCTAGGCAGCATGACCAAGTGGATAGAGCACCAGTAAGGGGATCAGAAGGACCCAGGTTCTAGTCCTGGTTCTGCCACTTGTCTGCTGGGTGACCTTGGGCAAGTCACTTAACATCTCTGTGCCTCAGTTACCTAATATGTAAAATGGGGATTGCGACTATAAGCCCAAGTGGGACATGGACTTTGTCCAACCTGATTACCTTGTATATACCCCAGAGCTTAGAACAGTGCCTGGCACAATATAGGCACTTAACAAATACCATTAAAAATTGCCTTGCATTATAGGAAATGATACCCATTTCTGATTGAGAGGACAAGAGACATAGACCTTACACCATGGAGAGCAGCATCTGCTTTTGAAAGGGGGAGGAAAAAGAATGAAGACAAATCCAGTAGGTGGGTGAGTTCTGTTTGAGGCGATTAATGGTCTTGCAAATCAACGAACAGGGTGCAGCGGAGATAATCCCACCTAGACATCTGCACCTCTGTAGGGGTTCGAACAGACCAATTTCACCTTTCCCTATCTCTGAGGTATGGAGTCCTTGGTTTCCTGTCTTCCATTCTCCCCATGCTGCTTTATTGCACAGTCAGGGAATAAGCAGGGCTTTTCTTCTATTTCCCCAAAGCTATTTAAAACCTCCAAACTTGAAAAAAAGGAAGAAAGGAGGAATGAAAATGGCAAATTAAATTCAGTCTATTTCTGCTTGATCAGTGTTAGGTATACTTGACATTTGAACAGCTTCTTTCATCCTAAAACTTCTCAGATAAACGTTTAGGACACTTACATTGCCCAGGTGTAATTGAGGCAGGGAATGGCAGTTAGGTAGTGAATCAGTGAACGTTAGAACTTCCAAACTCTGCTTCCCACCTTGTAAGAAAAATTGTCTAACCATTCCTTGTCTTTCAATCTCCCTGTCTATCCACCTCTCCCTCTTGTACCCTCTCCCCCTTCCTCACTGAAGGGATTGAAAGAGAAACTGTCAAATGAGATTTAGACTACAGCACAGATTCATTGTGACTCTTGCAATGTCACTACTTTAGTGACTTCTTTTTCTCACCTAGAACCTAGGAATGATAACCCCTGTCCTTTCCATCACCTAGGGATGATGTGAGAATCATTTTGAGTTCAGGCAGAAAGTCCAATGAACTAAGCAAAAGACATAGAGTAAATCAGATACAGCTAACTGAATGAATTTGGGCAAGATTATAAATTCCCCTTAGATTATAAGGTCCTCAAGAGCAGAGGCCACGCAGCTTGTATTTAGTTATTTATTTATTGTGGTATTTGTCAAGTGCTTACTATGTGCAAAGCACTGTACAACTAAGCACATGCAAGTAATCCCAACAGACACAGACTCTGTCCCACATGGGGCTCACAGGCTAAGTGGTACAATTCTCTGTACAAATTAGACACTTCACAAATATATTGATGAATTTGCTGATTCTTCACTACCGTCACCATCATCATCAGTATTTACTGAGTGTCTTATGTGTGAAGAGCCCTCTACTGTGACCTTGGGAGCATGGGATAGAACTTGAAGTCTTCAAGGAGATTATAATCTAATAAAATCTGGGAACTGGGTTTCAATCTAATGAAGATTAATTTAGAGTAGGAAAAAGAGCCAATCCAACTACCACTTTATAAATGAATCTTTTATACAACTCGGGAAATTTGGACTCGTCCACTCATTCCAATTGGACTTCTGAGATTTCCTTGAGCCCATTCTTGCAGCAGAGTGTCTATCGGCTGCATTGTATACTCTCAAATACTAACTATAATGCTCTGTACACAGTAAGCACTCAAGAAATATCACTGATTGATTGATTTTTCCATGGAGGAGAGAGGACTGTATTGCAAAATGGGACAGCACTGTCTCTCAGAGAGCTTGGCCTGCAATCACTCTTCATGACAGAGGTGATGGCCAAGTGAGCCCTCCAAAGGAAACAAGGATACATCCGATTTGGTGAGGCTAACCTTTTCCTGAATTTCCTGTCAGAGGGAGCACTGATCAGTAAGGGGACAAGATGGGACAGGCCCCCAGGTTCAAGGGACCAGGAAACCGTGATAAAGTAAGATAGGAAGGCACAGCAGGATGTGAGATTGAGTCTTGAATCTCCCCATCTTTCCTCTGTGGGTCAGAAAGCAGGAGCTGAAGGTGATGATTGAATGCAGACTATTTCCTACCCTTTAGAGTTATATTGTATTCTCTCAAGCACTTAGTACAGTGCTCTGCACCCAGTAAGCACTGGATAAATATAACTGATTGACTGGAGTAAGAGTGGCTACTTCCAAAGAACCCCTCCCATTTGGAACTGAGGTTCCAATGACAATGAGAGAAATATTTTCCCCTTGGCTCCTCATGCTCTAATGAACACTGTAGTGGTTCCTATAGAAGTCCTCAGCCTTTCCCCTTAAGCTCCACTGGCTGCCTTTTGGTTTTCCCAGCTGTGCATGGGTTGCTGGGAAGGAAGGGGGAGAATGGTGTTGGAGGGACCGGGGAGAGCAGATAGGAGAGAGGGGCCTCTCATTCTCTCGATTCTGGGGATATGTTCTTTAGTCACATATTTCTCTATCCTGCTCAGTTCTGAGTAATCTAAAAATGCAATATTGTTGTCACCAGCTCATGGAAGACATTCAGCCTGAATAATTTAACATGTCACCACCATCCATCACAGCAGCACAACTGGCGATGGAGCACTGAGCCGCAGAAGGGGGCTGAACAGAAACTGACCTTGCAGGTCTGAGGTTGGCATTTGCCACTCACTCACTTGCCAAGGACTGCAGGGTAGCAGTGGGAAGCAGAAGGGTTGGTCAAGGGTTGGTCAACCCCTTCAAGGCCTTTAGGAGGGTGAACAAATCCCAATCCTGAAATCCTAGAAGAAAATGGATCTCGGTCCATCCCCCAAATCACATTTTGCTTTGCTCCTTCACCATTGATGTCTGGGTAGCCAACTGGCTCAGAGCCACCCCTTTTTGGAACATGAATTAGGCCCCTATTTTGCTCAGGGAGTTTTATTGCCCCAACCCTGCCCTTTCCTGATTTATCTAAGAAACTGCCAGTGCTGCGTTAGTGCAGTTCTTGAGTTCAACAAAACCATCCACCCAAATAATACATGACTCAAACTCAGCTGTTTTTCCTCAGGGCTCCGGCAATCTACTGAACACATCTTTTTTCCATCACCAGGCTCACCAGGGACATTCCAATCTCATCGTCTCCCCCACTGCTCTCCCCTCCAACCCCCCACCCACCCATCTACTCACTACCTAGAAGACCAGGTGTCTGAAAGAGTTGCAGCAGTTTATATGCTCATTCTTGTCAGCAGATAATCCTTCTCTGTTGTGTTAACATGCTCTAGTCTTTTGCTGTCTTTAGGCCCCTAATGGAAATTTTCAAACCACCCTGGGTAATTAATGACCGCACTTCGGTATCCTAAATCACGCACTCAATATTAAAACGCCAACAGCAGGGGCCTTTTACAGCTATCTGCCTCATCACGAGGCCCTTAATTGACTCTAGTCCTCTGTAGGGTGTGTTGGCACACCAGGGACAAGGCTTTGGCCAGATGCCACTTCTACCTCCAGAAGCCTAGACCCCAACCATCATAGGTGAGCCCTCTGTACTTTGTCCAGGGCCAAGGGGGCTCTCAATTTGTGATTAGTAAGTAGGTGCTCAATAAGAGTGATCATTGCTACCTTCAGCGTGTTTCTGTGGAAAACAAGGACTGGTGGTCTAAGTTCTCAAGTATTCATTTTCAGGTTTTTCCTAAAAAATTGTCACCACTTTTTAACTGAGTTTCTGTAGGATGAAACATCTTTTTGCCCTTGTTTTAAACTTAATTTGGGGCTCTGATTCATTAATTAAATCACATTTATTGAGAGCTTACTGTGTGCAGAGCACTGTACTAAGCCTGTTGGAGAGTATACTATAACAATAAACAGACACATTCCCTGCCCACAGTGAGTTTGCATACATTAATATAAACAAATTATAACTATGTACATAAGTGCTGTGGGGCTGGGAAGGGAGATAAATAAAGGGACCAAGTCAGGGCAAAGCAGAATGGAGTGGGAGAAGAGGAAAGGAGGGCTTAGTCAGGGAAGGTCTCTTGGAAGAAATGTGCCTTCAAAGGCTTTGAAGGGGAAAAGAGTAATTGTCTGTCAGATGTCAGGAGGGAAGGGTAGAATGGAAAAGCATAGCCTTGTGGGGTGATCCTAAGTAGTAATGGTATTTATAAAGTGCTTACTGTATGCAGAGCACTGTACTAAGGGCTAGGTGAAAATACATAGATGGGAATTAGACATGGTCCTTATCCCTCGAGGGGCTCATAATCTAAAATCCTAAAATTGCTTAGGAAATAAGGATCTAAAATAATAATCATTTTCCCAGCTGCTGTCTATATGGGCCTCGGTGTGAATTTTGGACTGAGCATTGGAATGACAATCCAGGCTCAGGTGAAGGTGGGGCAGTCTGCCCCTCTGCCTTGGGCTTCCTAAGGCTGAGGTAAACAAGGTTCCTGAGAAGAGCAATACTTATTATAATCTGTATGAAAAGTACTGTGTACCCATTAAGACAAGGCCCATCATCCCGAAGGCATACACATCTGTGGCCCATTGTTTCTGAGACTTGGGCTGATCATAGTGAGAACATTGACTTCCTTCTTCCTGAGTCAGGGCATGAGCTAGGCCCCAGATTTTCAGCTTGTGTGACATTCTATGTCTTGTCTCTATCACCACCAAGGGCATGGTGTTCTGGGGGCTATTCATAAGAATCTATTTCCCAGCTGATGCCTCCATGGCATTTGCTGCAGAGATGTTTTCCTGACTGTTTTTGGATAATTTCCTTTCAAAGAGTCACTGCCTGTTGTGTGTCCCACCCAGAGGGTACCTCTGTAGGTCTAGGCCCTGAATCAAATTCTCAGAGAAAACTGATCTCATTAATAGCTGCTCCTGGCTCTGATTTGCTGTGCTGTGCTAGACTCTGCATCTGGTGAAAGGCACAGTGCACAGTAAACACTGAAGATAGCCAGAGGGTTTAGTTTAGATGCCTTAGCAAATTGGTTGTTTCTTTGTGACCAAATTCAATCTGAAATAGATTTTCGGTTTTGTCCATCTCTTCTGTTTCATACTTTCCTCTATAGTTCCCAATCCTTAGGGCTCCTCTAGTCTAAACTCCTCAAAATAAACTAATCCACCAGCCAGTAATATTTATTAACAACTTTGTGCAGAGCAATATACCAAGAATTTGGGAGAATGCAATAGAATTAGTACATATGATTCTAGTCCTTAAGGAGCTGGATGAGGATGTGTTTAACTTCAGGGGAAAGAAGCCTTCTGAGAGTGAGCAGTTGAAGTTGATGGTCAGGGAGGGAAGCTGAGTGGGTGCAAGTGATTTCAGAAGGTGAGAAGGGACGGGGTTGGAGCTTCAGATGCAGGGGAGTGTTATTCCTCCCAAAGGGGTGTAGTGTAGAGAAGATAGGGACAATAACAGCTCTCTCCAAGTCAGGCACCTTTAATTTCACGCCTTACCTGAGGCTTCTGCATATGATGCTGGTCCAGGTACTGAGTAATGGCTGTTTCTACACTTAGGCTTTAAAAAGATCTGTTAACCCACCCAAGCAGACACAGCTATCTCCCCTTGGCCCTCCTGAAGATGTTCCCACCATCATTAGTCCCTTTCCTGGCACTAGAACTCCGTGGCTTGTCATTGTTGGTTGAGTAGAAACTTGGCATCCCTTGATCTCCAGTGGTACTCATTCAACACTCGTGGCCCCTCCTCCAACTTTTTTTTTAATGGGATTTGTTAAGCGCTTAGTATGTGCCAGGCATTATGCTAAGTGCTGGGATAGATACAAGCTAATCATGTTGGACACAGTCCATGTCCCAGAACTTACAGTCTTAATTCCCATTTTGCAGATGAGGGAATTTGGGCAAAGAAAAATTGTGACTTACCCAACATCATGCAGCAGACAAGTGGTGGAGCTGGGAAGAACCCAGGTCCTTCAGACTTCCTTGTGTGTGTGTGTGTGTGTGTGTAGTCATGGTCGAGTGGTTAGGGCAATGGACTGGAAATCCATTGGGGTTTCCCCGCGCAGGTTCATATCCTGCCGACTATGATTGCTTTTCCAGCGCTTAGAACAGTGCTTTGCACATAGTAAGCACTTAATAAATGCCATTATTATTTATTTATTCCGGTTGATCTTCACCTAGAGTCTTGACCTGCCCTCTTGGAGCCACGTGGTCCAGAGATGAAGCGGGGTGTGGGTGCCCCAAAATATCAAGGATTTGGGGAAAACACGGGGTGCTAGCATCAACCCAAACTGCAACGGGTTGGAGGCTGGAGGTTTCCTACGGCATCAGCAGCTCCAAGAGATGCTGCTATGGGCCGGGCAGAAGCTGAGGGCCGCACCACGGCCCCTCAGCATTGTGGTGTGTGTGGTTAGGGGGCAGCCGGCCAGGGCTGCTGGAGTGGGGCTGACAGTGGTACCAGGCTTTGGGACTAGTTGGCGGTGAGGGGCACTGCGCATGGGCATAGAAGCAGAGGTGCATCACAGAGATGCTTCATAGCAGTCACAGTTCTGGTCTTCAGGTTGTGCCACAGAGCAGAGGGGACATGGAAAGGAACATTGGTTCCACAGAGAAGCAGCCCAGAGCCACATCTTGGTGCTGCAGGGCTCCCTGGACCACGGGTGTGACGCAGTGGCTCAGAGCTCCTCTGCGCTGCAGAGCTCAACTCAAACTGCGGTTTGGAGCATGGGTGAGGAAAGCCGCCTCAGCAGCCTAGGGATGCCCTGCAGGCGCAGAGGCTCTATGAATGAGGCTCCAGTGAACCTGGGGGTTGGGGAAGGAGGAGCATGATGCTGACAAGAAGATGGTGAGCAGGTACCAGATTTGACTCCATGGTGGAAGTAGCCTGTGCTCACCTCTCTGCCAAGGAGCCCGATCCTCAGGAAGACAAGGGTAACAGGGAGAGATTTTGAAAGCAGCGAGCAATCTCTTCTTGAGGGATGGCATCAGGCAGGGAACCCCCAGTTCTTATAAGCAATTTTAAAATCTTAACGACCTTTTCAGACTGGCCCAATTTATTGAATCATTGCCAGCACCTACATCTAGAGGCAATATAGTATTAAATGCTTTGGTAAAGTCTTAAAAAACTATAAAGAGGACTTAGTGCTTCTCCCTGCACTTCTCCATATGATGGGCTTGAAGATTAGGGAAGCAGCGTGGCTCAGTGGAAGGAGAATGGGCTTTGGAGTCAGAGGTCATGGGTTCAAACCCCGGATCCGGCAATTGTCAGCTGTGACTTTGGGCAAATCACTTAACTTCTCTGTGCCTCAGTTACCTCATCTGTAAAATGGGGATTAAGACTGTGAGCCCTCCCTGGGACAATCTGATCATCTTGTAACCTCCCTAGTGCTTAGAACAGTGCTTTGCACATAGTAAGCACTTAATAAATGCCATTATTATTATTATTAGGTCCAGTGTGCCCTGATGGTCCCCATTTTGAATATGGGAAACAGCATGGCTTCATGGAAAGACCACTGGCCTGGGAGTCAGCAAACCTGGGTTCTAGTCTTACCTCTGCCATTTGCCTGCTGTGTGACTTTGGGTAAGTCTCTAAACTTCTTTGTGCCTTAGTTTCCTCATCTGTAAAATGGGGATTCAATACCTGTTCCCCCTCCTACTTAGACTGTGAGCCCATGTGAAATGGGGACTGAGTCCGATCTGCAAACACTGTATCTACTCCAGTGTTTGGTACGGTATTTGGCATAAAGTAAGCACTTTACAAATACTGATATTACTGTTATAGTTGTTATTATTACAAATATTATTACTATTATTGTATGGGGAAACTGAGGCCCAGAGAGTTTATGTGACCTGCCCAAAGTCATACTGCAGCAGGCAAGAGGTGGAAATGGGACTTTAACACTTCAACCGATGTCTTCTGATTCCCAGTCCAATGCTCTTTTCACTGGCCACTCTGCCTTGCATATATTTAACTGAACACAGTTTTTTGTAGCCTCTCTCATCTATTTTGGCAAATTGTCAACACTCCTTTCCTAGTTCCCTTCCCCATTCAGGAAGAATTATGTATTCCTAAATTGGGCTACTTAGGCATTCTTGATGCTACTAAACTGTGCTCCTGCTATTGTGATACGAAACGTTGTACTAAGCACTTAGGAGAGTATACAAAAAGCAGAAAGCACTGTCTCCAATTTTTAGAGGTTTCTAAAAGAGGAGAAAGGCAGACCTAATCATTTGCAAATAGTGAGAGCAGGAGGAAGAACGTGTATATAACAGACAGTAACACGAAGAGGTCAGGATGAAATAGCTGAATAATTGGATATCGCTATGCACAAGAGATGTGGATGGGTGTTACTAGATAAGTGATATGGTAAGTGACTGTGAGCTCATTGTAGGCAGGGATTGTCACTGTTTATTGTAGTGCACTCTCCCAAGCGCTTAGTACAGTGCTCTGCACACTGTAATGAATGAATAAGGCTGCCTGTTGGGTTGATGAAACTTGGGTTGTTGGTAATTAACTGGGAAAGGCTTCCTGGAGCAGTTGGGGTTTGAAGAGGGCTAGCAAGATGTGGTTTGGTGAATTTGAGCTATCATACGGTTCCAGGCAGGGGGAAATGGAGTGGTCAAGGGAATAGAGGTGGGAAAATAAAGAGCAACCAAAATCATCTCACTATCAGGATGCATTTGTATTTGCATCCTTTATTCACAGCTCCCCACCCCCTACAGCCCTTATGCACATATCCATCATTTATTTATTTATGTTAATGTCTGTATCCCCCTCTAGACTGTATGCTCACTGTGGGCAGGGAACATGTCCACCAACTCTGTTATATTGTATTCTCTCAAGCACTTAGTACAATAAATTAGATTGATTGATTATCAGCAGTGTTACTTTTGAACTCAAAGGACAGAAAGGTATATGAACATATATAAGGTCTACTCCTTTTCCTTCTCCTCCCCTCACACTCCTTCCTGGTGATGATTCACTTGGCCAGCTTGCCTGGGAACAACCAAACCCCTGTTTCATTGTTAGTCCCAGCACTTTGGCCATAGGGAGGAAGCTGGATATCTCTTGTCTCCTCAGGCAGATGAAAAAGGTCACAGAAAAGAAAGGTTACTGGAAAATTGCTGTAAGCCAGGATTAGGTTTGCAGACATTTCAGTGCAATTTCTTGGGGAAAGCTGGAGGCTATTAGGGGTCATTGTGTGGTTTTGATACCTCCCCATCAGCCCCTCCCAGAATGCTGCCCTACTCATGGTCTGCAGGAGGACTTGGGACAAGTGAATGGCACTGAGCTGTGCTCCGGGGCTCCTTGGCCTTCAAACCTGCCAAACCTGAGGCTGCTGTGGTGTTCCACCACAAGTTCCAGGAATATTCCCATATTTCAGGGGCTGCATGGAGACTAAAACAGGAAATTCTGTAAGTTTACATTTGGGATCTTGGCTTGGAATACAGCAATCCATCAATCGATAGCATTTATTGAGCACTGACTGTGTACATACTAAGGGTTTTGGAGAATACAGTATAATAGAGTTGGTAGACATGTTCCCTGATCACAAGGAACTTGTGAACCCTGTTATCATCAGTAGTATTTATTGAGCACTTACTGTGTGCAGAATACCGTACTAAGCACTTTGGAAAATACACTATAACAAAGTTGGTGGATGTGTTCCCTGCTTAAAAGGAAGATACAGTCCCTCATATTATCAATGGTATTTATTAAGTACTTACTATGTGCAGAGCACTTTACTAAGAGCCCAGAAGAGTATGCTATAAAAGCGTTGGTAGATATGTTCCCTGCCCATAACAAGCTTAGAGTCTAGAGGTAGGGACAAATACTAATATAAATGAATAATTTACAGATAAATGCATCATTTCAATCAGACTGGGGTGGGAGGTGAATACCAAATGCCCACTGAGTACAGCATGGGCATTAGGGCCTGGACTCCCACTTGGTCCCCCTGAGGAGCAGGTTGGTTCACTTTCAAATGGAAAATTCACCAAACTGTCTCCAACTAGGGATAATAGGCCACGAGGGTGCCACCACTGTGGGGAGAGAAGAGGAAGAGGCCCAGGGCCCAGGAGGTATTTGGAACTTAGCAAGAGAGAATTTTGGTCAGGCTATGCAGGTCATGTTGATCAATCACCTCTCTACTTCCTATCTTACCTTCCTGATCTCCTACATAGTCCAGCCCACACTCTTCGCTCCTCTGAAGCCAACCTACTCATCATACCTCAATCTCATCTATTTCTCTGCTGACCCCTTACCTGCCTTTGGTCTGGAACTTCCTCCTCCTTCATTCCTGATAGACCATCATGCTCCCTACCTTCAAAACCATTCTAAAATCATAACTCCTCCAAGAGGCCTATATTGACTAAGTCCTCATTTCTCTTATTTGCCTTCCCATGTATGTCACCTCTAATCACCTGATAGCCTCCTCACTTCCTGCCCCAAAGCACTTACCTACAAATCCTTATATGCTGCCATTCCACTGTCTACAATTTCTTTTAAAATCTATCTCTTCCTCTAGACTGTAAGCTCCTTTGCTGGGATCATGTTACCTGCTCCATTGTATTATGTTCTCCGAGGTGTTTAGTACAGTGCTCTGTGAACAGCAGTGTTCAATAAATATCACTGCCTAAGTGATTTATTCATTTCCTCTCTGGACACCCACTGATTGAGCAGCAACCTTTCCTTCCCCACCTTTTTCATTGGAAAAAATTGAAAAATTTATACAGCACAGGAGGTAACTGCTTCACTGGCTGCCCTTTTCTTCCTAGCCCAGAATTGTAGCCCTTGTACTTGTGCCTAAAGGAACAAAAGGATTTTTTTAACAGTAAAATATTTTAATGGCAGTTTAAAAGGCCTTGCCAGTCTCAAGAGACCTCTCCTTTCCTACCATTTTCAAAAGCATTGGCTGTCAGATGCCAATTCCACTTCTAGCATTATCCCTTTGAAAGAGAACCATGTGTGGCTGATTCCGAGATTACCTCCCTCTGAGCAAGATCCTGGGGTAAGACTGGATTTATGAAATAGGGGAGGATCTCTATGTTGGGGTAGTTTAATAAAAGCTCCAGAGCTCTAGAAAAGAAGCTCCTTGTGGGCAAGGAACCTGCCTATCGATTCTGTTGCATTTTATTCTCCGAAGCACTTAGTACAGTGCTTTGGACACAGTAAGTGCTCAGTAGATATCACTGATTGAGTGCAGAGCAACAGGGGGCAGCTGGACTGTTTGGGAACCCTTTTGAGGTCAATGACAGTTGACAGCCCTGGGCAAACTGGAAGTTGAGGTAGGGATTTCAGAGAGAAATGTAAAATCAATGTTGTACATTCAAACTTACATTTGGTGAATGTTTATTTCTGAAAGGAAAAAACTGGGCAGTATTTCCTGTTCTGTCTGGCCCATCCTCTAGCCTCTGCAGGTAACCATGTGGGTGTGAAATCCTAGTATGCACAGAGACTGATGCAGAATTTCACAGTGTTTTATCGACATTTTCTCTGGTGCAAATTGTTATTCCTCTTATGAACAGATGGAGAAACTGAAGCGCAGAGAGATTAATCAGATTGCCCCAGGCCAGAGAGAAAAATGTTGATGGCAACCTGTTTGCCCACTTCAAGCCGAGTACTCTGACCATGGACCTTTTATCTCCGCAGTAATGATAATCATGCATTATACATGGACAGCTAGTGGACACCCTGCAGATGACCATGGACTGTCAAAAGGCAATAACATTTCATTTCAGCCTCCAAATGTGCCTCTGTGTCCTTTGAGCCTGAAGGTGCAGCTAGTTCGATGTACTGTCATTCCTTTTTGAAGTACTTCTGTTGCATATTCAACATTTGTTTCTTCTTGGTCTTCCCCACTGATTGTAAACTCCTCGAGGGCAAACACCATGCCTTTCATTTCCACTGACTCTTCCAGGTGCTTTAACGCTCTGCATTCAGTAGGGATCAATCGATGTGACAGTGGATAAAGGTAATTCTGCTGGCTTGGTCCCTGGCCAGGCTCTGAACAGAAGCTGATGTGGTGCCCTGATCTCTCTCCTCCTCTGCAGTCTCCCATTTCTTTCTGCCTTCAGAGCATGCCTACTTGGATGTCCCATTGACACCTCAAACTTAACATGTTGAAAACAGAATTCCTAATTCCTAATTTTCCCACCCAAACCCCACCCTCCCTGAGTTTTTTCCACTATCCTTCCTGACTCTCAAGACTGTAGACTCATTATTGTAGACTCATCTCTGTCATTCAACCCACATATTCAATCTGTCACCAAATCCTGTCGGTTTTACCTTCATAACATTACAAAAATCTGCTCTTTCTTTTCCATCCAAACTGCCACTGTGTTGAACCAAGCCCTTATCATATCCCACCTTGACTACCGCATCAGCCTCCTCACTGGCCTCACTGCATCTTGTCTTTCCCCTTCTAGTCCATACTTCATTCTGCTACTTGGGTCATGTTTCTGACTCCCATACCTTACGTTGCCTACACAATTTGTTTCTCTAATACCCACCTACTCATTCTCATCTCTCTCACTGCCGACCCTTGCCCACTTTCACCTTCCGGCCTGGAACTCTGTCTCCTTTCCTTAACATAGAAGACCCCTCCCAAATCTCCCCACCTTCAAAGCCTTATTAAAATTACATCTCCTCCAGGGGGCCTTTGCCAACTAGCCCTCATTTTCCTTACATCCTCTTCCTGCTGTGTCACCTTTGAACTTGGATCTGTACTCTTTAGGCACTTGATATTTGCCTCAGTTCCAGGATACTTATTTACATATCTGTAATACATTTTATTGTTGGTCTCCATGTTGGGCAGGGAACATGTCTACCAACTCTGTTGCATTGTCCTCTCCCAAGCACTTAGTACAATGCTCTGCTCACATTAAATGCTCAATAAATAACATTGATTGATTGAATAGGGGTTGGATTGAGAATTGGGATCAGCAGACAATCTACTGGACCTGGTTTCAGATCACCCTGAATGAGATGTGCTGGGTGGTGTTTTCAGGTGCAGCATGGCCATGACAAGGTTTTGCCCCCTAAGACCATGGCCCTGATGTCTTCCCTACTTCCTTGCAGGTGGAATTGGCTTTGGGAGAACCAAAGGACATTCGGGTTCTGAGGCAGATGACGAGACCCAGCTGACCTTCTACACTGAGCAGTACAGGAGCCGCCGGCGAAGCAGAGGTAAACAGCAAGTCCACCTCTGAATTTCACAATGGGTGGTGGGTGGGAGAGCTTGACCCCAGAATGACCACTTGCATGTGCCATTGGAGGCAGGTTTGAACACAAGCACTGAGTGGCTGAGAGCAAAGCCACTCTAAGGTTAGCCCTGACACCCAGACCTCCCCAGGCAGCTATCACTGGGGTTCTGACATTTTTCTCCCTTCAGAGAGTTCTGTTTTCTGGAGTACTTCATCCCCAGCCTAATAACCCCAGCCACAAGCCTGGTTTGCCTTTGAAACAGGGTCCAGATTTAGGTATTCTGTGTCGACTCTTACCCAGCTGGGGCCGGCCTGCTTGGCAGTGAAAAATAATTGGTTCAGCTACACGCTAACTTACATTTCTCACCCTTCTCATAACGGCTGCAGGAGGGATTTAAGCATGTGGGGTTAACATTTCTTCATCTGTACCCATCCTGGCACCTTTGGCTCACTCACAGTTTAGACTTAGAGCTGGGTAAGTAGAAGAACCCAGCCTGCACTGCAGAGTATTTACAGCTAATTGGAAAAACATTCATCACTTAGGAAGCTCAGCAGTAAATCTGCGTTAAAGTTAAAAAAGAAAAGAAGACCCAAACTGCAATTCTCCAGATAAATGATTTGGCTAACTGCCTTGTTGCGATCCTCGAGCTGGTTCATTGTTGTGTTTTCATTAGTGCGGAGAAGAGGGTTAGTATTCTCTTCCATTTCAAACTGTTGTTTTCAGCCACTTGTCTCCTTCTCCTGTATTACCTGATTGTTGCTTTCATGAACTGGAATTTTCCAGCTTGTTCTTAGCTCAAAGGTGAAATCTTTTTGACCCAGTGTGTTTGTTATTTGTCTGTCACAGACACCGAGCTTAGCGCTTCACAGCCCATGCAAAGGCACAACCCCACATCCATCCGCCTGGCCCCTAGGGCTTAAGGGTAAACCAGTTGGGCGGCAACAGTACGATACAAATCCTCAGGCTGTGAAGGCCATTAGATTTCATTGCTATTAGTGTTTAACATTTATATAGCTCTTTACGCTTCACAGAGAGTTTGGAATTTTACTTCATTTTTATAGAGCTGTTCCCCCACCTGGGAAACCAGCAGACTCACAGTATATTGAGGACAAGAAATTAAGTGACTTGCACAAGGTCACTGTGCATTAGGAATTGCAGATCTGCCTGAGCTGTGCTGATATGGGGATGAGTGAGCTCCTGGAGGTTTCTGTTGTTCTGAAAGGGATTTTCAGCCAAACTCTTCAGAGAGGAACAGAGCCCGTGGGAGAGAAAGAGAGGACACAAATGAAAGCAATCAGGGGGGAAAGTGGAAATGAGAGTGGAAGAATTGAAGGCAGAAGTGATAAGAAACAGCATTGCCTAGTGGTCAGAGCACAGGCCTGGGAAGCAGAAGGAGCTGGGTTCTAATCCTGGCTCTGCCACTCGTCCGTTGTGTGACCTTGGGCAAGTCACTAAATTTCTCTGTGCCTCAATGACCTCATCTGTAAAATGGGGAATAAGACTATGAGCCCCATGTGGGACATGTACTGTGTCCAACCTAATTAGCTTGTATATATTCAACCTAGCCCAGCCCTTAGTACAGTGCCTGGGACATACATAAGATGCCATAAAAATATAGTGATGGACATCAGGCTGGTGATATTTCATCAGGTGACCCAGCTGGTTGTATGGGTTCTAATCCCAGCCTAATAGTAACTGTGATATTTGTTAAATGCTCACAGTGTGACCAGCACTGGACTAGAGACCCTGTAATTGGATCGTCTAGGAAACTTCAATACTACAATAGCAAAGGGAGAAACTGCACCATTGCAAAACAGAGATGATGAAGGGGGTACTGCAGTGTGGGGTGAAAAGAGTTGCTAGCGGTCTAGCACTCAAGAGCAAGAGTTGGGAATTCAAAATTTCAGAGGGAATTTTTTTGTAAATCGTCTCCCAGCAATGCCAAGTGAGACCCCTGGGGGTTCACAGCTGAGACATACATCAGGGAGGGAGGTGAAACGTTCAACACAAGGAAAGAATTGAGGAATGAGTTTGTTGTGGCCAGGGGATATGCCTGCCAACTCTGTTGTACTCTCCCAAGCACTGAGTACAGTTTATGCCCTCAATAAAAACCATTGACTGACTGAAAGAGCCCCTGTCCCACAAGGGGCTCCCAATCTAAGGGAGAGTGGGGAATAACCCATTGTTCCATCTCCACATCTACATGCAGCAATTCTTTCTGCAAAATGAGGGTGTCAGCCACGCTGCTGCCATGTGGGCCACTTGGGAGCAGACTGTCCTGAGTCCAAGTCATGAAGTGAGTCTTCTATGGGACTGTCCGGGGGAATGGGAGGGGTTTGTCTGATTTCAGTTGGTAGCAGTGCAGTTGGTAGCAGGGTGTGCCTTGTCTTTGAGTTGCAAACTCTCTGCTAATGGTTGTGGCTGAGGCCTGAGTCCCATGGCCCCGCCTAGAGTGGAGGTCTTGCAGGATTTGGGAGGGCTGAGTTCTGGGGTGGGCTAGGACTTCATTGTGCCTAGGCCTCTGCGGTCACTGCACCACAATGAGAGTGAGGCCCATTGGCAGTGTCATTTTAATTGAAAATGCCTCTATCTGAAGCTAGAAGCCTACACAGACACAAATTTCCCTCCAAAGGGATAATGGGGAAATGCTTATCTACTTCCAAATGCAATTCATTTAAATCGGAGGGAAAAGAAAAACACTATTACCTGGGGACCAGAGCTGCTTCATCTTTGAGCATGCTGTTGCTTCTCTTTCCAGACAAACCCTGGGTTCCTCTCCTCATTTCCAGCTTTTCCTGGGGAGTGAGACTGAGATTTGACATTGCAATATGCGGCATTTTCCACTGGCTGCTTTGCACATCTCACCTTTAAGGTGCCTGTGAAAAAAAACCAACGGCGGCAGAATGACATGTGTGGTAGTCAGCAGCCTGTTTGCAAATACAGCAGAGTCCTGTTTGTGCTGCCTTTCTTTAAGTTCACTTACAGTTTGTGTCATTTGTGAAGGATGTAATGTGCCTAATGAGGCTCTGAAACTCAGTAATAACAGAGATGGGAGGGGAAGGGGGAGAGGGAGCAGGGTGCAGGAGAGGAGAGGGATAGACCTGTCCTTAACTCCTCCATTAGCAGCCTCGGAATGCTGCTGATCTGAAAATGCAAAGATTAATCGGTCACCAATGTCTTGGCTTCCCACTGCTTTCTAAGAACCTTGACCCCTTTGGGCAGGGATTGTGTCTGCCAACTCTATTGTTTTGGACTCTCCCAAGCACTTAGTACAGTACCCTGCACACAGTAAGCACTCAGTAAATATCACCGATAGACGGGTGAATTCCAGCCATTCTTGAGCCTCAGAAGAGTAAAGAGAAACATGTGGGGGCTGAAACGGTCTCTCTCTGAGAGAAGCAGGATGATATGCTAGGAGTGGCAGAGGCCTGGAAGTGAGGAAGTTGGTTCTCGTCCAGGATTTCACCTGGCTTAGGCAGGTCATCTCCCCTCTACTTTGCCTCAGTCCCTCCATTGCAAACATTCGGTAAGAGCTAGATAAATAATAATGATGGCATTTGTTAAGTGCTTACTATGTGCCGAGCACTGATTCAGTGAGACAGAGCCTTGCTGAGGCTGTGACCAGGACATCAACCAATCAATGGTATTTATTGAGTGCTTACTATGTGCAGAGCACTGTACTAAGTGCTTGGGAGAGTAGTACAGTGCCTGGCACATAGTAAGTGCTTAACAGATACCATAATTATAATTACAATATAGCAGAATTAGCAGACACATTCCCTGCCCATAATGAGCTACTCTCTAGTGGGAAGACAGACATTAAAAGTGGGACATGTTAAATTTGAGGTGTCGGTGGAACATCCAAGTAGAGACTGCAAGAGAAGGAGAAGTATCAGAGTTGTAGATGTAAATTTGGGAATCCTCTATGAAGAAATGGTAGTTGAAGCTGTAGGAGCAAATGAGTTCAAGGGAATGGGTGTTATTGGATAATAAAGGGGACCCAAAATTGAACCTTGAGGGACTCCCAGAGTCAGGAGGGTGGGAGGAAGAGTGGGGCCCTGAGAATGAGTGCTCAGGGAGTTAGGTGGAGAACTATGAGAGGATGGTGTCAGTGAAGCCAAGATTAAGTAATATTTTCCAGAGAAGGAGGTGGTCAACAGTGTCGATGTTACCTGAGAGGTTGAGGGGGATTAGGGTGAAGTAAAGGCCACTGGATTTGGCAAGTAAGAAATTATTGGTGATCGTTGAGGGGACAGTTTCCATGGAATAAAGAGAACAGAAGACAGATTAGAGTGGGTCAAGAAGAGAATTGGAGGGGAAAATGTGAAAGTAGTGGAGGTAGATAGCTTGCTCGAGGAGTTTGGAGGGAGATAGGGCAATAACAGGAGGGAGTCATGGGGTCAGGGAAAGTTTTTTGGGGTTTTTTTTCTTTAGTGTAAAGGATACATGGACCTGTTTAAGAGCACTGAGAAAGAAGCCATTGGAAAGTGAACAGTTTAAGATGGAGGTCAGGGAGGGGAGAAGGGAAGGGTCAAGCGCTTTGAAAAGGTATGAAGGGGTGATGTCCTAGGTGGAGTTGATAAACAGTAGGCAATACCTCTCATTATATTGAGTGCAGGGCCCTGCAAAGACACCCTGAGGCCAGACCAACTGCTTTATTTACATCTCTCAGAGGCTTCATAGTGCATCCTATTTCTCTCCAATCTCAGTGGAGACAGAGTCAATATTGGAGCCTGATTGACACCCCTCCTCCCACAACTTCTAGGCTTGATCTTCGTGACCTCAGACCTCCCACTGGAGAGACAGTTTGGAGCCTTCCCTCTTCCCATTCTTTGGGACTACCCCTTGGGCTGACACCAGTTTATGTTCTGAGGACAAGAGAGATAACTTTATGAAGCTGCAATGCCTATCCTCCCCTTTACAGCCTAATGAAGATAATTGGGCTGCCCAGGGAGATGGGGGGCTACACTCTTAACTGGGGTCAGCAGAACGCAGTCTGCCCTTGGGGTCTGTGGCTTCCAAAGATGAGAGAACCGATCCCCAGCCTGGAATGACCTGGCAGTGAAACCAGAGGCTAGGTTTAAGACAAATTAACTGGCTTCAATTACCTGGCCGGTTATTGTGGCAGTCACCACTGGAAGTGTGGGTGTGTGCCTGGCTCATGCCAGCAGGGTGTTCTCAGGACTGCCAGAGGAGTGAGAAGCTCAACTTTGATCTACTTCTCTATTTGTTCTGTAAAACAAGACCCTTCCTAGGTGAAAATTAGGTATTCACAAGTGGTTAAGTGTGTGTGGAAGGGTCTCTTTGATCCCCTTCCTCAGTTTCCCGTGTCCCCCTGGTAACCCTGGAAGAAACACTCATTTGATTATTTCACGGGTGAAAAATTAAAGCGAATTATAGAATCAAGCCAGGGCCCTGCCTTATCCTGAACCCACAGCAGTGTCAAGGGCGTCTGGAAGGGGGAAGTGTACCAGAAGACATCAAACACTTCCCCCCACTCCCCAGCCACCCCCGCCTACCCGAAGACAGTCCCTGAAATATGGTTTAAATCGTGCTCAGATTTCCGTCTCCTTTGCAGTGCCATTCGGCCTGGCTCCCAGACAGCAGCAGACTTCAAGCTAAAGGAGACTGCTGTCAGGAATCAAATGGGAGACAAAAGGCGATTAACCGAACATGTCGTTTTGAGTTGCTTACACTGGTGAGAGGGAATAATCAGGCTCCCTCGCCTTCTCGCTCTTCAACTACATTCAGTGGGATTTCTTTTTACCCTTTTTCCATTCACTGAGAGAGTTTCTCCCTTGTGTCCTTGCCAAGGAAATCCCTGGGTCATTAATCTTTGCAATTCTGTGGACAGGCTAGGCCCAAGGGAGAGGGCTTACCCCAACCTTGACTGCTTGTTCCCCTTGGAAGGAGCATTCTGGGTGCATGGGGAGGAAGTAGTGAACACCCTGCTCTCGGCAGTTAGGGATGGCTGGTAGACAGGGTTTGTAGGACTGTAGTAAGCAGCCTCTGGCATTCAGGGGTAGATTTCTAGTGGAAGGAGGACCCAGAGGAGATGGTATCGTCATCCCAACTCCACCACTATAGTAAGTATTTCTAGAGTGATTAAATCAGTCAATCAACAGTATTGATTGAACACTTTCTGTACGCAGGGCACTATACTATGTACTTAGGAGAGTACAACACAATACAGTTGGTAGACACACAGCGCTTAGTACAGTGCTCTGCACACAGTAAGCACCCAATAAATATGATTGAATGAACTAAAGCTCCACCAGGAGCTTACAGTCTAGAGGGGGAATCATCTCCAAATCAGGGTGGGAGGGGGGAGGAGAGAGGGATGAAGATGCCTATTTTTCCTTCCTCCCAGGACTATTATGAAGATAAATAATGAGGGCATTTGCTAAGCACTTACTGTGTGCCAGGCGCTGTACTAAGCCCGGGGTGGATACAAGCAAATCGAGTTGGACACAGTCCCCGTCCCACATAGGGCTCATGGTCTCAATCTCCATTTTACAGATGAGGCAACTGAGGAACAGAGAAGTGAAGCGACTGCCCAAGGTTACACAGCAGACAAGTGGCAGAGCCAGGATTAGAACCTATGACCTTCTGACTTCTAGGCCTATGCTGTATCCACTAGGTCCCCATACCTAGATAGGTGCTCCTTTGTATTTGATGGTGCACTGAAAAGACCAATGAGGGCCTAAAATGCCCTCCTGCATTGTGTACAGGTAATGATGGAATCTTGCTGTGATCACATTTTTATTTTTCCCCAAACAAGACTTCTCCCCATTTTTGAGGCTCCTTCTTGGTAGCCGATTCTTCCCCAAGGTTTTTTATAGTATCAGCAGCCTTTCTCCCAGTTACTGCCTCCTAGGCGGGTCTGTCACTGCAGAGCATGGGCTTGAGTCAGAGGTCCTGTGTTCTAATCCCTTCTCGGCCACATGTCTGCTGCACGACCTTGGGCAAGTCACTTAAATTATCTGTGACTCAGTTACCTCATCTGTCAAATGGGGAGTAAGACTGTGAGCCTCCTGTGGGATATGGACTGTGTCCAACCTAATTATCTTATATCTACCCCAAGGCTTAGTACAGTGTGTAGCACATAGTAAGCCCTTAAGAAATGCAATTAAAAAAAAAGTCAAGTGGCAGAATGAGATTACCATCAGTGAGGTGCTGGAAAATTTTCAGCTCACTATGACTGAAGCAATATATGTAAGCAACACAGCTCTGTGAGGTGAAGCAGTGTGGCACAGTGGAAAGAGCATGGGCTTTGGAGTCAGAGGTCATGGGTTCAAATCCCGGCTCCGCCAATTGTCACACAGCTGTGTGACTTTGGGCAAGTCACTTAACTTCTCTGTGCCTCAGTTACCTCATCTGTAAAATGGGGATTAAGACTGTAAGCCCCCCGTGGGACAACCTGATCACCTTGTAACCTCCCCAGTGCTTAGAACAGTGCTTTGCACATAGTAAGCACTTAATAAATGCCATAATAATAATAATAATAATAAAAATAAGGTGGAACCAAGGAGGATAATGGACAACAGCAGACTACCCCAGCAGCTGCTGTTGGGTGAATTGGAAGGGGCCACATATAAGACAGGGACCAGAATAAACAATTTAAAGGCCCGTGGAAACGCAGTCTCAAGTAATAGCAGGGATTGTTGGAAGAACATGACAGCAGGAAGGTAAGCTTGGAGAGCAGCAAGCAACAAAATGACTCCCCTACTTCAACAGGAATCCATGTAGAACGGAATGCCAAAGAGCAATCTCTAAAACAGTCAGATTACATAATGCCTACAACAACATTAATCTAAATAAATAAATTATTGATATGGATGTAAGTGCTGTAGGACTGGGAGGGGGGATGAATGAAAGGAGCAAGTCAGGGTGATGCATAAGGGAGTGGAAGGAAAGGAAAACAGGGCTTAATCAGGGAAGGCCTCTTGGAGGAGATGTGCCTTCAATAAGGTTTTGAAGGAAGGGAAAGTAATTTTCTGTTGGATATGAAGAAGGAGTGCATTCCAAGCTAGAGGCAGGAGATGGGCCAGCGGTCTGTGGTGAGATAAGCGATATTGAGGTACAGTGAGTAGGTTGGCATCAGAGGAGCAAATTGTTCAGGCTGGGTTGGAGTAGGAGAGTAGCAAGTAACATTGAATGTTTTAAACCCAATGGTAAGGAGTTTCTGTTTAATGCAGAGGTGGATATCCAACCACTTTAGGTTTTTTGAGGATTGAGGGAACATAGACCGATCATTTTTGGAGAAAAATCATCTGGGCAGCAAAGTGAAGTATGGACTGAAATGGGGAGAGGCAGGAAACAAGTGGGGGTCAGCAAGGAGGCAGATTCAGAAATCAAGGCACAACAGGATAAGTGCTTGGATTAACACGGTAGCAGTTTGGATGGAGAGGAAAGGATAGATTTTAGCATTGTTGTGGAGGATGAAGTAACAGGATTTAGTGATAGATTGAATATGTGGGTTGAATGAGAGAGAAAAGTTAAGGATAATGCTAAGGTTATGGGCTTTTGAAACAGGAAGGATGGTGGTACTATCTACAGTGATGGGAAAGTCAGGGAAAGGATGGGGTTTGGGTGGGAAGATAAGTAGTTCTGTTTTTGACATGTTAAGTTTGAGGTGACAGCAGGACTTCCAAGTTGAAATGTCTTGAAGGCAGAAAGAAATGTGAGACTGCAAAGAAAGCTGGAGATGTAGATTTGGGAATCATCCGTGTAGAGGTGATAGTTGAAGCCATGTGAGCAAATGAGTTAGGAATACACGCATCACCAAAGCAAGAAAACATATTTACCTCTACACAGAGAGGAAGGGAGAACCAGTCATGCGTTGATCTTTAAGCCTATATAGGTTATCTAAAATGAAGGCCAGTTATAAATACATAAGCACATAGTGCATGCCTTACTGAGGGAGGTGGAGTGTAATTTGAGGAGGAGGAGTGTAATTTGAGGAGGAGGAGTGTAATTTGAATGTTTGCATTAAACATAACCATCAGGTAGCTGAAACTGAGAGTTGGCTTACTGTGCATGATCTCTCTGCCCCTGTTAGTACTTTTTAGGGCCCTTTCCAGCCTCCCCCATACCCAGGTCCCTCCCATCAGAGGATCTCTGGTCGCACAGGATGATGACTAACTACCACCTGTCTGGGATTCAACAAAGGGTTGAAAAGCTCTGGCCTTATAGCATGTTAATTTTGAATATTTTCTAGAGGTTGGCAGCAGGTAGCTCATTTGTCTTGATAATTTTATCTCAGTCCCATAAGCCCCACCTGTCTGCAAGTATGGAGTGGCTGGTGTAGCTAGACAGCATTCTTCATCCTGGTATTTGCAAAACTGAAATTTGCCTCCCCCTTTGCCTCCTCCACCTGAACACACCCCAGCCCTGGTCTTCTCGAATTGAGTCTGACTGCAGGATTCATGACGAAAGATCACCAGATCACAACCCTTCCTTCCAGTTTCCCTGGACAGTGTTCCCCGTGTTTCCTCTACGCCTCTGAGCTATCTGTCGGGAATACCTGTGGCCAGAGCTGTCAGTAGGTCAGGTGGCTGGTTAGCTGAACAGCAGTGGAGCTCTACAGCCCCCACCTCGCTCCCTACCTCTTGTAGCCCATCCCGTCTCCATGGTGACAGTCTCTTTAACTTCTGGCCGGTGATAGAGATAACAGCTCTTACATCTGTTCCTGGAGGTGCTGCCTCTGTTGTTGTTTGCTTTTTTTGCCTCCTTTTTTAGATTGTATCTGATCCAGCTTCTCCGGGTAATTGAGTGTTTGAGAGTGAAAAATTATCTCCCCAGCTTGGCCCTTATCTTGACAGCAAAGCAGCACTTTTAATTTAATTTTGTTCGGAGACACTTGGGTAACAAATTTCACTAATCGCTGGGCTGTCGCCCTCCGCATGGTAACCAGCCGCTTGTTCCCAGCCCATAAAATACACACATTTTAGCTGGTCTCAGAAGGAGACAAGAGCTTAAAAGGACAGAAAAGAGAGAGAGAGAGAGAGAGAGGGAGACAGAGAGAGAGAGAGAGACAAAGAGGAAGATATGGAGACAAAGATAGATACTGAAACAGAGAGAGAGAAAAACACAGAGAAAGAGTCACAGAGACAGGCAGACAGACCGTTTACAGTGGGAGAAAAGGAGGGAAGAAGGAGGAATAGAGTTATGTCTGGACTCAAAATTATGTCTTCATACATTGTGCCAGATTGCCAGTCGATATCTTTGCTTGAATGTGGCCAGAAGCTCTCTTGTGTCCCTTAACTCTCCCCGGGAAGGTGGCTGAGAGCCAAGTTCTCTCTGTAGCATTTGGGATGCAACGGAGCTCAGGCCTGCCCAACAGAGAGAAATGTCTTTTACCTTCGTGACCACAGTCTTGGATTTATGAGCCTCTTCGGAGTCATTCTTTCAGTCCTCGAGCCCAGGGCTGGTGGTCTCTCTCTCTTTTTCTACCTTATTATTGGTCTTAGCCTGGGCCTCTGTTTCCATCAGGGCCTGGGCCAGTGAAGAGCAGTGTTCTCGAAGCAGGTCCCCAGTGTGACTGGGATAGAAATTGCTGCTGGGGACCATACCATCACATGGAGGGAGGAGATGAGCTGCTGTATTCTAGAACTGGTCAGCATCTTAAGCTGCCTCACATGAGGCCAAACTCATAATTCCATGACCAGAGTAGTTTCTGCCCCTTGCCCCTTGGTTCTTCTTGGAATTTTTCCTAATGGTACTTGTTAAGCACTTACTATGTGCCAGGCACTGAACTAAGCTCGGGGATAGATACAAGTTAATTAGGTTGGACCCAGTCCCTGTCTCACTTGAGGCTCACAGTCCAAGTCAGAGCAGGAAAGACTTAATGTCTATTTTGCTGATGAGGTAGCTGAGGCACAGAGAAGTTAAGTGACTTGCCCTAGGTCACACAGCAGACAAGGAGCAGAGCCGAGATTAGAACCCAAGTCCTCTGTCTCCCAGGCCCAAGGATCTTGTCAGTAGGTCATGTTACTTCACTGAATAATTTGAATATTCACCTGCCCATGACCTGTTTGCCCTCTGTGTACTCCACCCTCATTTAATTGTATAAAAGGCTGGCAAGGAGAGCAGAAGGGCTCTAAGCCCTGGCTTTAGTACTACCTTTCCAGAGCAACTGGGGTGACCGCGGGAACAAAGTAAAAGAGTGTTTAAGAGCAGAACTGGAGGAAGTTCATCATTCCACTATTGTAAATGTCCCAATAATAACAATATCAATTATGGTATTCATTAAGTGCTTCCTATGTTAAATGCTAACATGGACCCAGGATAGTCAGATTGGATATAATTCTTGTCCCACATAGGGGTCATGGTCAAAGAGGTAGGGAAAGCAGGGTTCTGATCCCCATTTCATAGATGAGGAAATTGAGACAAAGGGAGGTATAGTTACTTGCTTCCAAGTCTCACAGCGGGCCAGTGGCACAGCCTGGGACTAGGTCCCAGGCCTCGTGACTAGCAGACCTCTGATCTCTTCACTAGGCCCTGTGATCCTGGACTTCTCTAACTCAGTTTCTGAGGGAGCAGTGGCATTATTAGGCATCTGTTCTCAGGTTAGGGGGTGGTGTACTCAGAGAGGAGAAGTGACTTTCCCTAGGTCACATAGCAAGGCAGTGTCCTAAGCAGGGATGTAATCTGGGGCTCTTGCCTTCCAGGCTCCTGTTATATCCATGAAGAATATGTTACCTTTTAACTTCAAGAAGAGACTTGGTTGAGAGAAGGGATACACTTCTTTATTCAAGTACTGTAATAAAAAACTTGTCTTTGTTAGCCAAGCAATGTGGAGCTTTAGAGAAGATGTGCCCTACAGTGTGAAAGTGATGCTGCTGGCAGTGAGATTGTATCCATGGTCCATGAAGGAGAATCTCTCGCACAATTGCATACTAGGGCCGTAAAGATACACCATACAAACTTTCTGACCCGTTGCAATTTTGGTTGAGCATTGTTTGGATACCAATGCTTAAAGCAGAGCAGTAGGACTTCTGTTTGAGGATTTTTTTTTCTTAAGTAGTTGTGGTGGTTCTCATTGAGCCGTCCACACTCTCTCTCAGGCCTGCTATTTCCAGAGTCAGGCACTGTGAAACAGCACTCCACTCCAAGTCAGGAACGGATTCAATCACTGGTCCCAGACAAGAATATCTGAGATAACAGCAGCAGACACCGCTGTACCCTCACCTGTATGATACTGAGGCCTTTTCCATTTTCTTGCAAAAAAACAGGAAGAAAACAAAACAAAAAACCAAAATGGCATGGCCATCAGAGCAGACTACAGGTAGGCAAGGTTATTTCAGGGGTAGCATCAGAGTCACACCTTCCTCTGGGAAGATTTTAAAGGCTTGTGCCCAGCACCTGTAATGCTGAAAAGTAATCTCCAGTAGACACACATCCAACAAAGAAAGTCTTCTCCCAAACAGGGCACATCCAGATCCTATCCCAGGGAGCCATTCCTCATCAGTGCTGTGGTATTCGCTCCAGCCTATCTGCTACAAGGGTGATGTCTGTTCTCACTGATGCTCAGCAGCCTGAATGTGAAGGGTACCTGTGTGTGGAAATGGCACATACAGATGGTGAAGGAGTGTGGTAGACAAGGTTAAAGAAGCCCTGAACTCCTCACCTCACCATCCAGTAAGCCTGGAGTAGATGAACCAATCTTTCCCAAAAGCACCCGTTCCCGGCCTTCTCCAGTGGAAAGATGGGAGATTTCTAGGAAAGAGAAATAGCAAATGCAAGGGAGAAGCATCAGGCTGTAATGAAATGACTGGGAAGCAGGAGAACTGGGTTCCAATCTCTGCTCTACCAGTTGCCTACTGTGTGACCTTGAACAAGTAACTTGATTTTTCTGGGCCTCAGTGTCCTCCTCTGTAAAATGGGGATTAAACACCTGCTCTCCTAACCCCTTCAGACTGTGAACCCCATGGCGGACAGGGACTGTGTCTGAGCTGATTATCTTCAATCTACCCCAGTGCTTAATATAGTACTGTGCTTGGCACATGCAAGTATTTAACAAATGGCACAATTATTGTTATTATAGGGAGAGGGGATTTCCCTGCTTAGCGTCCTTTAATGTCTTTCTCCCCCTGTAGACTATAAATCCGCTGTGGGCAGGGAACGTCTTCTGACTCTGTTGTACTCTCCCAAATGCTTAGTACAGTGCTCTGCACCCAATGAGCACTCAATAAATACCAGTGATGATGAGGATAAAGACCATTAATTGATTAATAGCCGCTGCTTGATCCTGGATCTGGACTCCAGAAAAATGGGTCCGTTGAGAACAATGGAGGTTTTCCAGCACTGCTCTTTCGGGATGAAGAACTGGGTTTGCCCGGGAGCTCCTCCTAGTGGATCTGAGAACAGAAAGGAAGGCAGGCGTTTTTCCAGTCGTACCAACTTCTCATTCCCCAAGTCTTCTGTTTCTGATTCCCCCCCATGTGATTTGTCCTTTCTCTTTCTTGCTTTCTCTTCTGATTCTCAGCCTTGGGTGTGACAAGAATGACTACGTGCTTCTTTCCACTCAAAAGCCTTCCAAGCCCAAGGGGAGAGACCAATATTTGAAAGAGGAGAGATATCAAGACTGTGAGAAGCAGCGTAGCTTAGTGGAAAGAACACGGACCTGGGTTCTAATCCTGACCCTGCCAAATGCTTGCTATGTGACCTTGGACAAACCACTTAGCTTCTCTGTATTTCAGTTTCCTCATTTGTTAGAATGAGGAGACTACTAAACCCTGCCCTTCCCCTGACTTTCCCATCACTGACTTTCCAGGCACCACCATCCTCCCTGTCTCACAAGCCCATAACCTTGGCTTTATCCTCAGTTTATCTCTAATTCAGTCTATCAATAAATCATATTTATTGACTGCTTACTATGTGCAGAGAACTGTACTAAAAATACTAAAAACTTAGTACAATGCAAGAGCTAATAAACATGTTCCCTGCCCATAATGAGTTACACTTGTATTCAGTCTGTAACCAAATCCAGTCAGTTCAATCTTCACAACCTTATAAAATCCGCTATTTCCTCTCCATCTGAACTACTGCCACATTAATCCGAGCATTTATTCTATCCCACCTTGATTTATGAATCTGCCTCCTTGCTGGCCTCCCTGCCTCCTGTTGCTCCCCACTCGAATCCATACTTTACTGCCTGGATCAGTTTTCAACACAATCATTCAGTCCATCTTTCCCCACTCCTCAAGAACCTCCAGGGGGTCACCCATCCACAGCCATATGAATCAATCATTTGATCAGTCAATGGCATTTGAGTGCTTACTACATGCAGAGCATTATATTAAGTGCTTGGGAGAGTACAATGTAACAGAATTAGCACAGTCCCTGCCAATAATGAGCTTACTTATTACCATAGTGTTTAAAACCCTTAATCACCTTGGCCCCACCTACCTTACCTTCCTGATTTCCTACTACAACACAGCCCACACACTTGACTCCTTTAATACCAATTTCCTCACCGTACCTTGATCTTGTCAATGTCTATGCTGTCCCCTCACTCATGTCCTGCTTCTGGCTTGGAAAGCCCTCTCTCTTTCTATCAAGCAGATGATCACTTTCCCCACCTTCAAAGCCTTATCGAAAGCACTTTGTCTCTGAGAGGCCTTCCCTGACTAAGCCCTTGTTACCTCTTATCCCACCCTATTCTGTGGTGCCCTGGCACTTAGATTTGCCCTTTTTATTCACCTGTCCCTTAGTTCCACAGTACTTCTGTACATATATGTAATTTATTTGAGATGCAGCGTGGCTTAGAAGAAAAAGCTTGGGCCTGGGCTTGTCAGCTGTGTGACTTTGGACAAGTTACTTAACTTCTCTGTCCCTCAGTTACCTCAGCTGTAAAATGGGTATTAAGACTGTGAGCCCCACGTGGGACAACCTGATTACATTATATCTACCCCAGCGCTTAGAACAGTGCTTGGCACATCGTAAGTGCTTAACAAATACCATCATCATCATTATTTTTATTAATGTCTGTCTCCCCCTCTAGACTGTAAAATCATTGTGGCCAGAGCATGTGTCTACCAACTCTGTTATACTGCACTCTCCCAAGAACTTAGTACAGTGCTCTGCACACAGTAAGCACTCAGTAAATATGATTGATTAGGGATTCAATATTTGATCTCAATACTTAGACTGTGAGCCCCATTGGGACAGAGACTGTGTCCAACCTGATAAACTTGTATCTGCCTCCACACTTAGAATATTGCTTGACACATAGTAAGCACTTAACATATAAAGTAATAATTATTAATGATAATAATAAATGTTTTAATGCACCAGTAATACGATTAACAAAATCTACACTCTGCAGAGGCTTCTGGAGAGCCTGTTAGAAACAGTTTAGGAAGATTCCAGTGGCCTAAAGATCAAACAGAATAAGGACTGTGAAGATGTTAAACATTTTATTTTAAGGTGATTTCTTTCTCAGGGAAGATGAGAGCTGGGAACACTGCCAGGCTTTGATTTTTTTTCCATTCAGAGGCTGTGATATGGGGGGCAGGTCATGGCCACAAGTTAATGAGAAAAGGGCCTTCCCATATCCCACATTAACTAATGAAAATGTCTTCACTTAAAATATTGTCAAGGGTCTTATTAGAGGAAGGCCACCAGGGTCTTATGGATGGGATTGTGGGCCAGGAGTGAAAAAAAAACTGTCAAATTTGACTATTCTACTGATTTTCTGGGTTACCTTGGATAAGTCATTGCAACTCTCCCTTCAGTGGTTGAAACTAGCTCAGAATGGTGATCCAGGCACAAAACCTCAGTGCCATCTCTTATTTCCAGCATAGGAATCTTGGCTTTGAATGGAAAACAGTAACATAAAGACTCTCCTGTAGCAGAAGGCGAGTGCCCTCATGTCTCAGTCTGTTCTACTCCCAATAATTTGCTGTTGCTTTTGGAACTTCTTCATGCAACCATTCTTACTCTTGCCTGTTCTTTTGCTTTTGGTTTCTGCCCCATTGCTTTTGTGAATTTACTGTGTTTCTTCCCAGCCTCCATTTCAATCTCTCTCCTGGCCTTGTCCTGAACCGGAAGGGTATTCATTTCATTTAAGTAGTCTGGTCTGATAGTTGTATATGTGTGATGGTGCTTGGCACATAATACTCTTTTAACAAATATTATTATTATTGTTATTGTTTTAATTAATATTAAGTGGAACTAAATGGAATAGGTACTGTGTTTTCACAGATGATTCCTGAATTAACCTCTCCAGCCCTGACCTCTCTCCTTCTCTGCAGTCTCGCAGTTCCTCCTGCCTTCAGTATATCTCGACCTGGATATCCCACTGACACCTGGAACTAACCGTGTCCAAAACAGAACTCCTTATCTTCACTCGCAAGTCCTGTCCTTCCCGGTCTTTCCCATCTCTTGTATACTATAGCCCACATAGTCATTCTTTCATTCATTCATTCATTCATTGTGTGCTTACTGTGTGCAGAGCACTGTACTAAGTGCTTGGGAAGTACAAGTTGGCAACATATAAAGACAGTCTCTACTGTCAACAACGGGCTCACAGGCTAGAACATATTCAATCTGTCATCAAATCCTGTCAGTTCCCACCCTTTCCTCTCCATCTAAACTGCTCTAGGACGATCTAAGCACTTATATCTCATCTTGACTACTGCATCTGCCTCCTTATTGAACTCCTTGCCCCCCATCTATCCCTGATCCAGTCCATACTTCATTCTGCTGCCTGAATCATTTTTCTAAAAAAGTCTCCCCACTACTCAAGAATCTCCAGTGGTTGCTCATCCACCTCCACATCAACAGAAACTCCTGACCATTGGCTTTAAAGCTCAGAATCACCTTCCACTTCCTATCTTACCTCACTGATCCCCTACTACAACCCAGCCCACTCATTTCACTCCTGTAAAACACCTCCAACCCCTTTCCCAAATCCTCTCTGTGGCCTGAAACTCCCTTCCCCCCTCCATATATGCCACGGCACCACCACTCACCTCACCTTCAACGTCTTATTAAGGTAACATCTCCTCCATGAGGCCATCCCCAATTAAACCCTCTTTTCCCCAATTTCCTCTCTCTTTTGTGTCATCTATGCGCTTGGGATCTTCACCTCCTAAGCAAGTGATATTCACCCCACCTTCAGCCCCGCAGCATTTATGTGTATATTGGTAATTTATTTATATTAATGTCTGTCTCCCCCTCTAGACTGTAAGCTCATTGTGGGCAGAGAACATGTCTACCAATTCCCGTGTATTGTCCTCTCCGAAGCTCTTAGTACAGTGCTCTGCACACAGTAACAGCTCAATAAATATCATTAGTTTATCGATTGATTGAACCAGTTAGAGGTCATGCTTTCTGAAGACAGTCTCATCTTCTGGTTTATGGGATTTAGGCTCTGCCCCTCCCTCACAAAAAATCATTAATCATTTCCAACCCTGTTGAGCCCTTCATTTCCAACTCCCCTCTTTGTGCCCCCACAAGTCTTTGCCGTCACATGATTCAGAATTCCAGGAACATTACAATGACTATACTGTATGTCCCTTGTTGGCCACCAGTTGAAATACCACCAGACTGAGCTTTGCAGCTGCCATTTCCAGGCTTGTGCCACTGCTATTGCTTGTACCATTGACTTCGATTCCCCACAGTGGTTTTGCTGTTCATGTGGAAACAAGGGTGGATTGAGGAGAGTGACAGGGAGTCTGGGGCAGTAGTTTAGGCCCCAGGGGCAGTGACATAGGCTACGGTGGTGAGAAGAGTTGGGAAGCTTCATGGGGGTGTCAGTTTCTGAGCTGCAGTCAGGAAGAAGCAGTAGGCTCTAGTGAATAGAGCACAGGCCTGGAAGTCGAAGGACCTGGGTTCTAATTCCAGCTCTGCCACTGGTCTGCTGTGTGACCTTAGGCAAATCACTTATCTGTGCATCAGGCCCTTCATTATAAAATTGGGATTGAGACCGTGTGGACCAGGGACTGTGTCCAACCTGATTAACTTATATCTACCCCAACACTTTGAACAGTGCCTAACACATAGTAAGCCCTAAACAAACATTATTATTGTTATTATTATTATCAACATTATATTGGCTTGCCTGGTGGTGCCTTCTGATATGTGTGACTGGGTTACTACCACCTAGATTTTAAAGGTGCTGGGAAATTGGAAGAGTCAAATATCACCAGTGGGCTAGGAAAAATCTGCTATGCAACCTTAGAATTGTGTAAAGCATGAGGAATAGGAGAGAATCTGAGAGGTGAAAGTGGAGAGACTTGTTGTATGCTCAAACCACAAAGAAAAGGATGGTAGTTGGTGGTGGTTACTGATAATGATCATATGTTCCTTTTTTAAAGAGACTCTCCTAAGGGGGCAACTTGTAATGTTAGAAAGCTCAAGAACCATTTACTTTGATGTGTGGACAATAGGTCCCTGATGAATTATTAGAGGGTGAAGTTAGGGACACCCAAATGTCGTATACTAACCTATGGAAGGATTTATAGGAAAGTAACCAATGCAGAATCATGTTTTTGATGGACAGCTGGTCTGAACCAAGTATAGGCATTATTCTTTGATACCATCCTGGAGGTCTTGTATAATTCCCAGATCACTGTTGGTATTCTCTAGACTGTAAGATCATTGTGGGCAGGGAATGGGGTCTGTTTATTGTTGTATTGTACTCTCCCAAGCACTTAATATAGCGCTCTGCACATAGTGCTTAATAAATACGATTGAATGAAATTTTAAAATCACCCCCTTTGAGTGAGCTGTCCCAGATCTAGGCATCCCATTTTGATGGGATAATCCTGTTTTATCAGTCATTTGTTCTTATTGAGCACAATTTAATCTAGAAGAATGACAAAAAAAACCCCAAAACCCTGCACTCCTGGAAACCACTAGGGAACAACAGCAGAAAAATTGACATGGTATGTAGGCATCATGAATGGGATTGATCATTGTGGATTCAAAGCTTAGAACAAAAGGAAGAGCTGCATCCAGTCCTATGAGCTGCAACTACATATTGCAGGCACTGGTCAAAGGGCTGTCCTTATGAAGATGCAGTGTTGAAGAGACTGTTGTACTTTGGTTACCTAGCCTAACCTATATCCAAGGAAAGGGAATCATCTTCAGAGTCAAAGTAATAACAATAATAATAATAATAATAATAACAGTACTTGTTAAAGGCTTACTTTGTGCCAAACACTGTTCTAAGCGCTGGGGTAGATACAAGTTAAGCAGGTTGGACATAGTCCCTGCCACACATGGTGTTTACATTCTTAGTTCCCATTTTAGAGATGAGGTTACAGTGGCCTAGAGACATTAAATGACTTGCCCAAGGTCACACAGCAGACATGTGGCAGAGCCAGGATTAGAACCAAGGTACCTCTGACTCCGAGGCCTGTGCCAGTGCTCTATCCACTAAGACATTTGCTTCTCAAAGGACAGCTATCTGCCAATATATTTATCCATTCATATATGTATCTAGCTGCAGTCAAAGAGTTCACACTCATTAAAAAGTATATGTAAAAGTGTGTTCTTAAATTAACCTGAAGCTACTTAAGTGTAATATGTTTTCTTATTACCAAATTAAATTCTAGGGATCCATGGGGTTTGATTAAAAAAAATAGTTGGCTGTACTCTGTTAGGCTTTCATGGTGTCCAAACTCCTATATGGTTGGGAGACCTGGACCTTCTAAAGCATGTTCATCAGTGCTACCTTTGAGCCATACCCGGTAACAAAAAGCAGGACAGGATTACCAAGAGGGAGGCCCAGAAATGCAGTCAGCTCATTAGCAGTAAAAGCAGTGCTTACAACACCACTGCTCCAGTGGTTGGGACATGCAAGAAGAGTGGATGACAGCAAGTTATTCAAACAACTGCTGGGTAGGGAGCTGAAGACAACACAGGTAATCCTGAAAAACAAGAAAAATAAGTTCAAGATTGGTGATAGTCTCAAATACTGCAAAGTAACAGGCAGATCACACTGACAGGCAGCCATGAGGAGCAAGGATTTTGCACAGTCAGAAAACCAAAAGGCAGGTTTTGGAAACAGAGACAAGACCTGTATGTGACAATCTTATAAAGGAACTAGCTTTATGTGTGCCTGATGTGGGAAGAACTGCCAGTCTAGCATTGATCTATTCAGCTCCACTTGCACATATAAGACTTTACCTTCCCTAACTTTGCCTTTCAAAACAAAGGACGGAGATAATATGCATGTCTACGATCTGAAGTAACAACCCTCTTTCTTTTCCTTTCTTCATTTATTATGGTTGTATAAGAGAAGATGATAAGAGGAGTTGGGAGAAGACAGGTCTGAAAATCTAGATGGGCTGGAGCAATGACAGGAGGCTAAAGATGGAGGAAGTGTGGAGGGTGGCTAAGGGGGTTGGAATTGGTCAGGGGGATTTGAAAGGATCAGTGAGATCTGAACAGGTACAGGGGAAAGGGCTTGATTGATCAGGCCAGTTTTGGACTGTGAGGGCCACAGGGACTTGAACCGGGGTTACTCAGGTGGCGTGAGAAGCCTGCCAGTCGGCAGCTGTATGAAAGCACCCAGCTGCCCAGAGCACATTATTGGATGGCAATAACAGCTTTTGAACACTATGGTTAATAAAAATTGGTATTAGATTTGATTGCAATGATTTTCTGCTTGTAAAACACTTTGAGATGTCTCTGTGCTCAGGAAATTCTGCTTTATTGTATTAACAAGTGTCAGCCAGAATATAAAAGGAGATAATTAGAGCCAGTAAACTCATTTGATATACAAAGAGTAGCAAAAGCTCCAGGGAAAACGATCCTTTCCAGGGCTTTCATGTTTTGGGAAAGTAGAGAGAAGAGATTTGGAGGGTCACTCTGCTTGTTATTTATAGCTTTAAGGTAGTCTATGTTTACCTAGCCCTCATGCCCTTGACCACATTCAGTGCTTTGTACTCATTATTTGTTAGTATTGACTCCCACTTTAATTCCCAGGGCAGCTGATGCTCAGATGTGTGAAAAAATCCACTGGCTCTTGAGGCCAATTTCCTTTTGCCTTCTGCTCATGTGCCAGTTACTCAGTGACACTCAAATTTTTTAAAAAGGCAATTAAACTCCACCTTGGCAATTTCAGAACTTACAACCCAAGCTGTGAGTGGTATGATTTGTTTGATAGAAAAAGGCTTGACCCTGGCCCAGGAGGTAAGTACTCCAGTTCCAGGTTTTCAGATTTGTTCAGGAACTTGATTCCTTCCCAATTCCCAGGGTGTGGATGTGCCCTGATATTTAGAGGCCTAGCTAGGCTTAGCTCAATCCCACAAGTTGTTACCATCAGGAAAAGGGGAGAGTGTGTGAATCAATCAATCGATGACATTTATTGAGCACTTACTGTGTGCAGAGCACTATATATACGAAGTGCTTGGGGAGTACAATATAATAGCAAGCAGACACGTTGCCTGCCCATAATGAGCTTACAGTCTAAAGGGGAGGACAGCATTAATATGAATAAATAAATTACAGATATCTAAGTGCGTGCTGTGGAACTAGGAGAGGGGATGAGTAAAGGGAGCAAATCGGGGTGATGCAGAGGGGAGTGGGAGAAGAAGAAAGGAGTGCTTACTCAGGGAAGGCCTCTTGGAGGAGATGTGTCTTCAATAAGGCTTTGAAGATGGGGAGAGAGTAAATGTCTGTTAGATTTGATGAGGGAGGGCATTCCAGGCTAGAGGCAGGAAGTGGGTGAGGGGTCGGTTGAAAGATAAATGAGATCTAAGTACAGGAAGAAAGTTGCCATTGGAGGTGTGAAGTGTGTGGACTGGGTTGTAGTAGGAGAGTAGCAAGGGGAGGTAGGAGGGGACAAGATGAATGAGTGCTTTAATGCCTATGGTGAGGAGTTATTGTTTGATGCAGAGATGGGTGAGCAACCACTGGAGGTTCTTGAGGGGTGGGGAAACAGGGTCTGAATGTTTTTGTAGAAAAATTATCTGGGCTGCAGAGTGTAGTATGGACAGCAGTTGGAAGACACAGGAAACATGCAGGTTATCAAGGAGGCTGATAGGATCAAGGTGGGATAGGATAAGTGAGAGTACAATACAACAGAATTGGTAGGCAAGTTCCCTGCTCAGAAGGAGCTGACAGTCTAGAGGGGGAGACAGACATCAATATAAATACACAGGTAATTGATGTTTTGGCATCCTCTTCAAGCTAACAGTGGGAGAAGCAGTATGCTCTAGTTGATAGAGCATCGGCCTGGGAGAAGTACTAGGGTTCTAGTACTGGCTCCACCACTTGTCTGGGTTTTGACCTTAGGTGAATCACTTCAATTTTCCGTACCTCAGTTCCCTCATCTGTAAAACTGGGGCTAAGACTGTGAGCCCTACGTGGGATATGGACTGTGCCCAACTTAATTAGCTTGTATCTACCCCAGCGCTTACTATAGTTCCTGGCACATAGTAAGTGCTTATCAAATTCCATAAAAAACAAACAAAAAACACTAAGTTATAAGCTGGCAAAGATGAGGTAATTGAAGTTACTTTTTTCCCGGAATAAACTTCCAACCATTTATCTCCAAGCCCAGTTTAGAAACACCATGGTATCAAGTTCTCAGAATATTAGCTTCACTCACTGATTCTCCTGGCTTCCCTCTACAACACATAGCAAAAGATAGCAGAAAGAAGGGAATCGCTAAGCTTCTCTAGCACAGTGGGTAATGGATGAAGTAATTAGCAGCCCCATAAAATAGTATTTCAGATGAAAATGCCACTCTTATGCTGTGCATCTGTGGCCTGAGGTTTTGCAGAGGCAACTTCTCTAGCAGATGTGCGATCTTTGGGGGGAAAAAGGCATCCCCAGACTGTGCTCAAAGACAGTATTCATTCAACAAGGCATCTAATTGGTGTCTGGCTGAAATGGTGTCAAAGCTTGGAGAGCTAGTTCTGTAGCCTCTGTGTCCAAGGTGATGCATAGCCCAGGGACTATTTGCATTGTTCCCATCCCTGCATGCAGAAAGTAGTTAAGATAATGGCACTTGCAGTGCAGTTTAGAAAAGGGAGGGCTGTATGGTGGCCATTGTGTCACAATGGCTGTCAAAAGCCTCAGGTTTGGTCCCAAGTATCTGGGCGGTCATGGCTGAATACTTGTGCCTCAGAATCCTCAAATGCTGTAACAGACCACATGACTATTCCTACCAACCCATTTGCTAATTTCTAATTTCCATTAATTTCTAATGCTGAGAAATGAGACCAATGATTCGAGGTAAGCCATCTTCTCTCCGAGCAACAATTCAAATATAGGTTCAGTGTTATTACCAGTCATATTTGTGTTTTCCTCTTGCCCCCATGACTAGATAACTTTTTGTTTCTGTCTGCGTGCCCCCGCCGGCCCCATTAAATTGTAATGCGACCAGGGATGTTCTCTTTACCCTCTCTTATGTCTTCCCAAATGTGCTCTTTTGATTGACTGGGGAACTTTTGACACTGGGCATCCTAGACAATATTACCTTCCGTGGTTGTGTTCTCACAAAAAAAACATTATTTTCTATCATACTAGAATAGAATGTCTTAGATATAATATTCAGGAATGAGAAAAATAAAAAAAATAGTATCAAATAAAAATGCAGGATTAAGACGGGTGCAGGGAAACTGGAGTCTTGAGTACCCTTCTACCCGTTATCACTTGCTTAGATCTTGATAAAGTAACTGAGTTCTGCAGTGTAGGAAGGAGAAATCAGGTCATGAGTGCATGTCTTAGTACAGACATGTCAACCTGATGCTGTGATGGCCATCTGGCCCCAGCAGGGAAGCAGGAGGGAGAGCTTAGATCCCCACCATCTCTGCTGGCCTTTTGGCTCCTTATTCCTCTGTTAGACTAAAAGAGGCAGCTGCTGCTACTTTATAAGGTTGAAATTTCATGGGGGCATTTGACAAGCAGCCCCCCCACCCCCCCTGCACCATACTTTATCATGATAATTAATAGTATTTATTGAGCACCTGTTATGCGCAGAGCCTTGTGCTAAAGAATTGGGAGGGCACAATGGATTTGGAGGACAAGATGCTTTAATCAATGATATTTATTGAGCACTAACTGTGTGCTGAGCACTGTACTAAACAGTTGGAGAGCATAATACAATATATTTGGTAGACATGATCCCTGCCCACAACTAATTTACAATCTAGATAGGGAGACAGACTTTTAAATAACTTACAGACAGGGAACCAGGGAGAGTATAGGGATATGTATATAAGTGCAGGGAGCCTGAGGGTGGGGTGTATATTAAGTACTTAAGAGTTATAGAACCAAGCACATAGGCGATGCAGAAGAGGCAAAATAATGGCCTTGTCAGGCAAGGCCTCTTGGAGGAAATGTAATGTTAGTAGGTGCTTACAGTCTAGCAGTGGGGAAAGACACTTTAATGAATTAATAATAATAATCAATAATGATAGTTGTGGTATTTGTTAAGTGTCAAGAACTGTTCTATACACTGGGGACAATACAACATAATCAGGTCAGACATAGTCCTTTTCCCACACAGGGCTCACAATCCTAGTCGGAAAGGGAAGATATTAAATCGCCATTATACAGATGAGGTAAATGAGGCACAGAGAACTTAAGTGACTTGTCCAAGAAGGCATGGCACAGAAGGCATGTGGTAGAACTGGGATTAGGACCCAGGTCCTTGCTCTTTTCACTAGGTCACGCTGCTCCTCTTCCAGGTTACAGGTAGGATACAGGACTCAATCAATCAATGCTATTTGTTGAGTGCTTACTGTGTACCGAGCACTGTACTCAGTGCTTGGGACAGTCAGATACAACAGATCTGGTCGGCATATTCCCTGCCTACTGAGTTTACAATCTAGAAAGAGAGAATGATTATAAAATAAGTTGCGGCTATGTATAAGTGCTGTGGTGTTGAAGGTGGGATGACTAGCAAGTGTTTAAAGGGTACAAATCCTAGTGCTTTGGTGTTGGAGAAGGGAAAGTGAGTAAGGGAAATGAAGGATTAGTTGCAGAAACCCTCTTGGTGGAGATGTGATTTTAATAGGGCTCTGAAGGTGAGGAGTGGGATGATCTGTCATATATTAAAGGAGACAGAGTTCCAAGAAAGAGGGAGGACGTGTGCAAGGGGTTGGTGGTGAAACAGAAGAGACAGAAGCACACCGAGTAGGTTGCCATTAGAGGAGTGACGAGTGGTGGTGGGCTGGGTTGTAATAGAAATTCGGTGAGGTAAGGTAGGAAGGGGAGAGCTGAATGAGTGCATTCAAGCTGGTGGTAAGGTGTCTGTGTTTGATATGGAGAAGGATGAGCAAGCACTGGTGGTTTTCGAGGAGTGGGGACATGAAGACTGAACTTTTTTTAGAAACGTAACCCTGGTAGCAGAGTGAACTATCGACTACAGTGGGTAGAGAAAGGAATCAGGGAGGTCAGTGAGGAGGCAGATGCAGTAGTCAAGGCAGGATAAGATAAGTGTTTGGATCAGTGTAGTAACAGTTTGACTGGAGAGGAAAGAGTGGATTTTAGTGATGTGAAGATAGAACTGAAAGAATTGGGTGACAGATTTGGACACTGATTCTTTGCATCTCTCTCTGCCAATCTGAATAGTCCCTTGGTATACAGAGTTACCACATTACAGCTGCATTTGTAGGGAAAATTGAAATTATAGTATCCTTCCTTCCAGGCACTGGCAGGTTCCCTACTCTACAAGTGAAGATCTTCTCCCAGGCACGTAGAACAGTCTCTGCACATAGTAAGTGCTCAATAAATACCATGGATTGTGGTTGAGGATTAGGAGTTCTTCTGGGGTGTTATATCTTTCCAGGAAGGAAATGGTGCCAATGTATATTTGCTTGTTGGAATCAAGTGATGCTAAGAAGGAGGTCCCTAGACAGATGGAGCTTAAGTTGCTGGCTGCCTCACTCCAATTTCCCAAACAACAACAACACTTCTCCCAGCATGGCCCAGTGAAAAGAGCCCAGGACCGGAAGTCCAAGGACCGGGTTCTAATTCTAGTTTGTCAATTGCTTGGTGTTTGCCCTTGGGCAAGATACATAACTTCTCTCTGGCTCAGTTTCCTCATCTGTGAAATAGGGATTCAATACCTGTTCTCCCTCCTACTTAGCCCATGTGCCCCATGTGGGACAGGGACTGTGTCCCACCTGATTAACTTGTATCTACCTCAGCACTTAGAACTGCGTTTGATGCATAGTAAGCACTTAACAAATACCATAAAAAATAGCAAAAGAAAACCCAAAAAACTTCAGTGCTTGTGTCATGAATTCAGCTAGGGACCCTTGATGGTTTCAGCTTCCTCCAATCCTGCACTGTCTGACCTGTGTCTAAATCTCTTCTCCAGACCTCCTCTATTCCCTGTGCTTTCTTCTCCTCCCAGGTATTGAGAATCAATCAATCAATCAGTGGTATTTACTCAGTACTTACTGTGGGCAGAGCACCATTTTAATCACTTGGGAGAGTACAATGTAACAGAGTCAGTAGACATGTTCCATGTCCACAAGGAACTCACAGCTAGCCTCCGTTGCCTGTGGCTTCTGATTTACCTCTGCCCCTGTCAAGGGGCAAACATTTGAGGCAGAGCACACATTAGCTACCAGGAGAACTTCCTTCTTCTCTATCACGTCTCCCTCTCACTTCTACATGAAAGACCTACCTTCTTCAGGAAGCCTCCCCTGCTTAGTTCACAGCAACCCAAATAGAAACAACCCAACAGATACCCTTAGCCCATATATATTTTATTCCAGTCCTCAGCATTTATGGTCCTATATGGTAAATGATTATTTCAGCTGTTTCATCCTCACAGCATCATAATAGTACCTATTTCTTTGTTCTTTCTCCTGATCCCATGGTGTAAAAATAAATAAGTAATTTTCTCCTCTTTTACATTATCAGATCTGTGAGATCAACAAACATGTTTGTTGTATAATCCCAAGCACATAATATAGTGTTTTGAACTCATTGAGCCCACTGTTGGGTAGGGACTGTCTCTATATTGGGTAGGGACTGTCTCTATATGTTGCCAATTTGTACTTCCCAAGCGCTTAGTACAGTGCTCTGCACATAGTAAGCGCTCAATAAATATGATTGATGATGATGATGATGGTAAATATCATTGATAGATTGATTGTTTCTGAGCAGTAGTGGTAGCCAGGAAAGTTGAAGGAGAGAGAATCAGGATCAAGCATCATGAGGCAGTATAGAAGCAGAGTAGCAAAGTGTCTTCCAGATCTTCCATGAAAGAAATCTAATGTTAACTCCCATCTCTTAATTTCACTGTAAACTCTTTGAAGGCAAGGAATGTGTCTACCAATTCTGTTACATTGTACTCTCTCAAGCACATAGTACAGTGCTCTGCCCAGAGTAAGAGCTCAGTAAATACTATTGATTAATTGGCATTAACAATCAGAACAGTCAGAACAGTCAGATCGTGGTGTATTCTACTACCCATTTTGTGACTCGGTCTGAAACCCTTGCTGTTCTGTTAAGGTCTGGGAAAGTGGACTTGGTTTTTGGCTTTGGCTTTAAAATAATGATTGCCCCACTTTGAATCATCTCATTCTGGGGAGAAGGTTCTTATCCTGAGTCCAATACATCATAAACAGCTTGAGTTTTAGCACTGAAAAAATGAGTATTTGACATGTCTGATGACATCAGAATTGTAAAGAATGAAGTTATTGGGAGTAATAAATCATGAATCACAAGTGCCCACGGTATGATTTGTAGAATGTTATTAATTTTTTTTAAGCTGAGGTACTTCCCAGTATTTTTACATTTTCTGGGCTGTTAAATAAATACTGTCATCCTTACATTTTCAAAGGGAGAGCATGCATGCTATTAAAACCCTTTAAGCAAATATCCTCAGTGAATAGTAGGGTTAATTCATGGGATAGCATCAACCGTTTAGGAGCTTTTCCCTCCTGGTTTTTATTCTTTCTATCGTCATAAACCAAGACGATACAGTGCCAAAGAAGAAATGCTAATACAGTGTTATGACTGAGGATTTAAATGGAGGAGGAAATTCATAGTTATGGTTCCCTCAGCTACTATCACTTGACTGTCCTGTGTGTTGAGTTGATATATATGCCCACACTTATATAAATAAATAATTGCCTAGGGTTGCTGTTCAAACATTTCAGGATCTTCAGAACTGGCATTTTATAAATAACTGTGCACTAACATTGTTACTGTTATTGCTATTCCATAAATTTAACAGCATAAACATAAATACAAAATACTACCTTTGTGGAAAGTACAAGAATTATGCTTTCATAGGGTACTAAAGCTATGGAGTTCCCAAGCTTTCAACCCTAATCTAGCATTAGTGTGGCTTCTTGTGTGGACTGTCTCTGACACAGGCTCTGATCTACATAGATCTCACTCTGTGCCTTATCCCCGTTTTCAAATGAGAAATTAAAACTTAACTGATTTTCCCAAGGTCACATAGCAGGCCAGTCGTGGAGCTGGGACTATAATCTGGGTCTCCTGATTCCCAGACTCAGTATCTTTCCACTAATAATAATTTTTATAATTATGGCATTTGTTAAACACCTACTGTGTGTAAGACACTGCACTAAGCACTGGGGTGGATACAAGCAAATTGGGTTGGACACAGTACCTGTCCCACGTGGGGCTGACAATCTCAACCCCCATTTTACAGATGAGGAAACTGAGACCCAGAGAAGTGAAATGACTTGCCCAAGGTCACACAGCAGACAAGTGGCGGAGCGGGGATTAGAACCCATGATTTACTGACTCCTAGGCCTGTGCTCTATGCAATGCTGCTTCTCACTATGCCATGCTGCCTCACTATTAGTAAGAGAGGCACTTTAGGAGGAGCATTAACTCTTTCCAACCACTAATGACTTGTTGAGTGCAGAGTGCCTGCATTGCACCTGGATACAAATCAAGCCACTTGTAGGGAAGCTAACAATCTGGCCACCACACAACTGTCTCAGACTTAGGTGCGGTACAGGCACAGCACTCACCAAGTCATTCATAATGAAAACATCAGGCTTGGGATACACTCACACTTTTAACATAAATGAAAACAACAATAATATGAACAATAAAAATAATTTACTGCTGCCGGTGTTTGACATTCTCTATTGAGGTTCTGGGACAATTTCCATGTTCTTTCAATGTATCCATTTCACTGAGAAGAGAAGTTAAAGTTGGAAGTTTTTCTGTCTGGTGAGGCCCAGTCTTTAAGGTCTCCCACTAACACCAGCTTGGTTGCAACATACAACAGTGGCTTCTGAAATGGCTTAGAGCAGGGCATGGTCTGCTGATGACAAAGCCTCAAGGAGATATCTTGTTCCACAACCACAGTCTTCACCTGTTTTCCCAAGTCACCTGTCATCATGAGCCACTAGTCATGGAGGGTCCATGAGAGAGGGTGGAAGGATTCACATAACCCATCACCACTGCTTCTTAAACATATCAAGCACATGATTTGCTGATGGCTGGATAGACCATCTCTCTTCCCTTGATCCTAAACAAAATAAATACCATCGATTGATTGATGTGGTGAAACATTGGGAGTCTGACTCTGGCCTCTTGATGAGCCAGGACTAGCAGAATCCTGAGTGTCTGAGCAATCTTAATTAGGAATCAAGTGCACACCCCAAAAGATGAGGGACCAGATAATGAGCCTAACTAGACTGACAGTGACAATCATACGTGGAAGCAAGTCACACTATCAACTGTGTCCTCCTCAAACACAGAAGTCAGATAAAGGAATAACTGTGTTTACACATTTAGCAATCCAAATAAATCATGATCAATACTACTTCAGAAAAGGAATCAAGAACATTGCCCTGTGTCAAGATAAAGGGTTATGACTGTCACTTGCAAATTTATTGGATCAATTTATCACCTGAGCAGACTGTGCATGCCAGACCATGACTAAACCAGTTTAGTTTTAGCTTTTAGTAATTTAGATGGTCAGCCTGGATCTTCACTGAAAAGCAAAGTGGAATATTGAGCAATTTCCTGATGAATTTGGGTGATATAAACAACCTGGATAGTTCACAGGAAAGCAACTTCTGTTTTCTCGGGGGTCAGTGTTTTCTTTTCCCTGAATTATTCTGACTACCACCTCGACTCCCCACATCTCTTTCACTTGTGTGAAAACTGCAATCAGTCAGTCAGTGAAATTTAGTGAGTACCTATATTGTACTAAGAGCTTAAGTTAATCAATCTGTAGTATTTACTGAGCATTTACTATGTGTGGAGCACTACTAAGCACTGGGAGACTGTGATACAACAGAATTAGACATTTTCGCTGCTCATAATGAGCTTACAGTCTAGAGGGGTAGATGGATGTTAATAAGAATAGATGAATAAAATATGATATATAATTTAAAGATATGGACTTTTGTGCTTTGGGGTTGGGGATGAGGTGAATATCAAGTGTCCAAAGGTTACAGATCCAACTGCATAGATGATGCAGAAGGGAGAATGAGCCAAGGAAAATGTGGAATCAGAGAAGGCCTCTTATAGGAGATGTGGCCTTAATAATGCTTTGAAGGTGGGAAGAGTGATGTTCTGGCATCTATGGAGGGGGAGGGAGGTCCAGCTAGTGGGAAAATGTGGAAAAGGGGTCCATGGTGAAATATATGAGGTCATGGCACAGAGAGTAAGCTGGCACTAGAAGAGCAGGGTGTGCAGCCTGAGCTGTAGAAGGAGATAGGTGAGGTAAGATGGGGTGAGCTGATTGATTCCTTTTAAAACCAATGGTACAGAGTTTCTGATTCATGCAGAAGTGTATGGGCAGCCATTGGAGGGTCTTGAGTAGTGGGGAGACATGGACTGAATGTTTCTGTTGAAAAGCAATCTGGCAGCAAAGGGACGTATAGACTAGATTGGGGAGAGACAAGAGGCTGGGAGGTCAGTGAGGAGGGAGATATATTAGTCAAGGTGGTTAGGATAAGTGCTTGGATCAGCATGGTAGCAGTTTGGATAGGCTGTTGGAAAGAGTGGATTTTATCAATGTTGTGGAGGTAGAAACACAGGATTTGGTGATAAAGTGAATATGTGGGTAGAATAAGAGAGATAAGTCGAAGGCCGCACCAAGGAAAACAGGCTTGTGAGATAGAGAGGATAGTAGTCAGTCCATCAATCATATTTTTTGAGCCCTTAATGGGTAGGTACAAGCAAATCAAATGGGACACAGTCCCTGTCTCACATGAGGCTCACAGTCTCAATCCCTATTTTACAGATGAAGTAACTGAGGCTCAGATAAGTGAAGTGGTTTGCTCAAAGTCACACAGCAAATATGTGGCAGAGTCAGGATTAGAACCCAGGTCCGTCTGACTCTCAAGCCCATGTTCTCCCTATTAAGCCACTGGCAGCCTGATAGTGTTCTAATGGCATTTAGGAGATAGGAGATGGAGGATTAGAAATCCATTTCGTAAAACCAACTGCAGGTGATGTGACTTGAGAAGGCATGGCTTAGCAGAAAGAATATAATATTAATAGTAATAATGATGGCATTTGTTAAGCGCTTACTATGTGCAAAGCACTGTTCTAAGCACTGGGGAGGATACAAGATGATCAGGTTGCCCCACGTGGGGCTCACAGTCTTAATCCCCATTTTACAGATGAGGTAACTGAGGCACAGAGAAGTTAAATGACTTGCCCAAAGTCACACAGCTGACAATTGGCAGAGCTGGGATTAGAACCCATTACCTCTGACTCCCAAGTCCGGGCTCTTTCCACTGAGCCATGCTGCTTCTCTCTGGGCCTGGGAATTGGAGAACCTGGTTCTAATCCTGGTTTTGCCACTTGCCTATTTGTGACCTTCAGCAAGTCACTTAACTTATCTGTGTCTCAGTTTCCTCATCTGTAAAAATGGAGATTTAAAACCTGTTGCCCCTCCTGCTTAGACTGTGAACCCCATGGGGGAGAGGAACTGTGTCCCGCCTGATGAGCTGGTATCTACCCCAGCACTTAGGACAGTGCTAAGCACATAGCACTTAACATATACCATCGTTATTTTAATTAGAAGGGTTTTGATGATGAGGAAAGCAGTTATCTGATCAAAGGTCTCAAAACAAGTGTTCTTTTTTTTTAGAGAGGTAGAGGAAATCAAGAAACAAGGCTACCTATTGCTTTCAAATCCCTGTAAGGTTCATCTACAGAAGAGACATAGTCTAACGGGGGTATGTTCCTCAGTAGTGTTATATCAAGATTGGTTTTATCATGGGTTTGTTTTCCAATAGAATTGCATTTTTAAAATTATGATCCATTCCAGAACCTCTGGAGAAATATCGTAATATGCAGTTCCTTAACATGCAAGACACTCTAATGATGAATGCCACTAAAATATTGCTTAATCTTTCTGTAATGACTCAAAACGTAACATCACAATAATAATAAATTAGTTATTTGATTGTTAGTTTTTACAGATGAGTGTAGAAGTGTGTTTTGCTGGCAGTGGTGGTGATTTTTTCAATTTAAATGAAGTTTGGCCAATTTAAGTTGAACAGTAGCCTTCTTTTTTAATAAATCACCTTATAGCAGGTTATTTTCTCCTGTACAGTTCTGCCACCTTTGAACTCCTCTTTCCACTATGATCTTCTTCAATCATATTTAAAAATTCATCTGCTCTCTTGAAAACTGACATAGAGCTTTTTAATCTCTAGATCCTTCATCCGTTTCAGCATCTTGCAGTGATGCGTGGAATTGTCAAAGTTTTATAAGGTCTTCATTGGACAATGATTCCTAAAAGTGAGCTGCAATTAACTCATCAACATCTGTACTATTCTTTTCTGAATTAAAATTGCCTTCCCAGTTCCACAGCTTCTTTGGTTATCTGGGACTTCTTTAATCCCTTGAAAATCAGGCACAAAATGTAGGCAGAACTGCTCCAATATGCATATGATCTCAGTCAAGTGGGGAAGAAGGTGAGGAGTGAGCACTGTTGTGCTCTCTGACAATAGAGACCACCAGTTGGGCATGTGTCAGGGTGGAGCATCAATCAGTAAGGGTCGGTATCCCTGGGCAGGTTGTAATAATAATAATTATAATAATGATGGTATTTGTTAAGCACTTAATATGTTCCAAGCGCTGTTCTAAGTGCTGGGGTAGATAGATACAAGATTATCAGGTTTTCCCACGAGGGGCTCACAATCTTAATCCCCATTTTACAGATGATGTAACTGAGGCATAGAGAAGTTAAGTGACTTGCCCAAAGTCACACAGCTGACAAGTGGCGCAGCTGGGATTAGAACCCATGAGCACTGACTTCCAAGCCTGTGCTCTTTCTAGTAAGCCATGCTGATGATTGTATTGTCCAGGGTGGCTGTAATAAGGGGAATGCCCGTAACTAGTTATTCCTACATTAGTGGCCACAGAAGGCAGTATCAAAAACAAGAAACTGGGAGCACAATTTGAAAGCCAAATCATAGGGCATAAATCCCAGTGCAAGTGAAATTGTCCCATTCTCAAACTTTACTAGGCTGCAGTCTCCCACTATGCTTCCCATAAAATAACAGGAAAGTGCTTAGAATTCACTCTCTTGTTTACACACACACAAACATATACACACACACACTCTCACACTTGCCCTATGCAACTGAAGACACAAGCAACAGTTCTTGTAGATGCATGTGTTACTGTAAAGGACAAAACACACAAAGACTGTGCTCTGTTGTGCCAATGTGTTAGCTGTTTGCAGCATTTGACATGCTTTCTGCTTTGTCTCACAATCCATAAGAAGCTTATGCTCCAAATGACTGGCTCTTCTTTTTTTTAAATCATTCAATTGTATATTTTGAGCAATTACTGTGTGCAAAGTACACATTATGGTGTTTAACTGCTTACTATGTGCCAAGTACTGTACTAAGCTCTGGGGTATACACAAGCAAATCAAGTTCCTCAATAGTGCTATATCAAGATTGGTTTTATCATGGGTTTGTTTTCCAATAGAATTGCATGTTTAAAATTAGAATCCATTCCAGAACTTCTAGGGAAATACTGCAATATGCAATTCTTTAACATGCCAAACACTTCAATGATGAATGCTACTAAAATCTTGCTTAATCTTTTTGTAATGATTCAAAACATATCACAATAATAATAAATGAATTATAGTTTGATTTTTAGTCTTTGCACAGTCTTAATCCCCATTTTACAGATGAGGGAATTGAGGCACAGAGGAGTTGGCTTGGCTTGCCCAAAGTCCCACAGCAGACAAGTTGTGGAGCCAGGACTGCTCAATAATAATAATAATAATAGCATTTATTAAGCACTTACTATGTTCAAAGCACTGTTCTAAGCACTGGGGTAGATACAAGGTAATCAAGTTGTCCCACGTGGGGCTCATAGACTTAATCCCCATTTTCCAGATGAGGTAACTGAGGCACAGAGAAGTTAAGTGACTTGCCCAAAGTCACACAGCTGACAAGTGGCGAAGCCAGGATTTGAACCCATGACCCCTGACTTCAAGGCCCAGGCTCTTTCCACTGAGCCAGGCTGCTTCTCTGCTATCCCATCTATGCTATCTCTATGCCCTCCTGGTTTATCCATTGTAAATGGCTCCCAGTTTTGTTTTTCTCAAATGAACAAGCTACTGATCAACAGATCTGAGAAATTTGAAAAAAAAACTTAGAAAGAGGCTCAAGGAGAACAAGAACCCTGATGGAGATCTTAAGCTCTTTGACATCATGTCCATGTCTTCTATTGTTCTGCTAACCTGTTTCTCTGGGTAACAGCTTGTCATTGGGCAAGTAACTTGTCTAATAACTCTATTCATCATCATCATCAATCGTATTTACTGAGCGCTTACTATGTGCAGAGCACTGTACTAAGCGCTTGGGAAGTACAAATTGGCAACATATAGAGACAGTCCCTACCCAACATTGGGCTCACGGTCTAAAAGGGGGAGACAGAGAACAAAACCAAACATAATAACAAAATAAAATAAATAGAATAGATATGTACAAGTAAAATAAATAAATAAATAAATAAATAGAGTAATAAGTACTTTCCCACGTGCTCAGTACAGAGCTCTGCACCTAGTAGTGTTCTCTACATAATCTTGCTGCTGTTGATGATGATCATGAATAAGAAGAAGAAAAAAAAAGACCTGGGAGGGTGGTTGGACAAAATGAATCATTCCATCAATCAATGGTATTTACTGAGTGCTTACTGTGTGCTGCACTCTGTACTAAGTAGTTGGGTATGTACAATACAACAGAGTTGATGGATATGTTCCCTGCCCAATGACAAGCTGCTACCCAGAGAAAAGACTATGGTGTAGAGAAGAGATCATTTTAGAGCTTTGATAGTTGTGAGAAGCTCTTTTCTCCCAGAGGATGGTCCAAGAAGAAATGAGTTGAGATCACAGTAGGTTGGAGCGCAGCAGAGAAGCCTAACTTTCCTGCAGGGTTCCTACCAGATTAGCTTCCAGCCATGCTGGCCTAAACTCACTGGGAGAGAAGGCACAGCCCAAATACTCCATCCATAAGGCATAAAAACTCAGGGAGGTTTAATCAGAGTTTCCAGTTTCTGAAGCACTAATTTGATCCTGGACTGGCGGAGTCCCTGTGAGGAAAGCTACACTTACATTTTGTTTGCTAATGGCTCCCTATGGGGGAAAGAAATAAAACAAAGTAGGGGAAAACAGCATGGCAGCGTGGCTGAGCCACGAGAAACAGTGTGGCTCAGTGAAAAGAGCATGGGCTTTGGAGTTAGAGGTCATGGGTTCAAATCCCGGCTCCACCAACTGTCAGCTGTGTGACTTTGGGCAAGTCACTTAACTTCTCTGGGCCTCAGTTCCCTCATCTGTAAAATGGGGATGAAAACTGTGAGCCCCCCGTGGGGCAACCTGATCACCTTGTACCTTCCCCAGCGCTTAAAACAGTGCTTTGCACACAGTAAATGCTTAACAAATACCATCAAAAAAAAAAAAAACCCAAACTGCAGAGATTTGTTTAGTGAGTGAAGGGTCATAGACTTTTTTTTGTCTGGAAAGGTCTGGGAGTAAAGCTGTTTATCTCCAGATGGATGTTTAAACACAATGCAAAAGTACTTATGTTGAAATGTGACTAGTTTGAAGAGAAAGCGATGGATTGGAAAACAAGAGAAATGTCCCTCCATTTAAGAGAGTAAGAAGGATATATTTATTTTAATAAAGGATGAGAGGTTGTGGTAGCAACACATTCAAGAGCAATAAAGGCTGAATTGGAAATCCAGCATCTGTTCAAAAGGAAGCCTCTCACGGTGGCTCAGCTGGCCAGAATTGTCTGCCCTCCAGCCCCAAGGACATAGTTCCATTAGGGAGATTTTGTCCATAATTAGATTTGAGCAGGACAAATGAAAGGAGAAGACAGGAGCTGGCCCAGGAGAGGAAAAGGTGTAGTGAATTGGCCTTTCCTCTCTCTCTCTTTTCTTCAGCAGAGATAAGGGATATACATGCCAGGTTTCCCCAATTTGCAGATGTTTTGATTCTTTGTCCCATAGAGAGCAGATAACTGTTTCCTCTGTGCATCACTGCTTTCCCCAGGGAACATCCAGTACCAGAAATATTACCTCATGCCCCCTATCAGTATTTCCTCCCTGAGGAGGTAGTGAAGCTCTTCCCGTTTGGCAGGCAGGGAAACTGAGGCATGAGGAGATGAAGCAAGTTACTCAGGGTTACACAGGGGCAAAGAACTTGGAGAATCAGGAACATCAGATTAAGGCAGCTTCCTTCCACCCCCACACAAACCCCAGTCACTGAGGAATAAAGAGTGTTAATCATGATTATGATAGTTAACCACTTAATATGTACCAAGCACTGTGGTAGATACAATACAATCAAATCAGTCACAGTCCCTGATCCACATGAGACTTATGGTCTAAGGGGAGGGAGAGCAGGTATTGAATATTTTTTTAACAGATGTGGAAACTTAGTTACACAGAAATCCCAACGTGGTGCTCACAGTCTAAAGGGAACGAGGGATAGGTATCTAATCCCCATTTCAGAGATGAGGAAACTGAGGCCCAGGGCAACTAACCTGTCAAGAGGTGGAATAAGGAGTAGCAGTCAGGTCTCTCGACTCCCAGTTCTGTGTTCTTTTCACTAAGCCATGATGGTTCTTGAATTTTCCTGATTGGCTATTTTTATAGGTCAAAGTTGCTGAATGCTCACTCAGTTGCCCACCTCATGCATTTCAAATGAAAACCCACTAGACCTTAAGGTCCTTGAGGGCAGGCAAAGCATCTGTTTTTTATTTTAAATGACATTTTTGTTTTGTTTTAATGGTGTTTGTTAAGCACTTACTATGTGCCAGGCCCTGTTTTACGCTCTGAGGTAGATAAAAGGTTGGACATAGTCCATGTCCCACATGGGGCTCACAATCTTAATCCCCATTTTACAGATAAGGTAACCAAGGCACAGAGAAGTGAAGTGACTTGCCCAGGGTCACCCAGCAGACAAGTAGCAGAGCTGGGATTAGAACCCCAGTCCTCTGACTCCCAGGCCATGTTCTTTCCCTAAGTCTTGCTGCTTACTCTGTTGTAGTCTCCCAAGTGCTTAGTACAGTGCTCTGCACAGAGTAAGTGCTCATTAAACACTATTGATCAATTATAAATCAAATAACTTACGAAGCTATTTAGAGAAGAGAAAGGCCTCTTCTGTAGCCTCACCTCTAAGCCTACATCCTTTACCTTCATGTCAAGGAGAAAAGATGGGGGACCACCTCTGCCATGGGCTGAATTGCCCCTCAGGATCCATGCTGAGCCACCCTGCCCTGCCCAGGATTTCATTTTCTCATGTCGCAAGAACACAGGAAAGTGGGAAGACAATGGGAATCGCACCAGGCAGAGGAAGCCTCACACATGAGAGGGCTTGATAGGAGCAGACCCATGGTGGAGGTGCACATTCCTCTGAATGTAAAACGTGATCGATTTAACTCTTGAATTTAACTGAGATTTGATTAATTCTGTTCTCTCAACCTGGTATTTCCAAAAGAAGAATCAGTCAAACCTTAAATTATAGGCAGTGCGTGCATCAACAACATGGATATATTCCCATTTGGGTTTCCAAAGCGATGTGTTTCCAGGCTTTCTTTGTCACTGTGAGGGGAAGAGAAGGTAAATGGAAATTAGATTATTACCTTTTCCAAGTCCCAGAAAGCAATGCAACCTTTACAGAAGGTTGTTCGGCCTGGATCCTGCTGAAATACAGGAAATTTCGCTAGACTGTTGAGGTGTGTTCCTATGGAGCTGAGGTGAGCGCTCTCCTATTTTGGTAATTCTCTGTAGAAATAGATGCCTATTTATAATTTCGAGTAGGTGTGCTAAAAGGACAGAGGTTTAAAGAAGAGATTGGAACTAGGAAGAGTCAGAGCTAACAATCCTGTAAGCCTCCATTTGGGGACCTTTTCGGTGCCGTTTGGAATCACTCAGGTTTTGTCAAAGGCAGTGGATGAGAGAGATTGGAAGTCTGGGTTACCCAGCTGTGGGAGACCACACCCCAAACAGCCTCATAGAGCTGTCACCTAAGTCTGCAGTGTGGTCTAGTGGATAGAGCAGAGGCTTTAGAGTTAGAAGAACCTGGGTTCTAATCCTGCCTCTGCCACTTGTCTGCTATGTGACCTTCGGCAAGTCAGTTCTCTTATCTGTGCCTCAGTTACCTCGTATGTCAAATGGGTGTAAGACTGTGAGCCCTGGGTGGGACAAGACTGTGTCCAACTTGATTACGTTGTATCTACTGCAGCACTTCAAATAGTGCCTGGCACATAGTAAGTGCTTAAAAATACCATAAAAACAAAATAAAAGTCTGCAGATTCAGATGTAAAGAGTCAGTGGTGCACCCCCTGGAGCGGGTGAACACCAGTTCACCTGCCTGCAACAATTTCTGTAAGGCGATATGCTTACTATTACATTTTGGGAGAGAATTTAGCACCCAGTTTCTCCGAGACTGACCTAAATGATCTGAAAAGATAGGGGTCACACACCTGAGCACCTGAGTTTTATTCAGAAAGCACAAAAAATTAACTGGAAAGGGGAAATCTAAAGAGAATTTGAAGTCTTCCCTCGCCTTGCTTAAACTTCCCCAAACAATTAATCATATTTCAATTGGTCATATTTATTGACCTACAGTGTGCAGGTCACTGTACTAAGTGCTTGGGAGAGTACAACACAACAATATAACAGACAAAATGACAGCAGACAATGTCCTGTCCACAGTGTCATTGTACTGTCCACAGTGACCTCACAGCCAGCTTACAAATTGAACAAGGGACTGAAATGGATTACTCTTCCCCGTGGAGGTCTCTCCTCGGAGACAAACAGCCTGGTTTCAAGGAAGACAAACTCTAAGCACCCAGGGAAGAGAAGCTGTCTGACCTAGTGGAAAGAGTCACAAGGACCTGAGTTCCAAACCCAGTTCTACTACCTATCTGCTGTTCACCTTTGGGCAAGTCACTTACTTTTCTGTGCTTTGTTACCTCACTTGTAAAATGGGGATTAAATCCTACTTTTTTCCTACTTTGACTGTGAGCCCCATGTGAGACAGGGTCTGTGTACAACCTGATTAACTTGTGTTTACCCCAGTGCTTAAAATAGTGCTTGGCACATAGTAAGCATTCAGCAAGCACTATTATTATTATCATAATCATCATCAATAATTAATAATAGGACTATTAACAATAATGATAATAAAAAGAGTGAGATGGCTTGCTTTCCTGGCTTTGAATATTCTCTCCCCCATCCTCCCTCTCTACTACACACACCCTCACCCACCACCAAGGATTCCTTTGTTGGAAAGAAGTGCTGGGAAATGGCTTCTGGACAGTGTAATCTCTGAAGTTGGCTTTGATATTTCCAGGTCCTATTTAGGACCAGGAAGTGGCCTTAGTCTTCTGGGAAATGTAGTCTCTAGGGAATCAATCAATCATACTTATCGAGCATTTACTGTGGACAGAACACTTGTCTAAGTGCTTTGGAGAGTACATTATAGCAGAGTTGGTAAAAATGCTCCCGGCCCAAAATAAACTTACATCTCTCTACTTCATAGCCCATTTTCCCTCAGTACCATAGCTCCATTTCCTAAATGGATTTCATGATGATAAGAATAATAATGATGGTATTTTTTAAGCACTTACTATGTGTCAAGCACTGTACCAAGCATTGAGGTAGATACAATATAATCAGGTCAGGCATACAGGTCAGTTCTTTCCCTGTATGGGGCTCATAGTCTGGGTAGGAGTAAAAGTAGGAATTGAATCCTCGTCTTACAAATTAGGTAACTGAGGCACAGAGAAGTTGAGTAACTAGCCCAAAGTTACATAGCAGACAAATGGAAGGACTGGGATTAGAGTGCAGTTTGAGTGTTCAGTTTGCAAAGTGGCATTTTCTTATACCTCCTATGATGCATGCCCCTGAGATGTTAAATACCTCACTATTCCACACTGCCTCTGTGATGACTTTGGGGCTCTTCTCCAAGGTAGAAAACTGAATTGTTTTCCCAAATGCAAAACACTTTTTCCAAATGTATGCTGAGTTTTCTAGGACAACAACGCCTTGCCTTCCTGGAAATCTGTAAGCCTCCTATATACCCCATGGTGTCATAAACAGGTGGTGTTGCCTTGGCAACTTCATAGGACCAATTTGCTGCTCCCTGGACATCTGTATACTGTGCAGATCTCATGTTACGTCTCAATGGAGTCAATTAGGGACAAGGGGGCTCGTGACTCAGATTTACAGATGGAACAAACCACGATATTCAGTATTATAGAAAGAAATCTCTTATTAACATAAAGAAAAGCATCAAGCTCAGCAGATCCTGCTTCTTTTAAGCCCTCAACCCCGGGGGCATTGAAAATTTCCTAATGTGGGATGACCAGCAGTCGGTGTGCAGGTCCTTAAGGGACCGGACCAGCACGAGCATCCCCTGGCCGAGAGGTCTTCTGCTTGAGTCCCTCCCTTCGGAGGACAGTGACCAGCCAAGGACTGGCCGGGACCAATATGAGCATCAGTCACTAGGTCCCCTTCCCGGGGCTGTATTGGTTGTCCTTTTGGAGCAGCAGTGACAGGCTTTTCCCCCAGGCTTGATACTATGCTTGTTGACCCTTCCATTAAACTTCTTCCTCCTAATTGCCCTAATCTACTAATTACAGTCCCATTGTCTTCTGTTCTTAGACGACACCTCCTAGAGCCCTTGCGGTTGTGGCAACATTTAGGTCTTCCACTTGAAGCCAATCCATCTGGCTCACCTGCGATCACAGGAAGTGATATGTTGAAGGGCATTACATTTAACATGGCATTTAGCGAAGTGCAAACTGCACGCTTCATCTCATAATCTGGCATAGACAGCCCATAGTATTCTGTCAGGGACAGCTCTGATGTTGATAGAAATCCATGTTGACCTGTCCCGGTCTCAGGGGGCAAGGAAAGCAGCTCCTTTCCTCGCACCCTGAGTCTAGAGGATAGAATGTGACACAGGGTGTGATTTCCTTTGCCAGTAGTTATCCCTTTTAACAATTGGTGCCCAGATTTCCCTTTTAATGAAATGGGTGAGAGGCAAATCTGTTGTTTTCCTCCTGTGTAGCAATCAGGGCAAAAGAAGGGGCTAGAGCACTTGAGTGGAGTGGTCTGTAAATGCCCCCAAGACCTTAGGACCCCACTGGTCAGGTGCCTTCGAGATCATCCTGGAATTCCTTGGTGCTGCACAGTGGTTGCATTTTTTTTATGGTATTTGTTAAGTGCTGGCAACAGTACTAAGCGCTGGTGTAGATACAAGCTAATCAGTTTGGACACAGTCTGTGTCCCGTATGGGGCTCACAGTCTTAATGCCCATTTTGCAGACAAGGTAATTGAGGCACAGAGAAGTTTGGTGACTTGCCCAAGGTCACAGTGACAGTGCTGGGAGTAGAACGCAGGTCCTTCTGACTCCCAGGCCTGTGTTATATCCACTAGGCCATAGTACAAGTTGGAAAATATTTTGGCGTGGACAAGGTGATTTTTAGTTGCATTAGAGTCCGTGCTGGAAACGGATACTCACTCTCTTGTCAAATAGAGGAGTCCATTTGGGATAGATGTATTTTCTTGGTCACAGTTCTGAGGAAAGGTCTTGTCAATTTAAATTTTCCACTGAATTCCATGCCAGCTTTTCTCTGGGAACCACTACAGTGCTCTGCTCCTAATGAGAGTGCAAGAGGAAGAACAAGGATACAACAGGTACCAGCCCAAGGCAGGGAGACAGAGAAGCCTAGTGAGCTAGCAGAATAATGCCAGCTGTGCCATGCAACGTGATGTGTGATCAAAGGCAAGTCACTTGGGTCTATTTCCCCACCCGTAAAATAGGAATAATCTGTTTGCTTCATAATAATAATGATGTGTGGTATTTGTTAAATGCTTACTATGTGCCAGGCCCTGTTTTAAGCTTTGGGATGGATACAAATAATTGATGTGAGCCCCATGGGGGCTTGCTGTGGGCAGGGTACATGTCTACCAACTCTTATTATGTTGTGCTGTCCCAAGCACTTAATAAAGTGTTCTGCCCACAGTAAGTCCATAATAAATAACATTGATTGATCTCTTATTCATCCATTCATTCATTCAATCATATTATTGACTCCAGTGCTTGCAGACTAGTGAATAGAGCATAGGCCTGAGAGTTAGAAGGTCATGGGTTCTAATGCTGACTCCACCACATGTTTGCCATGTGACCTTGGATAAGTCATTGTAATTCTCTGTGCCTCAGTAACCTCATATGTAAAATGGGGATTGAAACTATGAGCCCTACCTGGGACAGGGACTGTTTCCAACCTGATTTGCTTGTATCCACCCCAGTACTTAGTACAGTGTTTGGCATATAGTAAATGCTTAACAAATGTCATTATTATCATTCAGCACATACTACAATATTCCCTTAATAAAAACTGTAATTATGGTGACAGGGTTGTAATGCTATCACCAAGATGGAATTATTCAAAGGTGGTGTGGGTTTAGGAGGGGAAGCGAAAAGCTTAGTTGTAAATATGTAGAGTTTGACGTGCTGGTCGTGCCTCCAAGAGCAAATGCCCTGAAATCAAGAGAAAAACCAAAATTAGATAGCTGGGCAGCTGCCTCAGATGGTGAAGTCAATATGGGTGTAATCCAGAAAGAGAAAGGTTGGGGGAGGTCGTAGAGGAGGCAACAGAGGGACTCTGGGAAGTTCACGCCTGATGGCTTCTATTTTAACAACAAGTAGTTGTGAAGTTATTATGGGTTAGGAATGGGAGAGATTAGGTTAGTAGGGTTTATGAAGGAGGTAAAGGTTTTTGAGTAGTTTATCAGGAACTGCTCCCTTAATTAGAGAGTATTCATTTCTCTTTATGGAGCTCTGTGTGTGTGTGTGTGTGTGTGTGTGTTTGCGTGTGAATGTGTATGAATTTCAGGATTGCTGAAAAGCCCCGTGAACAAGACAGCACTGACGTTGATTGCAGTGAGCTCCTGCATCCTGGCCATGGTTTGTGGAAGCCAGCTCTCCTGCCCTCTGACAGTGAAGGTGACGCTACACGTGCCCGAACACTTCATCGCAGATGGTAAGAGTTGATCAGCAATTCTTTGAGGTGTAACTTTTCTGATATTAATCATCATTATTACTACTATTGTATTTGTTAAGCCCTTACTATGTGCTCAGCATGGGGTAGACACAAAATTATTAGACACAGTCTCTGACCCACAAAGGGCACGAGAGGGAGAACAGGTTCTTATCCCCATTTTATCGCTGAGGAAAATGAAGCAAATGGAGGGATCTGGATTGGAACCCAGATTCCAGAGCACTTTTTAGCCCTCTGACAAATAAAGGAGACTGTTGAGATCTCAATAAATCCACCTTATAAAGTGAATTTGCATATATCCCTAGGCACAGAGAGGCCAAGTGAAAAACAACAAGTTGGTGGTAATAGAACTAAGAATGCAATTTTGCTGCTTCCTTTCCTGTTTCTGGATTTTGCCATGAGAGCAGTGTCCTTCCTTCTCTCCCATGCACCTGATCAGTATTCAGTAACATGCCCTATGTTGCTCTGGTTTTTTTTTTTGGGGGGGGGGGGGTGTATAATATTTGTTAAGTGCTTACTATAGATACAAGATCATCATATTTGATAGAGTCCATGTTCCACTTGGGGCTCATATTCTAAATTCCCATTTTACAGGTAGAGTGACTGAGGCACAGTGAAGTTAAGGTTCTTGCTCATGATCACATAGCAGACAAGTGGTGAAGCTAGGATTAGAGCCCAGGTCCTCTGATTCCCAGGCCTGTGCACTTTCCACTAGGCCATGCTGCTTCTCTCATGAATCATTTCTTCTTAGAAACCTTATTAATCAATCAGTAGTATTTATTGGCAATTTCCTGTGTGCAGAGCACTGTACTACATGTCTGGGATAGTTCAATGCAAGAGATTTGGTTGACATGATTCCTGCCTTCAAGAAGTTTACAGTCTAGTGAGGGAGACAGACATTAAAACAATTAACAAATAGGGAAAACAGTAGAACCTAAGGATGCATGTGTGCATCAATCAATCATATTGACTGAGTGCTTACTGTGGTCAGAGTACTAAGGGCTTGGGAGAGTACAGTATGACAATGGGTAGACATATTCCCTGTCCACAGTGAGCGTACAGTCTAGAGAGGGACTACGGATATGTACATAAGTGCTGTGGGCTTGAGGGTGGGATTAATAAAGGGTGTAAATCCAAGTGCAAGGGTGATGCAGAAGGGAGTGGGAGAAGAGGATATGTGGGCCCAGTTGAGGAAGGCCCCTCGAGTGATCACCTATCGCATATGACAAGGAAGGTCATTCCAGGCTAGAAGCAGAATGTGGGCGAGAAGTCGGAGGCAAGATAGATGAGATTGAGGTACCTTGAATAAGTTGACAGTAGAGGAGCTAAGAGTGTGGTCTGGGTTGTAGTAGGAAAACAGAGAGATAAGGTAGGAGAGGGCAAGGTGATTGAGTGCTTTACAGCTGATGGTAAGGAGTTACTATTTGATGTGAAGGTGGATGGGCAATCTCTCGAGGTTCTCTAGAGTGTGGAAACATGGACTGAACAGTTTTGTAGAAAAAGTGATCTGGGCAACAGAGTGAAATGTGGACTGGAGAGAAGAAAGATAGGAGGCAGGGAAGTCAGCAAGGAGGCTAATGAAGTAATTAAGGAGGGGTAGGATAAGTGCTTGGATTAATGAGGTCAGTATGGAGGCATATGCAGTAGTTGAGGCGGGATAAGAAAAGTGCTTAGACCAGCATGGTAGCAATTTAGATAGAAAGGAGGGTGCAGATAATAGAGATATTATAAAACCCACAGGATTAGGAAACAAACTGAATATGCGGGTTGAATGAAAGAGATGAATTTATGTTATGGATGGGGTGCTAGATCAAATGCCCTTATTCGACTCTGGCATAAATTCTGCCCTAGGTGGAAGGATGCCCATCAACCCAGAGCTATGAGGGGAGATGTGATATGACTCATCAATGTCAATGTCATTAAAGAATGGCTGAAGTGGAACAGTCATTGGGCCTTCTGGAAGGCTGGACTTGGGGCAGCAAATAGAGAAAGAGACCAGGAAGGTGATGTGGTTGGAGCTGGTGAGGAGCTACAGACCCACAAACACTTTTGGCCTATTAATTCCTTCATGGGCCATGTGGTGATCTCCACAATGTGGTGGGACCCACACCTATAGCAAATTCCACAGTGGAGAGGGAACGATATGGCAGACAGGGGCACCAGGAGGCTGGATGAGTAGGCACCTGCTGTCTAAGGGGTTGAGCCTTTAAGGAACTGAATTGAAGACACACAGAAAAGAGTTGTGGAGGGCAAGCTTAAGGGTCCTGCTAGGTAGGTATGAGCACCTCCTCTCCTTGGAAACATTTCATTTTCTTTTTCAGTTCCCCTCCTAGATTTGTGGGGACACACCCTTTCTTTAAATAAAAAGTGTTGGTATCTTAGAGGTTTGCTTCCTGGGTGAATGTGAATCTTTGTGTTTTCCAGATCCCTTTAGAGCAAGCGAAACTCATGTACTAATGGCTGAGGGAGATACTTAGATTTCTTCTTAGAGTCATCCTCCCCCTTGTCCTGATCATGAGCTGTGGCTTCCATTTTTGGATCAAGCTACTCCCTAGGAAATCTGTTTCAAGGCAGAATAGCTTCCTTTGACTTCAGCCCTCTAGACAGTATGAGGAGCTTAGTAAAGTCCCTTTGGAGTGGCTGCATTCTCCTCACCTCCCTTCTTCAAATCCCCCAATTTATGTACATTCAGCCCTCTCTATTGAATTTCTTTGGGTGGAGCAGTAGGCATGCTCCTAGCCAGGCTCAAGCAGTGAGGAAGTCATTGGCACAGAAGAATTGGAACAGACTGAATAATAGATCCCGTCTGCAGGAAGAAAATGAAATTTGCCCTCATGTTCGTGAAAAGTTGCACTTGATGCTTGCTGCATATTATGTGGAAAAGGTCAGTAAGACACAACACTCTCCCAGAGCCAAGCTGGCAAGAGCAGTAAATACTGACAGGAGCAGCCCTTATCCAGTTTCTTGGCATGCCTTCCCCTGCGTCTTGCCCTCCCTTGTCTCTTCTCCAACACCAGCAATGTCCTGCCATCAGAAGCTTGTGCACAATGTGAATCAGTTGTAGGAAGAACACCATATTGCAGGGTCCCTTGGGGCCCCCTCTCCGAGGCCAGCAGGAATGAAAATCTGTAAAAATGATGAGCTTAAAAATAGAAACACAAAAAATACTCCACCCTCTCCTTTCTCCACAGCCCTCACTGTCAGCAAAATGCTGGGTGACTTGTCCCCTTAGCAGGCTGGAAGGATTCTGGGCCTAGTTTTTTGGCTCATTTCTCATTGTTGCCCTGGGGAAGGTCGCAGAATGGAACTGTTTCCTCTGTGGGTAGATTGGGAAATTTTCAATGACTCTTCGAGCCTCCCAGAGGTAATAGTCATACTATAGTGCTTTGCTATCATTCAAGAAAAAGTCCCCCAAGTCAATCGTGTTGATTGAGCACTTACTGTGTGCAGAGCACTGTACTAAGCGCTTGAGAGAGTACAATATAACAGAGATGGGAGACATGTTTCCTGCTCACAGTAAGCTTCTAGACTATAGTGGTAAACGGTGGTAGAGTGGCTCCACCCACCATTTATAATTTGAAACATTCTAGCAGGGAGTTTTCACCAGTTCCCAAAGGGCAAACCCCAAGGCAAAGCATATTCTCTCCCTTCAGATGTTAAAGTCACACTGTACACAGTAAGCACACAGTAAATGCCACTGATTGATCATCAACAGAGCCAGGAATAAAACCTTTGAGTCCTTGCTCCTAGTTCTGTCTCCCTTGGAGGGAGAGGGGTAGTGTCCCTTTGAGGAAGATTCCAACCAAACTGCATACTACGACACATGAAAATGAAGTGGGTTGGCTCCCATACTGTGGGATGAGGAAAACCTAAATTAAACTGAGACTCAGAACACCCAAGGGAAGGTGGCAATGAAATACCAATAAAACAGGTTAATATGCTGAAAACAGGGTGAACTCCAACCCTGACTTAATGAGTGTGGAAAAGAAAATGTGCAGCTGGAAGTAGAGGGAGGGTATCAGTTGGAATTCAGATGAGATCCATAAGGAAACTGAATCTATAATTATAAACTGTGCAAGCTCTTTCTCCCCCTCTCTGATTTGATTGGCAACTTGTGCGGTGATACCCACGGGCTGCCACCAGGAACAATACGAGTCACTGTGGTAGTATCATTTTTCCCCAAATCTTTTCATTTGATGCCCAGAACTCCCTATGCTGCCAACGGAGAAATGCTTCGAGCCATTCTTTCCTTAAATAAAAACCAAGTCCTCAGGTAAAAACTGCTCTGCCAGCTGAATATTCTCAAACATTTATAAGGGCATCACAACCTCCAGTTGGGTTGGAATTTTTAATGACACTCTGTCGGGATTCCGGTTTACCTCCACCCCAGTGTGAATCATTGCTAATTTCCCACTTTAACAAAGGGGTATAACTGAGTTTGGCGTCCAAAATTGGAGACTAATTTCTCTGTTTTGATAGCTTGCATCCAATAATATGTTTTCCGAAACCGGGGGCGTGGGGGTGTGGGGAAGGAGGGAAGCTTAATTTCCTCCTCTTAATAATTGCACCCTGCTGTTGGGAGCAGACAGTGAGCCAGCTTGCCTTCTGTTGTGGGGAGGCGGTGGGGTGGGGGAGACAGAGCAGGCTGAGTTGCAGTTCCACTTATAGTTAGAGCTTTCTACAGAGGAAACAAGTTATTGTTTAGCACTTTAAATTGCTCAGGGCTCTCTCTGCTCTAGGCCATTCCTGTTGTGTCTGTGGGCCTTCAGCAAAAGACCAATTGAAAGGGTATTTCGCCCAGACCAAGTCAGGTGAGATTTATCTTAGAATTCTCTCCAGGCCCCATTGAAAGCCACAATTCCACAGAGCCTGAGGCTGAGGCCAAACCTAGCCTGGGCAGCTGCTAATGGCATTCCCACCTCTCTCAACAATAAAGAACAGAATCAAACCAGGAGCATCTGCGGCTGATGAAATCCTCTTTCATACCAAATCAGATGCCCTTTGAAGAAAGCTTTAAAGAATAAAAGCAGGCATCCTAAATCTTTTTAAAGCTCCCCAGTCTAACCTAATAAAGAGGGAAGCTTCTTGAGATAGTTATTTTCCCACCAGCTGAAGCAGAGCAGCAGTAGCTAGGGAAAGAGTGAGTGAGGGAAGGAAGATGGTCCAGATTCTGGGGATTTGGACTCTGGTTCCCGGAGAGCAGAGAAAAAAAAATGTGGGTTGAAAGATGAATGAAAATGGGAGGTGAGTCAGTACCAAGAAAATAATCAAAGCCCTGAGTTCTTGCTCTGTAGGGGCTAGCTTTGGAGGTTAATGGGGGCAGTCCTTTCTCCTCCCCTCAGGACAGAGCCAGATTTATGCAGCTATTCTCTCTTCATATTTATTGAGTGCTTACTGTATGCAGAGCATTGTACTAAGCGCTTGGGAAGTACAAGTTGGCAACATAAAGAGATGGTCCCTACCCAACAACGGGTTCACAGTCTAGAAGGGGGAGACAGAAAACAAAACAAAACATGTAGACAGATGTCAAAACCAACAGAATAAATAGAATTACAGCTATATGCACATCATTAATAAAATAGAGTAGTAAATATGTATAAGTAAAATAAATAGAGTAATAAATATGTACAAATATGTGCAAGTGCTGTGGGGAGGGGAAAGAGGTAGGGCAGAGGGAGGGGGGCAATGGGGAGGGGAGGAGAAGAGGAAAAAGGGGGCTCAGTCTGGGAAGGCCTTCTGGAAGAGGTGAGCTCTCAGTAGGGCTTTGAAGGGAGGAAAAGAGCTAGTTTGGCGGATGTGTGGAGGGAGGGAATTCCAGGCAAGGGGAAGGATGTGGGCCAGGGGTCGACAGTGGGACAGGCAAGAAAGAGGCACAGTGAGGAGGTTAGCAGCAGAGGAGCAGAGGTTGTGGGCTGGATTTCCGGAGAAGACCTGGATGCCGACCTGGGAGCCCTGGGTTTAGGCCTGGATGCCACTTGTCCGGGCGCTGGCCCGCTAGGCGGTCCCTCTGTGGGGGCAGGAGACCCTGGCCCAAGGAGGCCCCCGGATGTGGGGAGACCCTGCGAATACAGCGGAAGCATCTCCGTATGCTGGTTTGGAAGACAAGGTTGTATGGAGGCGATTCTGCTGGATTCCTGGGGACATGGGGGCCGGTGGCTCAGTTGTCTCGGTCATTCGGTCATCTTTCTCACCTTCTGCAGCACTACTATGGGCTTCCACTGCTGGTTAATCAAGAACAACTTTTGAGGTTGGGCAGGATCCACGCTCTCCCATGGCTCTGGATTTTGGGATCTGCTGAGGCTCTGCGGTTGCTCTTGACTCTCTAGGGCACCAGGATATATCAGAACTGTAGCATCCAAGCTACCGCCTTTGCCAGCGAACAAGCTGGCTCATGGTGGAGAGCTCCTTGCTTCAGCTAGCTACCACAAGTCCTTTGTGTCCTCAACTCTTCTCCGCTTTCATTCTGCTTCTGCATGGACGGTTTAGGGATGTGTGCCTCCACTCACTCTCACAAGGATGGTGTCACTCACAACACCACAACCCACCCAGATTAACAGTTTGCATTCAGTGCATTCAAAGACAGAGGGAAAAAAACCCAAAACTCTAATGAACACACACTGTTATGACGTTTCACAAATCCACCTTGGATAGGAATTATTATTTGGAGATGCCATTGCTCTGTCGGAATGGAATCCATTTATCAAAGTGCAGAAAATGACTTCGCTGAGGAATTTGCACCATTAGAGTGACATTTAGGAGGAGCATCAGAGGGACAGGAAGAAAGTCCCCATGGGATAAAATCACCGAGGAATATCAACTGCTTTTTGATGATGTTTTACATGAATGATAGTAGAACCATATCTTCATAGAGACTTGAGGTAGAAGGAGAACCATCATTGGAGGGCTTTGGAATATCGGAATGGATGGTCTCGTTTCAGCAGAGCTGGAAATACTGTATCAGTTTTTAAAACCAGCTTTACAACAAATGGGGAAACTACAAATGGAAGGAGTGTTTGTGTGTGTGTGCGCACGCACGCACATGCCCGCGCATGAGAGAGAGAGGGTGTGTGTACATGTGGGCATGTGCATCTTCAGGACATATTCAAACCATCTGTGAAGTAGGTCTGTAGTGTATGTAGGTGTGGAATGCCTGGAGCACGAGAGGTATTTGATCTCAGTATGGAATCAAATCAAGTTGTAGGACTGCAGATCAATTGTAGAATAGAAGCCCTTTTCAAAACCTCACATGATGAGATGTAGTGGTGGGAAGGGAGAGAACAGTAACATAATAATAATTGTGATAGTTGTTAAGTGCTTATTGTGTTTTAAGCACTGTACTAAGCACTTGGGCAGATATAAGATAACCAGGTCAAAAACAGTCTCTGTCCCACATGGAGCTCAACAAGAGACAAACCACCGGCAGGGACCTAAAACAATAAAAAATGAAGTGACTAGGAGCAGAAAGTTCAGAAAGATTTTGATATCAAGAGAGAAACAAAAACAGTTTCAGGCATTTGGGGTAATAAATGCAACAGTGAAACAAGGATTCATCCTTACAGGTTCCTAATGCAGAAAGGATTGTCAGTCACACACTGTTCTTAATCACGTCAAGACACCACTGATTGAATGATAAAAAAAAGGACTAACAATCAGTAGAATCATATTGAAACATGAAACAAGGGTATGTGAGACTAGGGAGTGGGTCTGCTCTGATTATATTGTGTCTACTCCAGCACCTAGCACAATACTTGGTACATAGTATGCACTAAATAAATATCACAATTTAACACAAATATTAGCATCTTTAGTTTTAATGTCTCCACACTACTCCCAAGTAGCCTACAGAGTGTTACAGTCACAGTCTCTTGATCCCTGTAACACTCCTGGAAGATTAGGACAGGACAGTAATAGTCTTGCCTATTTTGCAAATGAGAAAAATGAGGTCCAGATAAGGAAATAACTTTCCCAAGGTCCTGCTGTAAGGCAGAGGGTCAACCATACCTCAAGCCCAGACCATTTGAACCAAGTGTTTTGTCTGCCTTGTCCTCACTTCCTCTCATTTGTGGATGTTTGTGTGTGAGAGGGTGTGTGTGTGTTAGGGTCGCTACACACATGGGCTCAGGAACAGAGGTGATAGATGGTTGCCTGTGATATGGCATACCCTGCATACACCACTGCACATACTGTGAGGGGATGTCTCCTTGGATAATATACTTTAGGAAATTCCATAGAGCTTTTCTCTAACAGAGGAAATGAGAAACAACAACAAATAACCAACTTCTAGCCTTGGGATGCGATTCAACAATTATTTCTCACAATTGATTGTTAATTGTTTTAGCCAAAGATTATGCATCTCCCTTCCTCATGCCTGCCTCCTCTTAGAGGCTGGAGAATTGGATCTGGCTATTAGTACCACTTACTAATTTCCTCTGAGTCTTGCTGGCTAAAATGCCTGGCTTGGAACAACTTTTAATTTTGTTTTTAATTAAATTTCAGTTGTTTCAAATCATTCACTTTTAATGTCATTGCTTTGCAAACCTTAGAAAAGAGAAACAGTGTTGGGTGCTATGAGCATTAGGCGTATACATACACAAATGTTCTCTATGTACTCTTCTATCTATGTGTATCCAAACCCAGTTTAGGTCTCATATTTCTGCAACCATTTATATCTGATGTATCTGTGTGAATACATACGTATGAAATACTCCCGAAATACTTCAGTTACACCATTAGGAATCTGGGACAGTTCTAGGCAAAGAAGTATTTTCCTGGTTTCCCTCCCCCTGCTGTCATTCTCTTCCTGAGTTGTGGAAAGGGAAGGCACATAGCCTATTGGAAAGACCATGGATCTGGGAATCAGAGGACCTGGGTTCTAATCCTGGTTCTGCTACTTGTCTGCTGTGTGACCTTGGGCAACTCACTTAACTTCTCTGTGCTTCAGTTACCTCATCTGCAAAATGGGAATTAAGACTGTGATCCCCATGTGAGAAACAGACTATGTACAACCTGATTAGCTTGTATCTACTCTCATACTTAGAACAGTGCCTGGAATGTAGTAAGTGCTTAACAAATACCATTTAAAAAATATGAGTGAAAGATCTCTGCCTTTTTGAAGATAAAAGATCTGTTTTGTTCTGACCAAAAAGGTGGAACAGATGTGTTTTGCCTCACATTTGACACCCATATCTTCAATGATTCCCCCTTTTCCATTTCTTCCAGAAATGAACCCCATCTCCTGAGCCTCCTCCAGCCCAGCCTCAGTCAGTGAATGGGACCACTGACATGTGTTTTGTAGTTTCCCTCAGGTGCATAGACACTTGCTAATGTTGCTCCAAGTAGCAATGTTATATATTTAGGCAATTGCCAGAAAGCAAAATCTGGTCCATCAACAGGAATGGTCCAAACACAGGTTTTTGGTAGCTTTATCTTACCCAGTCATTTGGAGAAGCATAAAATAATTAGATTTAAGCTTGGCATTAATTTGAATTATTGTCCAGTTTCCAGAAAATATCTCTTGGAAATGTCATGAGGAAGTAGTATGTGTCTTTGGAGATATTAAGGATTGAATTACAATAGTCTCTCCCTCCCAGTGATCTGATTTATGTGTCAGCCGTTGAGTGAATGTCTGCCAGAGCCTGCAGTCCATCCACTGTGGAATGTTCACTGGTCAACTCATTCCCCGATGGAAGATTAGGGCCCAGGCTCAGCCAGATCCAATTCAAGCCTAAGTCTTACAGTATTGGGCCTCACAGCATGCAGGGCAGCGGAAGAACCTGGGACCCACCCTCACATTTTGGGAGGCTGGATCCTTAATTGGATCACACCTCCCTCATTTTATAGTTTTTATTAAATGCTTACTCTGTGTCAAGCACTGCGGTAATCAAATCAGACACAGTGTCTGTCCCACATGAGATTCACCATCTTAGGAGTAGGGTGAGGTTTTTTAGTTTCATTTTACAAATCAAAAAAACTGAGCCAGACAGGCTAAGTGACTTGGCCAGAGTCACACAGGAGAGCTGTGGTAGAGGTGGGATTAGAGCCACCTCCCACCTCCCAGGTCTTTGCTCTGTCAATTAGGCCTCATTGACTTGACACCTTTTTGCTCTGGATTTAATAGTAATAATAATTGTGGTATTTCTTAAGTGCTTACTATGTGCCAGGCACTGTACTAAGCACTGGGGTAAATACAAGGTAATTGGGTCCTTGTCCCACATTGTGTTTACGGTCTTAATCCCCATTTTGCAGATAAGGTAACTGAGGCTCAGAGAAGTGAAGTGACTTGCCCAAGGCCACACAGCAGACAAGTGGAGGATCCAGCATTAGAACCCTGGTCCATCTGACTCGCAGGCCCATGCTCTATCCATTCAGTCACGCTGCTTCACTGTTCAAAGAGTGACTTGACAGAATAGAGTAGTAAGAAGATACAGTAGCTGCATTGTCTGCTGAGGATGGTGGGCTCTTTCTGTCCTAAACTGACTTCTGATTCCAGTTACTGGGGGGTGCAGAGGCCTGTCCTGTTGCAGGGTGGAAAGGGGGTATATGTGGCCTCCCTTAATCCAAATCTGGGGCAAGGGCTCCAAACTGCCGTCTAGGCTGATGTGAGTCTCAACAAAGCTTTAGACAGAGGTGTGGTGGGGGAGAGAAAGAAGGAGAGGGAGCGAGTGAAGAAAGAAAAGTGGTAGAGGGAGGGAGAAAGAGAGCAAGGAAAGGAGGAAGGGAGTGAGGGAGGGGAGAAGAGAGGAAGGGAGAGAGCAATTGAGAAGGAATATAGCAGTGCACAAAAAGAAATTCTCGGTTCTTTAGACTGGCACAAACCCAGAGTTTAGCAATAAAAATAATCCTAGATGATTTGTCAATACAGTTATTCTTAGCAGCCTTCAACTGGGAAAAAAAGTATTCAGCATCTCAGAAAGACCCAAGGCCACCAGGGTGAAAATTTGGGCATGAATTGAGACTTTTGATTTGTGCTGGAAATAAACCAGGGAGACTGCTAGTATGAAGGAGAAGTGCAGATACAGATGCTCAGTTCTTCTGAGGGCTCTGACACTGTTAGTCATTCAAGAAACGCTAATCCTTGGATTAAAAAATAAAAACCACTTTCACTGGATTGATCTGGCCAAGAAATCCCAAATGAGTTCAAGAGAAATAAGGGAGAGAGACAATAAAAAGCTGTAACACATTCTTAAGTTAAAATAAAAAATGTTACATTTAATCTTCCTTAAAACTAAAAGAGCATCTCCTTATTGGCAGCCTTTCCTGACTTTCTTCTTTTCCCTTGCTGGCTATCTCAAAAAATGAGCTGCTTTATGGTGGAAGATGTTTTTTCTTTTTTTTTTAGTGTCAAAGTTTCAAGCCTTTTTTGTTGGAAACTTAAACAGCTTCACTCACCTTTGAAGACAGAAGCTGGAGATGTCACGCACGTGTGCACATACACACACATGCTTCTGTTGTTGTCAGAGACAGGCTTACTTTGATCACAGGTGGAGAAGGGGAAACATGAAAACAAGACAACAGCCTGGAGCCTCTCAGAACCTCAGTGAGCCTGAAAACATCTGTATTGAGACTTTGAGTTCTATACTCGGCCTGAAGCATTTGCCATTGTGGAGTATGGTTAGGGTAGACAGCATCCTCAGTTGCAAATATTCCCTGCCCCAAGTTGGGGGCTGTGATAACAAAGTGAATATGATGGTTGGAGTGAAAATATCCCTCTCTTTAACTCTTCTGATGGCTCTTGTCCATATCTCATTGTATAGGTTGTTGTTTGTGATTTTCCATTTGTTGAACAATACAGTTTCTAATAAGGGGCATCACATATGCCACTCCCTGTGATTATTGGGAGAGAAGAGGCACAGATAGAATTTTTGAATGATTCTTCAAATTCAGTTTTGGGTCACTCAGTTGTCAGTTATATTCAACATTCTCATGCTGAATATGAGAAACAGTGTAAATGAATTCTTCCGTACATTATCCAAACTGGGTGGACTTACTTTAGCTGGTTAGCTGTAGTTTAAATTTGGGCTAACTGCTTCAGGGCAATTTTCTAGCATTTCTTCTTAAAATAAAGTCTCTTCATCTTGGGCCTCTTGTATCTGTAATTCTTTTACCTCTTGCAGAAGAGCAAGAGGTGGCTTTAACACCCTCTTGGAGTTTGGCTTCAGGAGTTGATGATCTGCCATTCCATTTTAGCCAACTGCCATCAAAGTAAAATCTTTTTCTTGGAAACCTGGCCTTTTTCTCACTCTCTGGACTCATCAGGGCTCTTGAAAACCCGAGACACAATAGTGCGGAGAGTGCTGTTGCTGGCTGGTTCTCTGGGAGATTTTCACTTGGTTGCTGCCTTCTGTTCTTTCTGCTGTCTTCAGCGCTTCTCTGTCTTCTTGGTGGACTACATGCTCCCAGCTTCACAGAATGTTGTGGAATGGCAAAGTTTCCTCAGTTCACCTCTGATCTATGCAGCACAATTACAGAAGCAGGCTTATAATCAATGTAATTGAAGATCAGAGTTAATGAGGACCTCAGCGTCTGTGAAATCCCCAGAGCAATGCTGGGCTTCAGATGTTAGATAAGGAAATGATTGGGCTGAACTGAAAATCCATTTGGCTAATTAGATGATGCATATTCCCACAAGCCAGTGGGAAAAATACATTTAAAAAAATAAAGAAACATCACATTTCTCGAGTTGAGTGTTTGGCCAGGATTTATTTCTGAACCTTTGCTCTTGGATAAAGCTGTTTGGAGAAGAGAATTGTGTTCCCTTTTCTGAGACCCAGGGAGTGATACATTTAATTCAGAGGCTGTCATCAGAAGCAGTTGATCCAAGAGACTCCAAAAAGATGATGATAATAATGATAATGAGCAATAGTATTTGTTAAGCACTTTACCATGTACCGCACTCTGTACTGAGCACTGGGATAAATACAAGTTAACCATATCATACACGTCCTCTGTCTCCCATGAAGCTCACAGTCTAAGTAAGAGGGAGATCAGGTATTTAATCCCTATTTAAAAGATGAGGAAACTGAGCCACAGATAAGTTAAGTACTTGCTGTAACGACCAGTTCCAGATTTCAATCAGTCGATCATATCAATGGAGCGCTTACTGTATGTAGCCCATGGATCTGAGTCATATGTGGACTGAGACTTTAGATTGAGAATTAGCCCTTTCTAAGCTATGTTTTAGATTCACCTCCAAGGAAATGTTCTGGTCCTTCTTGAAGGGTCATGTGGCAAAAAATCAGTTTTGACATGGTGGTTTCACAGTTAGATAGTGCCATTCTGGGGCATCTACCTGGCCTATGGTCTATCTAAGTTTGTACACTGTCCTGAAGCATTTGCTCATGATACATAGCTCCCAAATAGTCACTCATAGCATGAGTATTAAGAGTATTAATAATAGGAGTAACAGGAAGAGGAGAAGGAGCAGCAGTATTTATTGAGAACCCACTTGATTCAGAGCACTGGACTAGACACTTGGTGAGTACAGAATGAAGAAATGACATATTCCTTGTCCACAAGGAGCATAAGGCCTAATGGGAGAGACAAACATAAAGTGATTTACACCTAGGCCACTAGAATGGTTGAAACAATCATTGAATTAACATCTAGACTTGAGTGCTGAGGATAGGTAAAAATAAGTGCTTGGGTTGGCCGATGGGTTTATACAGTGCGGAGTGCTGGAAAATTAATTGGGTCACTCAGGTCTTTAGGCAGGAACAGATCCACCTGGAGACAAGAGATGAGTCCATTGGATCATTCCAGAGTTATCAATCAACAGTATTTATTGAGCACTTAATATGTGCAGAGCAATCAATCAATCAATCATATTTATTGAGCACTTACTGTGTGCAGAGCATTGTACTAAGCGTTTGGGAAGTACAAGTTGGCAACATATAGAGACAGTCCCTACCCAACAGTGGGCTTACAGTCTAGAAGCATTGTACTAAGTACATGGGAGAGTGCAGTACAACAGAATTAGCAGACACATTTGCTACTCCCAACAAGCTTACAGTCTAGAGCAAGATAATCAATCCATGATATTTACTAAGCATTTCCTACATGCATTCTCTGCCAAGTGCTTGAGAGACTACAGTATAACAGAATTGGTAGACACTTCCCCTGCTCACAGCTAGCTTTCAGTCTAGAAAGGGAGATAGATAGCAATATACATAAATAGTTTATAGATAGGTACATAGGTTCTTAAGCATTTGAGGGGTACAGATCCAATTGCATAGGTAACTCAGCAGGAAGAGGGAATCAGGGAAATGAAACCTTAACTAGGAAAGGTTCATGGAGGCGATGTGTCTTTAATAAGTCTTTGAAGGTGGGGAAGTGATGTTCTGCTGTATATGGAGTGAAAGGGAGTTCCAGGCCGAGGGAGGATGTAGGAAAGGGGTTGGCAGTGAGATAAAATTGTGGCATAATGAGAAAACACTAGGTGAATGAAGTGTATAGGCTGAACTCTAATAGGAGATCAGTGAGGTAAGGTAGGATGTATGAAGCTGAATGAGTGCTTTAAAGCCAGTGGTAAGGAGTTTCTGTTAGATGTGGATGGGCAGTCACTGGAGATACTTGAGGAGTGTGAAGATGTGCACTGAACCTTTGTTAGAAGAATGATCCAGGCGGCAGCGTGAAGTACTGATTAGAGTGGGCAGAGACAGGAGTCAGGGAGATCAGTGAAGAGGCAGATGAAATAGTCAAGGTGGAATATGATATTTGCTTGGATCTGCATTGTGGCAGTTTGGATTTTAGCAATGTTGTGAAGGCAGAACTAACAGGATTTGGTGACACTGCAAATGTGGGTTGTATGGAGAGAGATCATATCAAGGTTAAGGGCTTTTGAGTTAGGGAGGCTAGTGGTATTGACTACAGTGATGAGAAAGGCAGGAGGAGAGCAGGGTTTGTGTGGGAAACTAAGGAGTAAAGTTTTGGACATGCTTAGTTTGAGGTGTCAGTGGGATATCCACATAGAGATATCCTGAAGGCAGGAAGAAACACAAGACTGCAAGGAAGGAGAGAAGTCAAATCTAGAGGTAAATTTGGAAATCATCCGTATAAAGATGGTAGTTGAAGCCATGGGAGGGAATATGCAAGGGACACAAGGTCATGTATGCTTGCTTCTTAAGTGGGACCTCTAGTTAAGATATGGATGGATCCTGTAGCAGGATTATTACCTGGGTTGATGGGAGGTTCTTTCAGGGAGAAAATTGGATTGGGATTCTGGGAACTGGGGCAAAAATTGAAGAGACAAAACACTTTCAGATAAGCAAATCTTTTTCTGCTGATAATTCTGATCTTCATGTATCTCCTTCCCACCCTCTACTAATGTTTTATTTGTCCTTGTTGCATACCTTTTAATCTCACCAGATATCTGTCACATCTTGAATGCCTTTCTCTCTCTCTTCATATGCAGGAAGCAGTTTTGTTGTGAGCGAAGGGAGCTACCTGGACATCTCTGATTGGTTAAATCCAGCCAAGCTCTCCTTATATTACCAAATTAATGCCACTGCTCCCTGGGTGAGAGATCTGTGTGGACAGAGGACCACGGATGCCTGTGAGCAACTCTGTGATCAGGAAACGGGTGAGTACACATTAGGGAATTTCTCTTTGTAAGCTCAGTTAATAGCAAGGGAAGAATGGGAGTAAGTTGATGTTACATCTGCATAGTCTCTTTCTAACTCAACTGCAACTTGGCGTAAGAGGTTGTATGCAAGAGTGAATCCCTTACATCCCTAACAGAACTTCTATTCATCTTATAATGACAACTAGGCACCAAAGGAAACTGTGCTAAATAGGTATCCACCAATCCAGCCTGCCTTCCTGTGGTTTGGCTCTGGGGCTAGGGTAGGTCTAATATCCTTAGCTAGAGGAAGATCTGCAGCTACCTCTTGTCCTATTGATTCCTTTAGGACCTATCTATGTATTCCCTTAGTGTGGGTGGCTTGAAGAAGTTGGATGTCCCACATTCTTGGAACAGGTAGTTTGAAGTTTCCCCTCTAGGTGACCACAGCTTACAACTCTTCCGCACCCATGGTAATTTTGAGGTGATTCATTGTCTTCAATTCATTCATTCATTCATTGATCAGGTGTCCACATACACATGGGGTTTGCCGGGTGCTGATGGCTCCAGTTGAAGGACCAGGAACAGGCTGTGGTGAAGGCAGGTGATGGTTGGATAGAGGTCCTGTGGGATTCATAAATGGGCAATTGGCTTGTGGAAAAGTTGTTGGATAACATGGACATGACTGATCAAGTGTCAGTGATCAGTCAGAGAGCCAGTCGATCAATAAACGTCTAGTGGATGGCACTTGCCGTAACATGTTTGCAGGCTTAAGAGGCTGTTTATAGGTATAATGCTGGCAGGTGAAGGCAGTGATTTTCAGCTTCATGCCTGCAGGCCCTTGCTAGCCTGTCCTGGGAACCAAGGCAGAGGACCCTGTTTGCACATCTCTGGTTCTTTATGTCAAAAGTAAAGGAGAAAATGCTTCTGCTGTTGAGTGTGTTCACTGGAGAGTTTTGGGGGATACGTATAGGTATGAACAATATTTATTGAGCACCCTCCCTGGGCAAGAGGTGTCAGCTTGAGAGGGGCAAACTGTCCACAGCATTGATTCCCCTGCTCAGACATTTGATGAGGCTTCTGGTTGTCAATTGGGTTAACTCAAAACTCCTAAACTTAAATTTCAAGTATCCCCACTAACCAGCCCTTTTCAACTCTACTATCACTTCCCCTTCTACTGGTCCCACGCCTGTCTGACGTACCACACACTCATCTACCCATCATCATGACTGTTCTGAGCACTTTTCCAAATCCTCTCATTTAAAGCCCTCCTCCTCCAGAGTGCCTTCTTGAATTCACTGCCCTCCCCCCAGCCTCAACCTCGAGCAATCGGACCCACTCACCCAGCCTCGTTTACCTCTGAAAACTATACACTTTACACCTAGATGTGTACTTAAATATCTTTGACATTCTATTCCCCTGTTACTTGCAACCTGTCTGTGTGCTGTGTATTTTTTTTTTATTATTACATTTAAGCAACTTGAGCGCAGGAACTGTCACATTTTGTCTTTTGTAAATCCCTTCAGTTCACTCAGTACACCCAAACTACTGCAGATGAACAGGCAATTTCAGGCAGCACCTTTTCAAAATTTGGCTAGGAACTGGAAGGCCAAATGCAGTGGCAGCATAATTCTCCTTTTGAAATGGTGTGAGCAGAGATAAGCCTGCTCCAAATGGAGAATTAGGAAGAGCTTTCTCACTCCTTCAATCCCTGATGGTGTGTTGCTGCAAAGAGGGGAGTCAGACTTTGTCCTTGATGTCAGGTGTCATGGAAATATTATAGCTGCTTCACATCTTGTAAATCCCCCTGTAGACTTTGGGACCTCAAAGGAAAATCCTATGGATCAAGTCCAGTGACAGTGGTGTCAGGGCTTCTTATGTAATTCTGGGTCTCAAGCCCTGATGTGATTTTACATTTGAAATAAGTAATGCCTCTGAATGGGCCTCATTGTTCTTGCCTTTGGTACTAGTGGTAAGACCAGGGCCATGAACTGCCAGTTCCAGTGGTTCCAGGGTGGCACAAAGAGACTGATCTGGAGGAGGTTCATAATTGTCTAAGGATCTGATCTTTTCCCTGCCAAAATGTGTCCCATTCAGGATCTAAGTTGCGGAAAAGATTTCCAAAGGACAGACCAGCATTTCTCCCACAGTCAGTTAATCAGTGATATTTACCGAGTATTTACTGTGGACAGAGCCCTATACTAAACCTTGGGAAAGTCCAGTACAGTTCTCTCCCTCTCCCTTCTCCCCAAAGGCTCAAATTGAAGAGAATCTGGCACTCAAGGAGGGAAATGACCTTGGTGTTAATCAGTTGTTGCCTGCATTGGAATTATGCACATGTGATCTTGGCTTCAAGAAGAGAAATCTTTGGGAGAAAGTTGCCACATGTGAACTTTGATTCTCTGAAAAAGTGTCTCAGAGCTTGGCTCTCACTTTCCTCCCCTTTTCCCTCTTCCATCCCTTCCCCACCCAACCTTCTCCAATCTAACCCTGCCCATATGGCAAAGTGAGACAGATACTCATCAGAGAGAAGGAATATTATTTTCATGTTTCCTCCCAACAATAATTGAAGCTGGGAAAGCATCTTCTAAAGCAGAAAGACCCTGAAATGCAGGGCAGCTCCTTGAGGAAGAAATATTTTTGGTTTAAGCCAGTTAAATCTTTAAAGCTTTGTCACTTTACCGCCCCCCCCCCCCCCAGGCTCTCAATGAGGGGCTCTTTAGATCCAAGTCATTTCTGCTTCCTTTCAGCCCAAGGGGACCATGTTGGGAGGGGATTGTGTCAGGCTAGTTTGCCAGAGGAGGATCATGCTTGGCTCACCTCTGCCAGGGAACTGCTGGGAGCTCAGTGCTCTAGACACCATAACTCTTCGGTAAATCCTGCTGGTCCTGATACTGATATTCATCTGGGAAGCAGGAGCTGCTCAGAAGGCTCAACCTCAGCCAGTCTCCAGTCTCCCTCAGCTTTGCTTGGAAACCTTGATCAGAACACCTCACTCCTGAACACTGCCTTAATGTCCTCATGTGAACATGTGTTCTTTCCTTTGAATATTGGCACAGCTGCTGTGTTACCTTGGGCAAGTCACTTAACTACTTTGTGCCTCAGTTCCCTCACCTGTAAAATGTGGATTGAGACTGTGAGCCCCGTGTGGGACAGGGACTGTGTCCACCTGATTTGCTTGTATCCACCTCAGTGCTTAATACAGTGTCTAGCACAGAGTAAGTACTTAACAAATATCTTTATTATTATTGAGATACAGAGGCTCCCTGTGGGTCATTTTTGGTTGTTATTTTGCATTTGTTTTTTAGGAATGCTAGAAAACTGCATCGAAGCAAGGAAATGATTTCAAACTTGGGACAACTGGTTTCATCAAATCTGGCTTCCTTGCTTTCCTGGCTCTGGCATCCATTTGGGTTTTCTATCCCTAAATATTTGGATGCGGGTCAGTGACTTGATTCCTCCAAGCATCCTGTTGCCATTGTTGGAGACAGAATCTCATGCTGGATTGCTTGGAAAGAGTAATGCCAGTGCTTATGTCCTTAAGACAAGTGAACAGTGAAAAATCAATCAGAACCTCTATGTCCTGGGCCACCACGTGTCATTCATTCTCACTGCTGGAAAATCCAGTGTCCAAATCTGAGCAGTGAGTCCTTGTGGCTGTAGTAATAGTATTTATTAAAGACTTACTGGAGAAGCAGTATGGCATAGTGGATAGAGCACAGGCATGGGAACTGTAAGATTGTGGGTTCTAATCCCTACTCCTCCACTTGTCTGCTGTGTGATCTTGGGAAAGTCACTTCACTTCTCTGTGCTTAGCAAGCACCACAATTATTATTATCATTATTATTATTATTACTGTGTGCATAGCACTGTATTCAGTGCTAGTAGCCCCTGTTACCTGTGGGATAAGCCATTCTCTCCTTTATACACCAGTAACCTTCATGGTGTGGAAGTAGATGCCAATTGCAGGGTAGGATTCAGCCTTTCCTCCAAGACGCCTTCCCTGACTAAACACTCCTTTTCTTGTCTACCACTTTCTTCTGCATCACCCTGACTTGCTCCCTTTATTCAGTCCCCCTGCTTCCTGCCCCTCCTCACTTACGTCCATATATTAATATTCTTTCCCCCACTAGACTATAGGCACATTGTGGGCAGAGAATGTGGCTGTTTTATTGTACTCTCCCAAATGCTTAGTACAGTGCTCTGCACATATCCTCTTCTCCCTACTCTGAATGTTTCCAAACCTCCAGATGAGAAGGATGGACATGATGGCCCCGTTTGCATCCCATTCTCAGTATTTCTCCCTCAGAGGTGTGGGCAGCTTGGCTTTTACTTACAAGGTAGTTATCCACCCTTTTTGGAGGCATAGGGAAAGCATAGCCAGGCTGGAGTGGGGCTGGAGGTCAAGAGAAGCTTTTACCAAGCTGATTGGCTCATGATTCTTGGCTTTCCTGGAACTCACTGTCATGGAAGAAGGATGTGTCATGGAGATGTCATGGGGGGAGATTCAAGCGACTTGATTTATGGATGACTTCAGACGAGGTTCCTTGGAAGGGTGCCCACAGGCTGGAAGCTTGCAGGGAAACATATCTCAGCCCACATTGGAATTGCCCACACATAGCACTGGAATTCACCAGATGGGGAATAGTCAGGGGCTGTGACCCCACAGCCAAGAATAAGGAACGGGGCACAGGGAGGGGCAGCTTCAGGGCTGGACCTGACAGGAGGAAAATGAATAGTTTTTCTACTTGCCCTTTTTTTTTGACAGATCGATGTAGCTTTCAGGCTAGATCTTAGTACCCTCCTTATTTTGGGTGGACAGCATTATCCTCGTCATTAATGCTTGAAAGACACTGCTCATGCCATCTCCAAAAGAAACTCTCTACAGAACATAGAGGAACCTCTGACCTTAAGATTCAATTTTACAGATGGAGAAACTGGAACCCTGAAATAGTTAAGTGTTAGAGAGTTTCCATCAGAGATGGGACTGAAGCTATAATTCCAGGCCCTGAACCCCAGGCTTTAGTTGTCTCACCTAGGTGTCTCTGTTTTGTGACTGCTTCTGCTTTCCTTACAGTGCCTGGCTGACCATGTCTACTCATGTCTCAGGGAGACAGGGAGAAATCATTATGGGAACAAAGATTCATCCCTCTCCCCCATCATGATTGCTTCCCCAGTGGTGAGGACAGTATGGGATGTATCACACCTGCCACAGTTTTGGAAAGGCTTCATAGCCTGAACCACATTCTGTTCTGCCCACGCCCGCACTGTGTTTTGCAGACACACAGAGGGAAGTGAAGTTAGCTTCATGCATTTGTTATTATCTACCCTGGTAGGGTTTTGGCAGGGAGGAGGTGTAGCTGTCTCCTCCCTGTTAGTTCAGCAGAGAGATTAGAGAATTCAGGACCACAAGAAGTGAAGCAGATGCTTCCCTGACATAAAAACTGGGGACTAATCATGGAAAGGACTGACTATATGCTCCTAGGGCCTGGGGAAAGTAGGCGGGTGTATGCATGTAGGCGGATGTTTTAATGCTAGATTTTTGAAGTCCTAGGGTAGCTCATCCTAAAGTTTTATGAGGATATAAATTCAGTCTGGGATTCAGAGTCATCAGGAATTTTATGAACTCTTTGGGGGTAAAAGGAGATTCCTTCTTCACAGATCTCAACCGCTCCAGAAAGACCCAGATTGAGAACAGCAGAGTCAGTCCTATCGGTTGGGTTCAGAATTTGCTGGTATTGTCTCCTCTGGAAAACACACTGAAATGCAAAGCTCTTCATCATCACTTCCCAGCAATAAGGGTGGTGTTTGCTCAATTCCCTACCCAGAAGGGTTTTGACTCCTGATGCCCCCGGCTCTGTGATCTCAGACAGGAGTGCTGTAATCTGTTGGTGGGTCATGGCACTGACTGCCAGGGTTATGATTGCCTTCACTGGCTTCAGTCAATCAATCAGTGGTATTTATTGAGCACTTGCTGTGTACAGAGTACAGTACTAAGCACTTTGGAAAGTTCAATACAGTAAAATTGGTAAATGTGATCCCTGCTTTAAGGAGTTTAATGTCTAGTCCTTCTGTGGCTATTGAAGATTCTACAACAGTGTTGTAGCAGCCAGTCATAATTCATAGGGTCTCCCTTGATGGGGTGCTCCTGATGGTAGAAAGCCTGCGGAAGGTTCCACAGAAGAAGCAGCTTTTGTTTCAAGCCAGGTGATCAAACCAAAGTTGATTTTCTGGGTACCCTAGTTAACTTCCATCTAGTTGAGCAGTCTTGAAGGGGGCTTCCACTACCCCAGGCAGGCCTGGAAATTTTCCTCTGTGCTACTAAAGTGATTCCTATTTGCTTCCCCTATCCACCCATTTGGCTCTCCAGCAAGCCAGACATCAGACCTCAGATTTGGGGACCCTGACACCTCATCTGCTAATGACCTGTGGCCAGTGACCAAATTCACAAGGCCTTAAATAGAAACCCAGACTGCAATGCTGATATTCAGCCTGGGCTTTGTTCGGGTGTTTTGACACGGGTAGCTTAATTTTAATGATTCATGATCATCCTCTATCATATACCAGTAAATGTACTGTAAAATGTTTTGTAAAAGTAATGAAGTCTTAGTAATGTGAGCCCTCAGTACTTTGCTATTAAATCATTGCTGGGAAGTGAGGGCAGACTGGAGAGGGATGTAGGGGGGAAGGGAGAGAGCATTCATAAGAGAGCAGGAGCAAGAGGGAGAATCATCATCATGTTTGAAGATTAGTAAAGTGAGAATTAGTGAGGTTGTAGCTGTACTTAAACATTATCTAAAATGGTTTAATATTGTAAGTGGAAGAGCCAGGGAAATGAATAGCATGAACTACAATTTCCTAGACAAGCCAACTTGTGAAGCTTGGAATCTTCTTGAACCAAGGATCTTGCTATGCTCTGAAACAAAACACTGTACTCATTATACAGAAGAGAGATTACTGAAGTAGAATCCAGTTACTGAAGGCTGCTGAGATCTTACATAATAATAACAAAAACAGTAATAATCATGACAATAACCCCATTTATCATTTCCCTCCAATCCATAGAGCTATTCTACTTCATTCTATCCCTGAAGGGGAGACTGGGAGAAGCAGGTAAATATACCCATTTTACAGCAGGGAAAGTTGTGGCACAGAAAGATTAATTTGCCCTAGGTCATACAGAATTAGAACCAGGATTTCCAGGCCCTCCAGATGAATGCCTTCCCCTAATAGACTCCTCTGTCACTTTTTTAAATGCAGGAATTAACTATTCCTGAGGTCTTCTAGGGTTTCAGGAGACCCTAAAGGATAAGCCAAAGAAGTGTCAATCCCCTGAAGGTTGTTTAAAGTCTCAGGGCCTTTGTTTTAATCAATCAATCAAGTAATCATATTTTTGTGTTCTTATACTGTGCAGGACACTGTATTAAGCCCTTAGGAGAATACAGTAGAGCTTTAGGAAGCTACTAATGTTCCACACAGGTTTTAATGAGTGGTTATTTAAATGTAGATGGAAGCAACACTTCCCTTTAATCCTTTCTCTGAATGGTAACATTGCCAAGCAATTTTACAGATTATTATAGCACTGCAGAGTTCCTTCTGAGAAGGGCTGCATCTTGATAGACTGAAAAATATTATCTGATTAAAAGAATGTTTGCATTTTAGGATCTTCTACTATGAAAATCCCATAAAAATTTGCTGTGGTTATTCCTTGAGATCTGGGTGATTTGTCATTTGTTTGTGGGATTACCTACTCATCTCTGCTGAGCTCTGCTGGATATACTGGATTACAATCTTTGAACTTTTCATTTTAGTGTGAGCTGAAGACACTGAGTATATTTTGGCTGTTTATAGTAGGAAACAGAAACATCCCTGGTTTCTGAATCCAAACCTAATGGAATGATCAGATTGTTGGGAAATGAGTAGAGGTTGGAAAGGACATTTGCAAAAGACAGAAATATGCAAATGTGTCCTATGTCTCTTTCTGTTGGAAAGAAGAGAACATTCTACAAGAAATTTTGTCTGCCCCACTCTTTAGGATCGATTTTTTGTCTTGTTCAAGGGTCTCTTTCCTATTTGACCTTAGAGAAAGAATTTTGATGATGCATGTGCACCGATGCCTGTAGCAGTGATGATAATAATCAAAATTATTATTATTATGGCATTTAATAAATGCTTGCTATGCACCAAACGGTATGTTAAGGGCTGAGGTAGATACAAGATAGTTGGATCAGACACAGCCCATGCTGGGATGAAAAGCTATGTGGTAGAAAAAGAGGTATCTTATCTCCAGTTTACAGTTGAGACAACTGAAGCATAGAGAGCTTAAATTACTTACCCATGGTCTTAGAGTTGGGCCACTCATTCAGTTGGGTCCAGAACTCACATTGCTTAACCCTTAGGTTCTTTGCACTAGACCATGGTGCTTCTTAAACAGATAAATAAGAACTGCTTCTCAGAATCAGCAAAAAACTATTGGCTGACAAGTTTCAAGAAGATACAAGGTTATGCAGCATCCAGCCATCCTTAACACTGAACCTAGGTTCTCCATTGGTGACCCATGGCTGAATACTATCACTTACAGTATGCTACATAGGCAGCACAGTGCTCAGCACTACAGGTTAGCAAAGATATAGAAAATCAAAACAAGAAGGCAGACAGAGTGTGGTGCCAACATGACATCAAAGCTATAGACCAAATTGAAAATCTATAGAGCAATTTTTCAGTGCAAACTTCTTCCTAATGTGGAGAATTATACCTACCCATAGTGTAGCATCTGACTTCTAGAGCTATTGAAACTCCACTTATATGTACAATACGTAGCATCAAGAGGCAAGGCAGGATAAAAGACAATGAGGCTGGGCACTGTGTGAGGAGGACGTCTGTTTTATGGTGAGTTCAAGTGGAGGAACTATAAATAGAAGAACCCTTAAAAGGGACAATGAATAAAAGTTCAAATGAGTGGCAAAACAGCACACATTTGGGAGTGGGAAGTACAAGAGAGGTTGACCTGGTGTACAGCAGTTAGGAATAGGGTTACAATTAGAAATGGGAGCTCTGGAGAGTCACCAAAAGGAAGACAAGAAAATAATTCAAAGTATTGCAGGTAAAATGCAACAGTACAGAAGGGGCAATCCCTTTATGTTTTATTATTAACCATACATTGATTTAATCAGCTACAGTTTAACACATGGATAAAATCCCAATGGCAATTATATCTCCTTCATATATACATATACACACATATTGCACACATATATATCAGTCTTACTGTTTTTTTCTGTGCTCCAGATTAACTCTGTGCTCTGTACTCTTCTCTGTTCCCAGAGAAGCAGCATGGTGTAGTGGATAGAACATGGGCTTGGGAGTCAGAAGGTCATGGGTTCTAATCCCAGCGTTGCTACTTGTCTGTTGTGTGATCTTGGGCAAGTCACTTAACTGTTCTGTGCCTCAGTTATCTCATCTGTAAAATGGGAATGGAGGCGGTGAGCCCCACATGGGACAGGGACTCTTTCCAATCTGATTTGCTTGTATCCACCCCAACGTTTAGTAAAGTGCCTGGAACATAGTAAGCACTTAACAAACACCATAATTATTAATTATTATTAGCCCAGCTAGGTGGTAGAAGCATAGTTTGATACTAAAGCCTACGTAAAACAAAGAAATAATTGCAGAAAATTTTGCAAATTGACCCAGTCTTTGACTTAGCTATCCAGTTGGTAGCTCAAGAACTCTTGCTTTGCAAGAGAAGAGATGAAAAAAAAAAAAGGTTATTGTTCAAGGGACAAAAATCCTTTGTTGCAGGTCCTCATTGCTGTTACCTCTCCAGATGTGGCCATGCCTTTGTTCTGTTGAGCTCTTTAGAACATCAGCACATACCTGAGCCCCGTTGGAGGATACATTTGGAATTTTTCAGGTATAAGGGGAAGCTCTGAGGCCACTGACAGTCGTAATTAATAACAGACCTTCTCAGTGGAGTTCAGAGCAGTCTACAGACACTGTCTAATTCAACAGCATCACACCCATTGAAACAGAAAAGGGGCAGCTCTTATCTCCATCCTGCAGATACAAAAACTGGACCCCAGAGAGATAGAGTAACTCTCCCAAAGCCGCCCATTGTGCTGGTGACAGAATTGGGATTAGATCCCAGGTTCCATCCCTCTGTCCCCTCAGTTGGACTCTGTAGAGCTATTTAATAATAGAATGGATTCCGGGGCTACCCAAGTCCCTGTGTGCTTACACTGCTCCTCAGCACCACTCACTATTCATTCATCTGTGGCCAAGTCTCACTCCTTACCTGGAAGACACAGATGGTAGTTTGAGTTATTCAAGTGTACCTAGGATGGCAGTCAGAAAGGGATTTGTGTTTCTTGCTAACTCACAGATCAGTAAGTTTTGGGTCTCTTCGGGTCTTTGATAAAATGTCAGAGATTTCTGGAAGCCCCAGGATGCCTGCCTTTACCAGCAAGAGGAAAATGAAAGATTAGAGATCAGACTGCTGTGTGAAAAGACTGTTGGAGTTTGTCAGCAGGGCATGACCTGGAAAAAAAAAAGGCTGTGTTGGACCGGCAGACCTGCTATAAGCCACCCCATTAGTGAACCCTGATCAGTCTGCACCATTGACCACTGTGACCTTTTGTGGGTAAGCACTGAAAGTGAATACTGGACTCCAGTTCGAACCTGTCTCTGTTAATAAGGATCTCAGACTTTCAACTCCAGTTGTGTCTCTCTTCCTTCCCCTATCTCCTGTTCCTTCTTTCCTCTTCCTCTCTTCCTTCCTCTTCTTATTCCCCCTTTCTTGTCCTGCCTCTGTCATTTATTTCTGCAGGGTAGATGTATGACTCTTCCACCTGTATGTGGATGACTACTAAATCTACCTTATTTGTCCGATCCTCTCTCTTACTCTTCTCTTGTTATAATAAGTTGGGCCTTGGCATTTCTTCGTAATTGTAAATAATTTGTCTGTGCCTGGTGTCTCCATTACATTTCCAAGGGCAGGGATCATGCCTTTTACCTCTATTGTTCAGGAGATCAATAAATATGATTAGCTGATTGATAAATAAATGGCATGAGGGAAAATTCAAAGGCAGAGTGGTACTCACCTTTCAATGGGTAACATCAACATTTCTGCTATGTAACCTGCTCACCTGCCTCCTCACTCATACTCCTCTCGCCTGTAATTCTATATTACTGCCTCACAGAGACCTCCGCTCTCTCGACCCCATCCATCTTTCTGAGAGCCTTACACCCCAGCTCATCTCCCTTTCCTCTCTACCCAATCTTGATGATCAGATCACTGCTCTCAACTCTACCCTTTCTACTCAGCTCAACTCCCTCGCTCCCCTTTCCCTTCACCGCTCTCGTACCACTAACCCACAGCCCTGGATCACTGCCACTGTCTGCCTCCTTCGCTCTTATGCTCGAGCTGCTGAACGCTGCTGGTGAAAGTCTAAACACCAAGCCAACCTTGTTCACTTCGAGTTTATCCTTTCCTGCCTTAACTCTGCCCTCCCCTCTGCCAGACAAAACTATTTCTCCTCCTTTATTGACACCCATGCCTATCATCCCTGTCAGCTCTTCCGTACATTTAACTCCCTTCTCTGGCCCCCTGTTCCTCCCCCTCCTCCTTCCCTCACCCCCAACGGTCTGGCCTCCTACTTCATGAGTAAAATTAACTCCATCAGGTCTGAGCTCCCCCAAGTCACTTCTCCCCCTTCTCCGACCCCCCACCTCTCAACCCTCTCTGCTACTCTCCCATCCTTCCCAGCAGTATACTCAGATGAGATCTCCTCACTCCTCTCAAGTGCTACTCTGGCCACCTGTGCTTCTGACCCCATTCCCTCTCATCTTATGAAGTCCCTCGCCCCGTCCCTCCTCCCCTCCTTAACTTCCATCTTCAACCACTCACTCTCCACTTGTTCCTTCCCCTCTGCCTTCACACATGCCCACGTCTCCCCCATCCTAAAAAACCCTCTCTTGACCCCACCTCGCCTTCTAGTTATTGCCCTATCTCCCTCCTACCATTCCTTTCCAAACTCCTTGAACAAGTCGTCTACACCTGCTGCCTCGAATTCCTCAATGCTAACTCTCTCCTCAACCCCCTCCAATCTGGCTTCCATCCCCTACATTCCACCGAAACTGCCCTCTCAAAGGTCACCAATGACCTCCTGCTTGCCAAATCCAATGGCTCCTACTCTATCCTAATCCTCCTCGACCTCTCAGCTGCCTTCGACACTGTGGACCACCCCTTCTCCTCAACAAGCTATCCACCCTTGGCTTCACAGACTCTGTCCTCTCCTGGTTCTCCTCTTATCTCTCCGGCCATTCATTCTCAGTCTCTTTTGCGGGCTCCTCCTCCCACTCCCATCCCCTTACTGTAGGGGTTCCTCAAGGGTCAGTTCTTGGTCCCCTTCTGTTCTCTATCTACACTCACTCCCTTGGTGAAATCATTCGCTCCCTCAGCTTCAACTATCATCTCTGTGCTGATGACACCCAAATCTACATCTCTACCCCTGCTCTCTCTCCCTCCCTTCAGGCTCGTGTCTCCTCCTGCCTTCAAGACATCTCCATCTGGATGTCTGCCTGCCATATAAAACTCAGTATGTCCAAGACTGAACTCCTTAACTTCCCTCCCAAACCCTGCCCTCTCCCTGACTTTCCCATCACTGTTGACGGCACTACCATCCTTCCTTTTTCACATGCCCGCAGCCTTGGTGTCTTCCTCAACTTCGCTCTCTCGTTCACCCCTCACATCCAATCCGTCACCAAAACCTGCTGGTCTCACCTCCGCAACATTGCCAAGATCCGCCCTTTCCTCTCCATCCAAACTGCTACCCTGCTGGTTCAATCTCTCATCCTATCCTGACTGGATTACTGCATCAGCCTCCTCTCTGATTTCCCATCCTCCTGTCTCTCCCCACTTCAATCTATACTTCATGCTGCTGCCTGGATCATCTTTGTGCAGAAACCCTCTGGGCAGGTTACTCCCCTCCTCAAAACTCTCCAGTGGTTACCAATCAACCCACGCATCAGGCAAAAACTCCTCACTCTCGGCTTCAAGGCTCTCCATCACCTCGCCCCTCCTACCTCACCTCCCTTCTTTCCTTCTACAGCCCAGCCCACACCCTCCGCTCCTCTGCCACTAACCTCCTCACTGTGCCTCGTTCTTGCCTGTCATTCATTCATTCATTCAATCGTATTTATTGAGCGTTTACTGTGTGCATAGCACTGTACTAAGCACTTGGGAAGTACAGGTTGGCAACATATAGAGACGGTCCCTAACCAACAGCAGGCTCACAGTCTAGAAGGGGGAGACAGACAACAAAACAAAACATATTAACAAAATAAAATAAATAGAATAAATAAAATAAATAAATATATAGAGTAATAAATACATACAAACATATATACATATATACAGGTATATACATATATACCGCCGTCGACCCCCGGCCCACGTCCTCCCCCTGGCCTGGAATGCCCTCCCTCTGCACATCTGCCAATCTAGCTCTCTTCCTCCCTTCAGAGCCCTACTGAGAGCTCCCCTCCTCCAGGAGGCCTCCCCAGACTAAGCCCCTTCTTCCTCTCCCCCTCCTCCCCCTCCCCATCCCCCCGCCCTACCTCCTTCCCCTCCCCACAGCACCTGTATATATGTTTGTACAGATTTATTACTCTGTTTATTTTACTTGTACATATTTCCTATTCTCTTTATTTTATTTTGTTAATATGTTTTGTTTTGTTGTCTGTCTCCCCTTTCTAGACTGTGAGCCCGCTGTTGGGTAGGGACCATCTCTATATGTTGCCAACTTGTACTTCCCAAGCGCTTAGTACAGTGCTCTGCACACAGTAAGCACTCAATAAATACAATTGAATGAAAGAATGAATGTAGCAAAGGGCATATTTATCCTTCCTTCCATATGTGAGGCGAGGAATGGAGGCTGAACTGGCTGTCCTGTGGCGAGTTACTCCACAGCATAGGAAGTTGCCAAATACAGACACATTTTCTTCTCTACAAGGTTCTGATCTCTAATCTAATTTTTACTTATTCCTCCATAACCCCTCAAACATATATGTATAAAGATACTTGGAACATGGAACTCTGCTAGAGAAAGTTACATGCATTGCTACAAATTGATATTCTCTGTGGGCAAATTGTCAAGTATTTATAAGGCTCCTCAAGGGTGTTTGACCCTCAGAGTTTGTATTCATGCTAGTGATTAGGCAGTCCCTCCCTTTAAGTTACTGGCAATCTAATAGGAGAGATTGGACTGTCAAACAGAGTCCTTATAAATGCAGTCTGAAGTGACACTCTGGTGCTCAGTTTCTGGCACTTATGATGTATTATGGGCAAGAGGCAGAAACATACCTTTTTAGTTAGGGGAATGATAATCATCATAAGCTTGTTAGGAAAGAGTATGTCTGCTAATTCTGTTGTATTGTACTCTCCCAAATGCTTAGGACAGTGCTCTCTTCATAGTAAGCATTCAGTAAGTACCAGTGATTTATTATTGATTGATTATTATCATTATTATTAGTAGTAGTAACAGTAGAAGTAGTTGGATGATTATTGTGGTATTTGTTAAGCACATATTATGTTCCAAGCACTGTGATAAGTGCTGCCATAGATCCAATCAAATTAGGCACAGTTCCTGTTCACATGGGGCTCACAGTCTAAAGGGAATAGAGAACAGGTGCTTAATCCCCATTTTGCAGATGAGGAAATTTAGGTATGGGAAAGTTAAGTGATTTGCTATAAATCACATTGCAGGAAAGTGGTATAGCCAGGATTAGAGCCCAAGTCTTCTGACTTCCAGTCCTCTGCTCTTTTGGACTGTTAAAGATCCAGAAGTGTTAGAGGATCTGGGACTAATGTGTAATTCAGAGACAGTGGAAAATATTCCATCCAGGAATCATGCGCCCTGTCCTCTTCCCATCCCCTGACCCCATACCTGGAACCCAGGCTTCTTCTTTCCAGAGATGCTCAGGTGCCTGATCCCCTCATCAACCCTCTCCTTCTTTTCCTTCTCTTCCCAACCCCACAGAGCTGTGCAATGAAGGCATTGTAGGTTGCAATGCAATGAAGATGCATTTTCACCATTTATTGTTATCCTCAACTCATTCATCATAGTGTTCCTACTGCAAAACCTCCTGGAAAGACTGAAAATATTGCAGGCTGTTGGCCTGGGAATGGTTTTCCTGAAGGGAAGGGAGGGAAAAGTAATTTTCTTTTTCTTTCAGAAGCTCTGCTTCCTGGTTCAGGGTGGCAATGGGCTGATAAGCCTACTTGTGACAAGGACAATGAGAAAGGGGAGAAGCAAAAGAGCAGAAGATGGTTCAAGAGCCAAGCTGCTGGGGTTTAGCATAGTTGGTAAAAATGAGAGAGAGAGAGGGAATGTGTTTCAGGAGAAAGGTGTGAGAGAAAAAATAAGCATGTTCACTACGCTTCCATCTTAAGAATGTAACAGAAATACCAGAGAAGATCTGATGGCTAGTAATGGAGGTAAAATGGAAGGTAGTTATCAAAGCAGTGTCCCTTTTACCTGAATAAGAGATGTGAACTTAGCAAAGCTCAAATTGCTCCTCACCCCCCTGGGGCTCAGTTGCTCCCTTCCCCTTTCCCCCCACTTCCCTCAGAGATAAACTCCAGACAGCTGATTATAGGCAGGAAACATATCTGCTAATTCTGTTGCATTCTACTCTCCCAAATGTTTAGTATAGTGCTTTGAATACAGTAAGCACTCAATAAATATGATTGATTGATGGATTGATGCTACAAATAACACCACCAGGCTTTACAGAAAAAGCCTGAGCATCAGAGACTTGGGTGTCCAAATAGCCCATATGCTGATCCAGGCTTTAGAGATCCCTCACCCCTCCTACATTTCTTATCATGCAACTCTGCAATTTCAGGGAAATCATCTTCCTGACACCCTTCCCTCCTAGTAATTTATGGAAAATTGTGCGTAGTTGGCTCGGTGTGGTGCTTGCTGGGAAAGGAGTTCTTAGGTCAGGGGTGAAGGGGCTGGGATCACTCTACTGCCGGGATGTGTGGTGCTCGCTGGAGGTGGACACTTTAATGCCTCCTATCTCCATCCTGGGTCAGTGGTGTCTCCCTGCCCTCCCTATTTGACATGCGGGAGAACAGTTGACATCAATTAGCCCCTCATTCCAGGGATTAGGGGCTCTGATCTCAGACAGCCCCAATCTCTGACCTGATTCTTCTTTAGCATTTCATCTTCTGATTTTTCCTAAATTCCAGAATGTGCTGATGAATAGGAATGAGGGGAAGTCGGTAGAGTGCTGGAAGTGAGGCTGACAACTCTAGCCTTCACCTGGAGGGGGTGACTGCTTAGAATAAGGGAAGATCAGTACCTCCAGGGCAGGTGATTATAGTATTTGTTAAGAGCTCATTATGTATCAGGCACTGTACTATGTGCCAAGTGCTGGAATACATACAAGATAATCAGGTCAAACACAGTGCCTGTGTCACATGGGGCTCACAATGTAAGATTGAAAGGTTGTTGATGTTCCCTCACAAGACTGTAAGCATCCTGAAGGGCAGAGATCACATCTACTAACTCTGTTGTTCTCAAGGACCTAGTACAGTGCTCTGCACACAGAAGGTGCTTGCCAAATATGACTGATTGATTGAAATATGACCTTACAATGAGCTGACAGTATTTACCTGCAGAAATTCCAATATCACTTCTGCTTAAGGTCACAGGTTTGAATCTGTGACCCTTCCACCAAAGTAAAACTCATGGAGTGTGGCTCAGCAAAAGTGGAAACTGAGAGAAAAATCCATCAGAGCTACTTTGGTCATTTGAATTCTCTGTGAGCTTTCCCTGTTTCCCAGAGGCATCAGTTCTCACCCCTCTGGAGTGTTTTATGCCCTTTATATTTGCTGCTGGCTTTACACTATTGCTGCTAACCATTCTTCACAAAGCCTATTTCACCCTAGTTATGGAAAGATTAAACACCACTGGATTCCTGTGGACAGTTCTCTGGACACCCCCTTTCTCTGCCTCTCACCTTCTCATACTTTGCCTATTGATTTATCTCCTTTCTCTCCTATCAACCCATTTTTTTCCCCATATTCCCCATTCCCCATTCTGACCTTGGCTTCACAGACTCTGTCCTCTCCTGGTTCTCCTCTTATCTCTCCGGTCGTTCTTTCTCAGTCTCTTTTGCAGGCTCCTCCTCCCCCTCCCATCCTCTTACTGTGGGGGTTCCCCAAGGTTCAGTGCTTGGTCCCCTTCTGTTCTCAATCTACACTCACTCCCTTGGTGACCTCATTCGCTCCCACGGCTTCAACTATCATCTCTACGCTGATGACACCCAGATCTACATCTCTGCCCCTGCTCTCTCCCCCTCCCTCCAGGCTCGCATCTCCTCCTGCCTTCAGGACATCTCCATCTGGATGTCCGCCCGCCACCTAAAGCTCAACATGTCGAAGACTGAGCTCCTTGTCTTCCCTCCCAAACCTTGTCCTCTCCCTGACTTTCCCATCTCTGTTGACGGCACTACCATCCTTCCCGTCTCACAAGCCCGCAACCTTGGTGTCATCCTCGACTCCGCTCTCTCATTCACCCCTCACATCCAAGCCGTCACCAAAACCTGCCGGTCTCAGCTCCGCAACATTGCCAAGATCCGCCCTTTCCTCTCCATCCAAACTGCTACCCTGCTCATTCAAGCTCTCATCCTATCCCGTCTGGACTACTGCACCAGCCTTCTCTCTGATCTCCCATCCTCGTGTCTCTCTCCACTTCAGTCCATACTTCATGCTGCTGCCCGGATTATCTTTGTCCAGAAACGCTTTGGGCATATTACTCCCCTCCTCAAAAATCTCCAGTGGCTACCAATCAATCTGCGCATCAGGCAGAAACTCCTCACCCTGGGCTTCAAGGCTCTCCATCACTTCGCCCCCTCCTACCTCACCTCCCTTATCTCCTTCTACTGCCCAGCCCGCAACCTCCGCTCCTCCACCGCTAATCTCCTCACTGTGCCTCGTTCTCGCCTGTCCCGCCGTCGACCCCCGGCCCACGTCATCCCCCGGGCCTGGAATGCCCTCCCTCTGCCCCTCCGCCAAGCTAGCTCTCTTCCTCCCTTCAAGGCCCTGCTGAGAGCTCACCTCCTCCAGGAGGCCTTCCCAGACTGAGCCCCTTCCTTCCTCTCCCCCTCGTCCCCCTCTCCATCCCCCCATCTTACCTCCTTCCCTTCCCCACAGCACCTGTATATATGTATATATGGTTGTAGATATTTATTACTCTATCTATTTATTTATTTATTTATTTAACTTGTACATTTCTATCCTATTCATTTTATTTTGTTGGTATGTTTGGTTCTGTTCTCTGTCTCCCCCTTTTAGACTGTGAGCCCACTGTTGGGTAGGGACTGTCTCTATGTGTTGTCAATTTGTACTTCCCAAGTGCTTAGTACAGTGCTCTGCACATAGTAAGTGCTCAATAAATATGATTGATTGATTGATTGATTGATTGATTACCACCCACAATGTTCTGCCCACCTGACTCCTACTTCAGTGTCATTGCCTATGTCTGCCCAAAGCACACACAATAGCAATTTGTGAAGGTCTAGTTGATTCTACTTGCATATTACCATATTACATTACCGGTGTTTGATTCTGCTGCCTGCTATCATTGATAGAGTACTTAGTATTACTTCATTTTGTTGCAATTTAATAATAATAATAATTATAATAGTGGTATTAAGCACTTACTATGTTCCAGGCACTCTACTAAGCACTGGGATAGATACAAACAAAGCAGGTTGGACACAGACCCTATCCCGCAGGGGGCTCACCGTCTTAATCCTCTTTTTACAGATGAGGTAAATGAGGTACAGAGAAGTGAAGTGACTTGCCCAAGGCCACAAGGCAGACAAGTGACAGAGTAGGATTAAAACTCATGACCTTCTGACTCCCTGGCCTGTGAGGAGAGAGCAGAAAAGTTTATATTGAGGCAGTGCAGACAGGGGATCTTCACCCCCTCCCCGGCCCTCACCACCCGAGAATGCATCACTGTGCACAACTCCTGATTGATCAGGCAATAGATAGAAAAAGCAGGTGCTGCCAAGGGATACAGCTTCTGTGTTCTCTGCCTTCACTCCATGCCACCATGGCCATATGTATGGGAATGATCTTTAGGCAGGGGGACAGGGATATTGTGTCCCCAACAGTTCTGACAATCAAATGGATGTGATGAAAGCACAGCTACCAGGATAGGGATAAAGATCTAAGACCCATATCCTGTCTGGCCAGGATGGTCTACATAAGCATTAGGTTGATACCTAACATTAGATTGTCCTTGTACTGACCTAGACTCCCAATATCATTTCCTTCATGAGCATTATTTTCTAGAAATACGCTTGGTTCCCACAGAAGTGGTTCAGTATCAGACTTCCAACACCCAATTCATATCCCCATGATCCCAGCTGTCTCTCCAGCCCTCCTCTTGCTTATTAATAATGATAACAATAATAATGATAATTGTGGTATTTGTTAAGCGCTTACTCTGTGACAAGCACTGTTCTAAGTGCTGGTGTAGATACCGGTAGTCAGGTCATTTCTGGCCCCTGTACCATGTGGGGCTCACAGTCTGAATCCTCATTTTACAGATGAGGTAACAGAGGCCCAGAGAAATTGGGCAAGAGACTTATCCAGGGTCACATAGCTGACATTTGGCCTCTGCCTGCAAGCTGGGTGTGCTGTGGTGAAGGGTCAGTCCATGCCTTATGGGGAAATGAATAGGCTTGGCATGGATGCTGCCCATTCTTTGATGGGACTTGGTGACCCTATACCTTGAGCTTGGTGGGAATGGACCATGAATGGGGATTGGAACACTTTGACCTGAGTTGGAAGACACTGGAAGCAAACACCAAACCTATCCCCAGAGACCGCCATTTTCCTTCTGAAGATTGAGAGTTTGGGAGAGGCTGAGAGCAATCTTGAAGATGGGTCACCCAGGGCTCTGCACTGTAGTTTGGCATTATATGTGACTAACTCCTGCTTATGCTGCAATTCAAGTGGATTCTGGAAGCTCTCTTCCCCATGGTCTTCATGGAGGGTCCAATCAGCACTGGCTCTGCCCCCAGGGTTCTCCCCAATGGTTCTGGGGCACCAGAGCAGGCGACAGCATAAATTAAGCCCTGCTAGTGGGGTGCAGTGGGTTTTTAGGGAAGCCAAGTATTAGTTGGAGTTATGAAAAGTAGAGATAATCAGCATCTCTCTTCTTGCTCAGGCTGCTGCAGGTAGGAGGCAAAGCAGGTTTGAGGCAGGTATTCAAGCAAGACTTGAGTTTTATTGCTCAGGTGGGGCTCTGATATCATGCCAGAAACCAAAAGAGCGTTGAAAGGATTGGAAAGCTACCCTGTGCTCGTCTAGCATGACATGAGATTAAGAAACATTACAATGTATAGGCATTTTGTTGTTCAAAACTATTACCAGTATTCCAGATTTCTGGTTGATCATGGTTCTACAGTGCTTGCATACTCTAACTGTATATCTCAGAGCCCTGGGATGACTCCCCAGTCAGCCCTCATGAGGGTCTTCTCCCACATAGCAGCAATGATGCGTGGGACTTATCTTTACCTGAGCATCAGTAAATAAGGAAAAGCAGGCCACTCACACTAAAATTGGCCTCCACAGGATTCTCTGCATTGTGTGATACCAGAGGGCATAGAGGATGAGAAGCTTTGCCACTTTGGATGGTCCAGTCTTTAAACAGTAGCTTCCTGTACTGAACCCATAAGGCTTTGGTGCTGGGGCCCATCACCAGAGATGAAGCTCGGTGTAATGGAAAGAGCACAGGACTGGGTGTCAAGAAACCTGGGTTCCAATCCAGACTCTGCCACTTAGCTGTGGCTTGACCTTGATCTTAACTTCGCTGTGTTTCAGTATCCTCATCTGTAAAATGGGGATTCAGTACCAGTTCTCCCTCCCCACTTAGACTGTGAACTCCATGTGGGACAGGGATCATGTATGATCTGATTGTAATATATCTACCCCAGCATTTAGTACAGTGCTAGGCATGTATTTAGCACTTAACAAATAGCACAATTATCATTATTATCATTGTTATTAACGCACCATCCCAAGTCCAGTCCGGGGAAAGATCAGTTTAGAGGGCTAAACTACTGTCTCTGCCAATTGTCAGCTGTGTGACTTTGGGCAAGTCATTTAACTTCTCTGTGCCTCAGTTACCTCATCTGTAAAATGGGGATTAAGACTGTGAGCCTCCTGTGGGACAACCTGATCACCTTGTAACCTCCCCAACGCTTAGAACAGTGCTTTGCACCTAGTAAGCACTTAATAAATGCCATCATCATTATTATTATTACCGTGGGCGCAGTGAGTTCTGCTCCTTAAGCCTCAGCTCCTCCCCAGGCCCCTCTTTCCAAAACTTTAAAAATGCCAGGGTGAACAGGCCACCCACCCCAACCCTATCACAGTGCAGAGAACACAGGCTTTGGACTCTTTCTCACAGAGAAGGGGGGAGCTCAGAAATTGAGCTCCCTTCAAATTGGTGACCTCGGTCAGCTGCAACTGTCAAAACAGGTTGCAGGAAAGGAATCTAAGAGGGATGAAGGGATGCTGATCACAGGGAAAGGGATCCGAGGGCTATGAAGGGATTCTAATCATAGGGAAAAGGAGATCCAAGAGGGATAGGCAATGCTGATCACAGGGAAAGGGTCATTTGAAATGGTCCTGGAATTACAGCAGCAGCAATCATCGGGTGGGAGAAAGGAAAGTGAACAACAAGCAGGGTCCTTCACCAGAAATAAGCAGTACCTCAGGACAAAGGAAGTGAGATTGAACTTGCAAGGGAGATGGAGCTTGGTGGAGGAACAAGGCAGGCAGGCAAGGCATGGGGAGATTGAAGATGAAAGCAACATGGGGTAATACAATTGCTCAGCACTCAGGTGACTCCTCTGGAGGACCAGTCAAGTTCTCAGAGCACTGTGAGAAGCAGAAAGATGAGAAGCAGCATGACCTAGTAGAAAGAGAACAGGCCTGGGAGTCAGAAGGACCTGGGTTCTAATTCTGACTCTGCCATTTGTTTGCTATGTGACCCTTGGCAAGTCACTCAATTTCTCTGTGTCTCAGTGTCCTCAACTGTAAAATGGGAATACTTGTTCTCCTCGCTACTTAGACTGTGAGCTGCATGTGGGACAGAGACTGTGTCTGACCTAATTAACTTGTACCTACCCCTAGAACATTGTTTGACACAAAGTAAATGCTTAACAAGTACCATAAAAGAAGTCTAGAGAAGCAGAACTGCAGGATTTACTCTGGAAACAGTCCTGGTCGCTTTTCCTCCACTCTGCTTCTGACATCCCTTCCCTCCTAGAGAAGGTCCCTGCTGGGCACTGGAAAAAAAAAGAAAGATTGACAAGTTCCTGGGAACTTGTCCTCAGGGTTGCTCCAGATCAGTTAAATGCTGTTTTCTGGGTGTTTGCAGGGAAGTTTAAGGTTACACTGGTCATACCTGGGGTTTCTGACAATAGTGTTGACAACACTATTCACACATAGCACTGTTTTCTTATTTGTAAATCAGGAGGCCTGGGTTCATAACCTAGCTCCACCTTTTGCCTGCTGTGTGACCCTAAACAAGTCACTAAATTTTTCCATGCCTTAGTTTCTTCGTTTGTAAAGTGGAGATTAAATTATGTGAAACCAATGTGAGTCAGGGACCCACACCAAAAAGAAACATTGTCTCTGCCACCTTTGTCTTTTACCTTGAAGATGTTCCACCCCTTTTTCCAGATCTGGGGAGTTAGTAACAGAGGAAGCCAAAGGTTATCTATGATACTGTGGAATTCTCCCATGAGAAGAAATATATCAGGCTTTTCATGTTCTTTCTGTCCTGGAAATGTGACTCCAGCACAGGCATCAGAGGGCAGGAGGGATTAGCCAGGGGTTAATGCCAGGGGCAGCTGTGGTTCTGAGCCCTACAAGAATGAAACGCACTGTTGCAAATCTCAGCCTGAAAGCTCAGCTAGTGGGATTGGAGCATGGAATCAATAAAGCCAATATTTCTGGAATTGATGACAGTCTCGCTGCAGACACCAAACTGCAAAGAGTGATTGCAGCAGAACCCAAAATAAACCAGGCATGGAGCGGGAGTGGATGGGGAAACATGACCATGCATTCATTCATTCATTCAATCGTATTTATTGAGCGCTTACTGTGTGCAGAGCACTGTACTAAGCGCTTGGGAAGTACAAGTTGGCAACATATAGAGACGGTCCCTACCCAACAGCAGGCTCACAGTCTAGATGAGGGAGACAGACAGCAAAACAAAACATATTAACAAAATAAAATAAATAGAATAAATATGTACAAATAAAATAAATACATAGAGTAATAAAAACATACAAACATATATACATATATACAGGTGGTGTGGAGAGGGGAAGGAGATAAGGCGGGGGGGGATGGGGGGGAAAGAGGGGGAGAGAAAGGAGGGGGCTTAGTCTGGGAAAGCCTCCTGGAGGAGGTGATCTCTCAGTAGGGCTCTGAAGGGAGGAAGAGAGCTAGCTTGGTGGATGTGCGGAGGGAGGGAGGGCATTCCAGGCCAGGGGGATGACGTGGGCTGGGGGTCGACAGCGGGACAGGCGAGAACGAGGCACGGTGAGGAGATTAGCGGCAGAGGAGCGGAGGGTGCAGGCTGGGCTGGGGAAGGAGAGAAGGGAGGTGAGGTAGGAGGGGGTGAGGTGATGGAGAGCCTTGAACCTGAGGGTGAGGAGTTTCTGCCTGATGCGTAGGTTGATTGGTAGCCCCTGAACATTTTTGAGGAGGGGAGTAACATGTCCAGAGCGTTTCTGGACAAAGACGATCTGGGCAGCGGTGTGAAGTATGGATTGAAGTGGGAAGAGACAGGAGGATGGGAGATCGGAGAGGAGGCTGATACAGTAATCCAGACGGGATAGAATGAGAGCTTGAACGAGCAGGGTAGCAGTTTGGATGGAGAGGAAAGGGCGGATCTTGGCAATGTTGCGGAGCTGAGACCGGCAGGTTTTGGTGACGCTTGGATGTGAGGGGTGAACGAGAGAGCGGAGTCGACGATGACACCAAGCTTGCGGGCTTGTGAGACGGGAAGGATGGTTGTGCCGTCAACAGAGATGGGAAAGTCAGGGAGAGGACAGGGTTTGGGAGGGAAGACAAGGAGTTCAGTCTTGGACATGTTAAGTTTTAGGTGGCGGGCAGACATCCAGATGGAGATGTCCTGAAGGCAGGAGGAGATGCGAGCCTGGAGAGAGGGGGAGAGAGCAGGGGCAGAGATGTAGATCTGGGAGAGGGCAGGGTTTGGGAGGGAAGACAAGGAGTTCAGTCCAGTCCAGACCAGTTGACTTGTATTAGCATGAGAGCTACATACAGTCACTCTGAACAGCACTCCAGCTTCCCACCTCCCTCCTGGAAAGTCTCCACCAGGGCCCGGGGTATTCCAGGCGTCTGAGCTGCTGTGCCCTGCTGTGGGACACCCCCTTAGCTCCCCAGAACCCGACTCTGCCAGCAGCACAAGCTGCCTCTCATTTGCAGAATACATATTGGTTATGTAATGCGTGTCAAGAATTAATGACCCACCCAATGGCAGGGAAAACTTGCATGCTAAGCATTCATAGGGGAAAAAATTCATTTCCTAATGAGGCTTCCAATCCATTGCAGAGTTTCTGCAATAGAGCTGGGGGAGAGGTATCCCGGCTAAATGGAGGTGGCAGTGCTGGGCTCAGTGGGGGCATCTGGTTCCCTGCTCAGATCAGAACAGCAGGCTCCCCCTCCCCAGGCCCTCCCACCCCCAACCCTTTGTCCTGTTCCCTTTCCTGAGGCAACCATTTTACTGCTCCTGCTATGAATCATGAGGCTTGTGGCTTCTGGCACATCATAAATCAGCTCTTTGGAGTCGTGGGGACAAATCCCAGGACTTTTAATCTTTAATATTAGACATGTTTAAGGCGGTGAATATTTCATGAAGGTGCTGTTGCATTTTAGCAGATCATTAACCAATGAGTTGTTTTCTCTCCTTTGGGTAGACAGACCGTTCTCATCACAGTCAGAAGGATCCAAACTTTCCTCCAGCTTTCCTTTCCTCCAACAACAAAGTTCCTACCTCATCCCTTGGGAATGCTTCAGGGCTTTTTTTTTAAGCCTAAACCCATTTGCACTAAAAAGCATATGATTATCCATCTGTCTGTCTCTACTGCCTCTCTTCCTGGAAGCTTTTAGTGTCATTGGGCAACAGTGACCTATCAGTCCCAGGAAGGAGAGTTTCTGGCAGAGGAAGGCAAAGGGAGAGGGGCGGGGAAGAGGGGGAAACACAGCACTATTCAAATTGAAACACAGGACTGCTGAGGCTCAACCACCACCTCCTGACCCACCCAACAATTATACTTATGTAGAAGGTTTAGTAAACGGCAAAAAGGAGAAAGACAAAGATCCTTGCTTTAGATCACACCCCACTGTACTGTGATCTACATTGCTGGTCACCCTGCCGATCTTCCCGAAGCCCGTGCCTGCTGTGTGATCTTGGATAAGTCACTTAACTCCCCTGTGACTCAGTTTTCTCATTGGTAAAATTGGGATTGAAAACTTGTTCTCATTCTTACTTAGGTTGTGAGTCCAATGTTGGTCAGGGACTGTGTCTGAACCAATTGTCTTAAATCTACAGTGTTTGGCACGTAGTAAGTGCTCAACAAATACTACAATTTGTTGTTGTTATTAGTACTGTTGCTATTATCATTACCCTGGTCTTTGTTTCTGTCCTGCTTTGGGCCTGCTGGGTGACAGAGACTCTGGTGGTGGCAGGGTTGCCTCCACAGACTCTAGAATATTGGGAAGGCTTTGTTGTGACTGGGCTGTGGGCAATCTGAACAGCAACCCCTTGAGGTCCATGCCAGTCCCTATTACCATCTGATCATGTTGCTTTCATTGTTTTACCTTTCTTTATGTGTCTGTTGCCAAACCCCTCCCCAACTTATTCTTGAATTGTCAGCGCCTTGCAGGCCAGAGACCTGTCTAATTCTCACCTGGGCATTGCTCTCTTCCCAGAGATGAATACTGTGATTTGCACATAATAAGCACATAATAAACACTATTACTACTATTCCTACTGTTACTACTTCACAAGGGGGTAATAATAGTAAAATATTAATATGGTATTTGTGAAGCACTTACTAAGTGCCAAGCACCCTACTAAGCTCTGGGGTAGATTCAAGATTATCAGGTTGGACACATTCTCCATCCTACGTGGGGCTCACAGTCTAAGTAGGAGAGAGGACAAGCATTGAATTCTCATTGAGGGAACTGATCTCAGGGAAGTAAAGTGACTTGCCCAAGGTCATACAATCAGGCAGATGACAGCACCTAGATTAGAGCCCCAGTCCTCTGATTTCCAGGACAAGGATCCAAGGAGAGATAACTGTGCTTGTTGACCCTCAGAGGAACACAGTGTTCTCCTGTGGCGGAAGTAGATGGGAGAAAGAGAGCCCTTTCTGCACCCAGCAGGGGCTGCTGGAGTAACATTGTCCCTGGTGACTCATTGCAAACTGCTGAATTCTCACCTGCACAGGTGTTTTGGGGGGCAGAGGGTGGACTTTCTCGGTGATTTCAATAGCTGTCCAGCTCCTTTTGCACAGGGACCAACCCACTCCCTCACGCACCTCAGGCGTGCTGAAGAACTGGAAGCCTGTGGCTAATCTCGAGTTATCCTGGCCCAGCATTGCTGGGCCTCCCCAGCTTCTGTTTTAGACAGGTCATCTAGGTCAGGATGGGTGGGTGGATAAAAGAGGCCAGAGAAGAAAAATGTCAAGAATGCCAATGTTCTGGCTAAAAACAGTAGCATTTCAACTCGAAAATGCTGAGTAGAGTGAGCAACTCCACAGCCAAATGTCAATAATATGCAAATATGTATTTTGAGTTGCTAACAAACCTGGCCCTCAAGAAAATCCAAGTGGAGACTTTCAACTTATTGGATCACTTCCCCTTGCTTCACTGTATGTTTGTCTAGGGCTAGGAATTTTCTCAGTGTGAACAAAGGATTTTTCCATTATCCCCTTGACAGTGCTTGTCTGCAGGCAGAATAAAGACTGGATGGTGTGAGACTGCTTGACACTGGGGGCTGTGGTTCCTACCTGCTTCCCTTTCTCAACCCCAGTCATTGGATTCTCACTGTTCACTGTGACATTTATTTTCTAAACATTTATGGAAAAAATAATTCAAGATTAATTCCTTCAAGTGAAATAGTGAGCAGGGGAACAAACCTTAAGGACACATTTTATGCTTAGAGTGACCTCTTTCTTTGCACACAAATTAGTCGATTCTTAAAGATCCACGAGCAGGTTTTGGTTTATCCATTCTTTGAATTATCCACCGTGATTTAAAAAAACTTTCCCACCACAAATCTGCTTTCCTTCTGATGTTCTTCTGTGCCGTGATACCTCTAGACTCTGGAAAGGGATCTCTTCTGGGTTCACTGAACAGGGTACCTTCCTCCCAGCAGGTCTAGAAAACTCTTCTCCACAGTTCTCCTCCTTCCCTTTGGCTTTTTATTATCCATGCCCCTGCTCCTCTGTATTAGTGCAAATAATTGAGTGGTGGCATCAGAATAGGTGGTTTAAGAAGAATAAAGTCTGGGGAATTCTGAACAGCCTGTGAGCCAGGAAAGGAACAAAGGGAAGCTCTCAGAAGGAGACCACTTGCTTTGGATTGAGTTTTTTATCTGGCTGTGCCTCTTAAACATGCTTCTCCTTCCTTTTAAAAGGCGAGTGCAGCTGCCATGAAGGCTACGCCCCCGATCCAGTTCACCGGCATCTGTGTGTGCGAAGCGACTGGGGCCAGAGTGAAGGGTGAGCTTTGCCTTGGGCTGGGTGAGGGTCGGGAGAGGAGACTCTACCAGGCATCTATGATCCATTAATCTATGGTATTTATTGCATGATTACACTGTGAAGAGAACTGTACTAAGTGCTTGAAAGAGGACAATATAACAGAGTTGGTGGACACATTCCCTGACCACAAGGAGCTTACAAACTAGTGGGGGAGACATTAAAATACATTGCAAATAGGGGGAGCAGCAGAATATACAGATATGTTCATTTAAAATCTTTGGGACTGAGGGTGTCATGAGTAATGAAATGCTAAAGGTGTAGAGACACATCCACATCGACATTGTAGAAGGGAGGGCCAACAGGGTGGAGGAAGGAGAAGTTAATCAGGGAAGGCCTCATAAGAAGATGTGAATTTAGTAGGGCTTTGGAGGTGGCAGAGCTGTGGTCTGAAACCAGACCAGCGGTTCTGATTTCACGTAACCCAGTGTCCTGTCTCTTCCATATCCTTTCCTCTCCTCCCCTCAGGCCTTGGCCCTACACAACACTCGAAAGGGGATATGATTTGGTGACCGGAGAGCAGGCACCAGAAAAAATCCTCAGGTGAGTTGAGAATTCTGGCCTCAGGGCTATAGAGGTGGGGCTGATGTAGGGATGGCCATCTCATCACGGGAACTGTGCTCAGCTCTTTGTTTAGTCCTGTCTAGAACAAGGATGTGGGGTCTGGAGACAGTGTTCAGAGAGCCACTGGAGTCCATACTGCTCACTGGAGCAGTAGTAAATTGGGAAACCCCTGCTGTTGCTCACAGGAGAAACTGACCAATAGCCAGCAGCTTCCTGGAACCAAAGGGTTCCCATCAACCAGCTTCCTGGTCACAGACACCTGTGAATGGGAAACCATGGAAACCAGGAATGACTCAGGGTACTCCTGCCCCTTCAACCCAATTTTCTGCCCTTGAAACTGTCAGTTGTAGGAGCAATCAGCTGGGTGAAGTGTTCAAAAAATGGCAACAGAAATTGGATCTCATTGCTCCTAAGTGACTTATCATCGTAACTTGATGATGCCTCTCTGCAGCATCCAGTCTGAGGGGACTGCTTTAGCCATGCCCACTTCCATCCTCCAGAGAGTGAGCCCTGTCTAAGGCTTGAGTGACGATTGGCAATTCAATCAGAACAGTCAGCGAGGACACAGACGACAGCAAGTTGGGTCACATGCAACCATGTCACTCAAAGAAGAACAGAGATGGGAGTGTTTGTGTTCTGAGGTCCAGCTTTATTTTGGCTTGCACTCTCTACCTTTCTCTCCCTCACCCAGTGTCAACCTTTAGTTTTATAGCCTTAAATCCAAGTGGTATACAGCAAGGTACATCCAAGGAGCATGCAGTTGAGAAGCTATGCACCCTTGGGATTCCCTGCGGCCCCTCCTCCTCTCACTTCCAAGAGTTGGCCATTGCATTTGGGCTATTGATCTGGACACTTGCCATTGTGCTTGTTACCTCCACTGCATGCCTTTAAGCAGACTCATCATTTCCCTCCCAGGTCCACATACAGCTTGGGTCAGGGCCTCTGGCTGCCGGTCAGCAAGAGCTTTGTGGTTCCCCCAGTGGAGCTTTCCATCAACCCTCTGGCCAGCTGCAAGACAGATGTGCTGGTGACTGAAGACCCAACTGATGTCAGGTAAGAAGAGTGGTCATTTCTCCCATCACCTCTGAAATTAAAGAGAAGGTTGCCAAATGGGGAATTCATCACCATCATCTTCATCATCTACAGTATTTGTACTGTATTGAACTGTGTGCTAAGGTACTAGGAGGGAGAGAGTTTAGAACAAGGTTCCTGCCTTTTGGGAGCATATGTTCAAATAGAAGAGAAAGATAAACATAAAATATGATTATGCAACTTAAGAATAAGAATATAAATTGGAGAAATGTATGCCCAGCTTATATAGTGCTAAAGAATCTGTAGTCAGTGTTAATCAGAGAAGTCTTAATTCAGAAGTGGGAATCTTGTGGGGCTTTTCAGGAGGGGAGGGCTGTGGACATTAAACTGGTGTGAGTGATGACTTAGGGGTCTGCAAGTCATTTGTGGAGGGCTGTGAGGAGCTGGGGCAGAGACCAAAAGCTAAGGTGGGCCCAGAAAAACATTCAACTGATATGAATTGGCCAGTTGATTGAAAGCCTTGAAATTGAGAGTCAAGAGAGTTTGGTTTGATGCAGGTTGTGATTGGGCAGCCATTTTCGGATATTGAGAGAGGGAGGCTGTGATTTAATGGCTATTACAAAAAGATGATGTGGTTGCTGAATGTTGAATGCATTGGAGAGGGCAAAGGGCAGAGGCAGGGCATTGACCAAGAGACTGATGGAGTAATTCAGCTGAAAATTGCTTAGGGCTTGTATTGAGGTTCTGCCTAGGAGAGTGGAGAGTAATAGCTGGATCTATGAAAGATTGAAAAGTTAAATTTATCAGAACTCTGGGGAGTAAGTTGGTTATGGCAGGTGAATATGAGAAGAGTCAGAGGTTATTTCAGTTCTTAATTTTGTTTTAGATCATTTCAATCTATTCTCTTAGCCATTGCTTTTTCTCTACATGGTAAATGCCAGGGTAACTGCTTCAGTAGTTCTGTAATCTTCCCCACCCACATTATTCATTTATTGGCAGGATTCCTGTTGATGCTATTCACCTTGCCAAATGCCTTAGGTGATTCTTTAGTGAGAAACCTTAACCACTGGTGGCATAGACTCAGCAGTCATATCTACTTCTTACTGTATCACCTCACATCTGCACCTTGCTGAAGTCACTTTAAGCATAAGTTTTTTTAAAATTTCAAATGTTTGCTTTCACCTTGCAGTGGGCTCTATATCTGCTTGCTTATTCCCTCACTGCTCCGAACGCCACAAACGGAACATAGCTGACACTCCCACTTCCACTCCCTTCTGCATCGCCTTGACTTGCTCTCTTTATTCATCCTCCCTCCCAGCCCCACAACACTGATGTACACGTGTAATTTATTTATTTATATTAATGTCTGTCCCTTCCTCTAGACTGAAAGCTCACTGTGGATGGGCGTTGTGTCTGTTATATTGTATTCTCCCAAGTGCTTAGTACAGTACTCTGCACACAGTAAGTGCTCAATAAATGCGATTGACTGACTGAGTGTGATTGAGACGGCACAAACCATTAGCACAGTAAATTCCTTTTCAGGGTTCTCAGTTTGGAATTACTTGTAACTGGACTGAGGCTTGCCAGTCACTTAGAAGAGGAGGTGCTATCATGTGGTAATTATGCCCCCATTTGCTTACCCTGTTATAGAGTAAATCCCTTTAAGGCAAATATCACACCTTTTCTTTTTGTGTATGTCCCTAAAAACCCTAGCACAGTGTTCTATGCACATTAACACTCAGTATAGAGTTTTGTCCCCAGTAGGGTCTCAGAATAGCATTCTGCACCAACTAAAAAGATCAGTACTGGGCTCTGCACAAAGTAGGTGCTGAATACAGTGCTTTGTGCACAGGAGGGTGTTCAATCATCAATCATTGATGGCTTTATTTAGCACTTGCTATGTGCAGAGGACTGTACTAAACTCTTGGGAGAACACAGTACAGTAGAGTTGGTAGACCCATACTCTGCCTACAAGGAGCTTATGGTCTAGAGCTCAGTAAATGCTGTTGATGGTGGTGATATCTCTTCCTGATACTCTTGATCCTGGGTTCAGTAAAGCACCCGTCACAGAGAGACATCTTCCAGGTTTGCCTGAACGAAGGGTTGCTTTATTCAGCTCTGAGCAAGAACTTAAATTAAGGAAAAGCGAAACCGGCTGAGATTCCTGAGGTTGCTAGCAAAAGGCTGGGAGCAATGACGACTCAGCGCCCTGCTTCCAAGTCCGCCTCTGACTCATAACGTGACCTTCAGCAAGTCGATTTTACCTCAGTTCACCTCTCAGATTGCCCGGCTATAGATGGGGTTGCTGCATTTGCTGCAGCAACTCATGAGTGGGATGGGGACAACAATCTGGTTGGTTCAGTGCAATAGTTAATAGCCAATCAGTGGCTTGGACTCTCACATGGGCAACGGAGGAAGGCAGCTCAGTTTCGAGGTGAGAGTTTAAAAATACCTGCAGTTAATACAGAAATGACAGAGGTGAAGTGAATACTGTGTCACTGTGGAGATACTCTATGGGAGTGCCAAATACTTGTTCATTATGCTGTTGTTACTCTTAATCATATAAACAGTAATCAATCAATCAATCAATCGTATTTATTGAGCGCTTACTGTGTGCAGAGCACTGTACTAAGCGCTTGGGAAGTACAAGTTGGCAACATATAGAGACAGTCCCTACCCAACAGTGGGCTCACAGTCTAAAAGGGGGAGACAGAGAACAAAACCAAACATACTAACAAAATAAAATAAATAGAATAGATATGTACAAGTAAAATAAATAAATAAATGAATAGAGTAATAAATATGTACAAACATATATACATATATACAGGTGCTGTGGGGAAGGGAAGGAGGTAAGATGGGGGGGATGGAGACCGGGACGAGGGGAAGAGGAAGGAAGGGGCTCAGTCTGGGAAGGCCTCCTGGAGGAGGTGAACTCTCAGTAGGGCCTTTAAGGGAGGAAGAGAGCTAGCTTGGAGGATGGGCAGAGGGAGGGCATTCCAGGCCCGGGGGATGACGTGGGGCGGGGGTCGATGGCGGGACAGGCGAGAACAAGATACAGTGAGGAGATTAGCTGCAGAGGAGCGGAGGGTGCGGGGTGGGCTGTAGAAGGAGAGAAGGGAGGTGAGGTAGGAGGGGGCGAGGGGATGGACAGCCTTGAAGCCGAGGGTGAGGAGTTTCTGCCTGATGTGCAGATTGATTGGTAGCCATTGGAGATTTTTGAGGAGGGGAGTAACATGCCCAGAGCGTTTCTGGACAAAGACAATCCGGGCAGCAGCATGAAGTATGGATTGAAGTGGGGAGAGACACGAGGATGGGAGATCAGAGAGAAGGCTGATGCAGTAGTCCAGACAGGATAGGATGAGAGCTTGAATAAGCAGGGTAGCGGTATGGATGGAGAGGAAAGGGCGGATCTTGGCAATGTTACGGAGCTGAGACCGGCAGATTTTGGTGACAGCTTGGATGTGAGGGGTGAATGAGAGAGCGGAGTCGAGGATGACACCAAGGTTGCGGGCTTGTGAGATGGGAAGGATGGTCGTGCCATCAACAGAGATGGGAAAGTCAGGGAGAGGGCAGGGTTTGGGAGGGAAGACAAGGAGTTCAGTCTTGGACATGTTGAGTTTTAGGTGGCTGGCAGACACCCAGATGGAGATGTCCTGAGGCAGGAGGAGATGCGAGCCTGGAGAGAGAGGGAGAGAGCAGGGGCAGAGATGTAGATCTGGGTGTCATCAGCGTAGAGATGATAGTTGAAGCCGTGGGAGCGAATGAGGTCACCAAGAGAGTGCGTGTAGATCAAGAACAGAAGGGGACCAAGCACTGAACCTTGGGGAACCCCCACAGTAAGGGGATGGGAGGGGGAGGAGGAGCCTGCAAAAGAGACTGAGAATGAATGACCGGAGAGATAAGAAGAGAACCAGGAGAGGACGGAGTCTGTGAAGCCAAGGTCAGATAGCGTGTTGAGGAGAAGGGGGTGGTCCACAGTGTCGAAGGCAGCTGAGAGGTCGAGGAGGATTAGGACGGTGTATGAGCCATTGGATTTGGCAAGCAGGATATCATTGGTGACCTTTGAGAGGGCAGTTTCCGTGGAATGTAGGGGACGGAAGCCAGACTGGAGGGGGTCGAGGAGAGAGTTGGTGCTGAGGAATTCGAGGCAGCGCGTGTAGACAACTCATTCAAGGAGTTTGGAAAGGAATGGTAGGAGGGATATGGGGCGATAACTAGAAGGTGAGGTGGGGTCAAGAGAGGGTTTTTTTAGGATGGGAGAGACATGGGCATGTTTGAAGGCAGAGGGGAAGGAACCAGTGGAGAGTGAACGGTTGAAGGTGGAAGTTAAGGAGGGGAGAAGCGATGGAGCGAGAGATTTCATGAGATGAGAGGGAATGGGGTCAGAAGCACAGGTGGCCGGAGTAGCACTTGAGAGGAGCGGGGAGAGCTCCTCTGAGGATACAGAGGTAGTCCTGACTACTTGCTGAGTGGTGTGCTACTGTATTGTCAGGCAAATCAGCTTACCCCAAGCATCTTTGTCCACCTTGTACCATCTGGAAATATGGATGAAAAGCAGAATCTCAGCAAATTGAAAACCAGAAAACTGCATTTGGGTTGAGCTATTTTGGATGTGCTAATAAACCTTGTTTGACATGGCATTGCTCAGACAAACATATCTCTGGGCAGTTTGAAGAATTAATAAGGTGCAGTCAGAAGATAAGTTACAAAATTAATAAATAAAATATAGATCATAATTATAGATAGCCAATAACACCACCAGGGAGTCAAACAAAAGAGATTAGAAGAAAGTGGCTGAGCAGAAAATTAAGGAGATACAGAGAAAGAGAGAGGAGGTAGAAGGGAGAGAGGAGAAAAGAGGTTTCTAATAGGATTTGGAAGATGGGTTATCAGGCCTTCCTTTCTCTAAAGGATTCTGAAACTTCCCTCGACAATTCCTTGAATGTAAGAGTTTGTGTGTTTTGAGTCTCCTATTATACTGTAAGCTCCTTGAGGACAGTTAATGTGTCTGTTGCTTCTGTTGCCCTTTCCCAAACACTTAATTCAGTCACCATTAGTAGATGCCCTCTTCTAACTCTGACTAGAGGGAATGTCTTGCAGCAGTAGTAGTATTGTGTATGTAGTGTGGCTCAATGGAAAGAGCACAGGCTTTGGAGTCAGAGGTCATGGGTTCAAATCCCAGCTCCACCAATTGTCAGCTGTGTGACTTTGGGCAAGTCACTTAACTTCTCTGTGCCTCAGTTACCTCATCTGTAAAATGGGGATTAGACTGTGAGCCCCACCCAGGACAAACTGATCACCTTGTAACCTCCCCAGTGCTTAGAACAGTGCTTTGCACATAGTAAGTGCTTAGTAAATGCCATTATTATTATTACTATGTATTGAGCAGCCTCTTGATGCAACACACTGTACTAGGCTCTTGACTAGGTCCTGGACAAGAGCCAGGGAAAGATTGAACTGAATACAGGGTAGGGAGAAATCCGCTATAAACTCTAATCTTGAGCCTATAAGAATTCTGGGAACTGACTCAACAGTACCATCTCACCTTTCTTCTAAGTTAAAAGGATATTGTTTCCCTCATGAAAATGGGAGGGGCAATTATTGCCACAAGTTGTTAGCACTCTAGTTTAAACTTGCCAAGGTGCATCAAAGCCTTCCTAACTAATTCTCTAAGTGTCTTAAATGGTGAAAGTTCGGAATTCGCTACTCTGCATTCATTTTATCCTCTTGATTCAGCATTTTACTAACTTTTACTGTCTTAGGTTGTGGGCTGATTCAAAAGAGGCTCTACACTTTTGACCATTACTCTTAACCTGTTAGTGATTCCTTTCCCACCTATTTTTCCCAAGTACCCTGAAATGTGTCAGTTCTATTATCATCATTATCATTATCATTATTTACTACAGTGCTGAACAGGTTTCAGGTTAGTCTTATATCCTATAGAAACTGTAAGCCTGGGTCAGTCGATCAATCAGTTGTATTTATTGAATGTTTACTGGGTACCGAGCACTGTGCACTTGGGAGAGCAAAGAGTTGGTAGATGCAATCCTAGCCCATAACTTAATTCTTACTCCTTGACTAAGTCATCAGGTTTCCTTTTCCATCTCAACAAATGCAGATCTCACTCCAGAACTCTGGATCTTAGGGGAGAATGAGTTTCCTAACACTGCCAATTAATATAGTGATCTTGGATAGCCCCCAAATGAAATGCATCACAGAAAGGGCAGCATTTTCCTGCAACTGTTCTGACACTCAGATCATTCATTCATTCATTCAATCGTATTTATTAAGCGCTTAGTACAGAGCACTGTACTAAGCCCCAGGCACACATTATGCACATATATGAGCATGCACACACACACACACACAGTCTCACTCGCTCACACAGACTCAGTTTAGTTAGCAGTTATTAAAAAAGGGAATCGTATTCAAATGAGTTTTCTCCTAGCTCGAATCGATCTCTTCAAACAGTGATTTGAGGTGGATTCCTGCTGGTCTTGTCCATTGGGAGGAGGTGAAATTCATATCATTAGTGTACTGTGAGAGGAAAAAAAAGCACAAAAAGCTTGAGGAATGAAGATTTACTTTGGGCTAAATGAAGCCTACACCTAAACTGCAAGTTATAAATATTGGAGTGACCAAGGTAGAATAAAGGGAACTGGTTCACTGAGCATCTCGCTTACATGCAGGAAACTTTAAATTATTAAAACTTTAATAAACGTAATAATAAATATTTGATGTTGAATTATAGAAGTCTTCACAGATACAGTGAAACTGAAAAATGACCTGTAGTATCTGAATTAGAAGTTAAACACTTTTCAAATGGGGCTTCGGAGGTTGAAACAGGGTTGTAACGCTCTGTGTTAAAAAAAAAAGTCACTTGGAAACTGAAATTGGGGTGGCTGAAGAAGCGTTTGTGTTCATGGAACATCAGGTGCCCCAGTCCTGGGATACAGCCAGGGTGGTGTTGTCTGGAGGAAGATCAGTAGGGTCACCAAAGAGGAACCTCTTGAGGCAGAGGTTCATGGGTGTGGTGATTCTTGGACCCCATTCAGCTTCCTAGAAGAGAAACAACGTGGCTCAGTGGAAAGAGCCCAGGTTTGGGAGTCAGAGGTCATGGGTTTGAATCCTGACTCCGCCAATTGTCAGCTGTGTGACTTTGGGCAAATCAGTTAACTTCTCTGTGCCTCAGTTACCTCATATGTAAAATGGGGATTAAGATTGTGAGCCCCACATGGGACAACCTGATCACCTTAAATCCCATCCAGCGCTTAGTACAGTGTTTTGCACATAGTAAGCACTTACCAAATGCCATCATTATTATGATTACCTGTGGCTAGAAATTTCCAACTGGTGGACTGAATGATTGCTGAGGATCTCAGGGCCCTTATCTCAGGATGGAGGTGTCCAGCATTCTGGGCTGGGATGCTCTCCACATTAGTAGAGTCATGACTCTGTTGCTTGAGTTTCCTGGAAACTTTGCTGGATCATAGTAGGGGCAGTGATAGCATGTCATAGTGCAGACACTGCCTGGTTCCGGAATGGTATTTTAATTCCCACTGGAAAGAACTCAAATACATCACCACCAGCCTTTTCAGGCCTGCTGTTAGATCCCAGGGACTCCATTATGTGTAAATCAACAATAAACCTCACTGTGGGCAGGAAACGTGTCTACTACTCCGTTATATTGTACTATCCCAAGTGTTTAGTACACTGCTCTGAAGACAGTAAGTACTCAAAATATTGGATTGATTGATAAAGCATCTGATTCATAGGATGGGGAACAACCTTGAGTGGGCTGCTAATCCATCCTTCTGCATGTGAACCCTTAAATAATCCTGGATGAAAATTGAGAAAGATGTTGATTCTACGACCACACTCTGAGATACCTTTTATCCAGTAAAAGGTATTGGATCACTATTGTCCAGTGACCCAATAATGATGATAATAATAATAGTGATAATTGTGATAGACTTTGAGCTAGTCTTGTCCAAAGGCACACAGCAGACTAGTGGCAGAGGCAAAACTATAATAGTAACAATAATGATTAATATCATTAGTTTATTTAGTAAATGTTGGCTTATCTGCCAAGGAGAGTGCTAAGCACTGGTGTAATTGAATCAGATCAGAAACAGTTCCTGTCCCACATGAGGCTCACAATATTAAGGGGAAGGAGAACTGGTATTTTAGCCCCATTTCACAGATTAAATTAAGTAACTTCCTCCAAGGTCACACATCAGACATCTGGCATTACTGGGATTAGAAAAGACTCCCATTCCTGTTTCTAGACTGTAAATTTCTTGTGGACAGGGAACATGTCTAACAAATCTGTTATAATGTACTCTTCCAAGTGCTTAGTATAGTCCTGTGCTCACAGGAAGTGCTCAGTAAGTACAGTTGTTTGTTTTCTTAGCCATAATGCCCCATGATCCTGGGGGATAGTGCTCAATTTCAAGGAAAGTTGATGTGAGGCTTATAATAATAATAATAATAATAGTGATGGCATTTGTTAAGCACTTAGTACGTGCAAAACACTGTTCTAAGTGCTGGGGGGATACAAGGTGATCAGGTTGTCCCACGTGGGGCTCCCAGTCATCATCCCCATTTTACAGATGAGGCAACTGAGGCTCCGAGAAGCTAAGTCCTAAGACTTGCCCAAGGTCACACAGCAGACATGTGGCAGAGGCGGGATTGGAACCCATGACCTCTGACTCCAAAGCCCGGGCTCTTTCCACTGAGCCACGCTGCTTCTCTGTGATTAAAGTCTCTCAAGGGTTATGCTGCTGTGCCCAGAGAGAGAGAGGTGTGGTTTCCTTCTCTTCCCAAAAGAAATCTTAAAATTCTCTTCCCAAAAGAAATCTTGTAGGCTGGAAGATCCTGACTCAGGTGATGTTACTGACCTGTAATACAACTGGTGGTTCCCAACAGACAACGCGTTGTGGATACCTTCTTTTGATGTGCTTAATAGCAAAATATGCCAGGTGCTTTCAGACCTTTTATTAAACTGGACCGTTAGCCTCTTGGCTCACTCTGCTCTAAGAGTTTAATGGAAGAAAATTACTGAGAGCCTGTTTTTGGAAAGCTGAGATGAACTCTTCAGAACGCAAAGGGCAAAAGATTTGACGATGGCCTTGTTTTTATGAAGTTGCCTGGGAGTGTCTAAAGGATAAAAGGATTTCTCGTTTCATGGGTTTCCTGCTCCAGGGCAGATTCTAGCTTCCCGCGGGTCCAGTGTTTACTGAATGTGTCACAGAGGGAATATTATTCTTCTAATATGACAAGGCTGACTCACTGGAATCATGTGAACTTTCTGCTTGTATCAAACCTTCCCAGTTAAAGCGGTCTTCGTGCTCTTCGGGTCTTGGAGGAGAGCATGGGAAATTAAGGGACAACGTTTTTCTTGCATTGCAATGGGCTAAGGGGAACATGGTACCATAGAAATGAGACTGCAGGAGTCATTATAGACTAGTGGAAAGGGCATAAGCCTGGGAGCCAGAAGATCTTAGTTCTAAGTCCAGTGCTATTCTGAGGCTCAGTTTCCTCATCTGTAAAGTAGGGGTTAAGGTACCTATTCTCCATGCTTTGAAGAGCGTGAGCCCCATATTTCTGATCCAATTATCTTGCACCTACTCCAGAGCTTAGCACAGTGCTTGGCATATAAACAACCACTTAATAATGTTATTAATGATTATTGTTATTACTTTAGTTTTAGCACTGCTATTCTCTGCTGTATGACTTTGGGAAAATCTCTTAACTGCTCTGTGTCCCTGTTTCCTCAAATATGAAGTAGGGATAATAATACCTGTCTCTTCCTACTCCTATGAATGTCATGAGGAAAAAAAAAAATGAAATGAGTACTATGAAGAGAGCTGTGGAAAGATCAAAGCATTCTACACACTTGAGGTGCTTTTACCTCACATTGAAATGGCTTAACATTCATTTCAATTGGGATGAATGAGGTCGCTGAAGTAGCAGGTAGAGGAACAGTTGCTCCTGGGAGTTCCAAGTCTGGGGAGGTAGGTGTCGTGTACATGATTATGGGTCAAAAGTGGACAATCGGGATATGGGCTTTGTGTTGGAAGGAGGAGGCTTGGCCACACTTTTTCTACTAAGGTTATGAAGCTAGTCAAGATATGCAGGGGGATTTGGCACTGGTATGCAAAAAGTGGACATTCCATTCTTGGGTCTCCTGAAGACACCATAAACTAAATATGTCTATGAACTCAACTTGTAAACATTTTCCTCTACCTCACTCGCATCATAACTAGCATCACCATCCTCCTTTTCTCTGAAGCTGGCAAGCTCGGAATTATCTTTGACTCCTCCCTGTATGTAATGGCCTAGTAAATAGTGCATGGGCCTAAGAGTCAGAAGGACCTGGGTTCTAATCCCAGCTCCACTACCTGTTTGCTGTGTGACCTTGGGCAAGTCACTTCACTTTTCTTTGCCATAGTTAGCTCATCTGGAAAATGGGGATTAAGACTGTGATCCCCAAATGGGACATGGACTACATCCAATGCATCTAACTTGCATTTACCCCAGCACTTAGAATAGAGCTTGGCACATAATAATAATAATGAGGTATTTGTTAAGTGATTACTATGTGCCGGGCACTGTTCTAAGCGCTGGGGTAGCTACAAAGTTCCCAGGTTGTCCCACTTGGGGCTCATAGTCTTAATCCCCATTTTACAGATGAGGTAACTGAGGCACAGAGAAGTTAAGTAACTTGCCCAGTCATGCCGCTCTAAGTGCTTAAAAAATACCATTTTAAAAAAAGGGCTGTCAGGCTGGTGGATATCCTATTAAGATCTTTCTGACAAGAAATATGTGTAAGGGCCATCAGCCGAGCTCCTGTAGTATATCCTAGACCACAGAGAGGATAAATCCAGGCAGAATTACTAGAGCAATGACATCATTTAACTGATCTTTGCTTTCTTTCTTTAGAATTAAGGCATTCAGTCAGCTCTCTCTCTCTAATATTACTTCACTTATCTACTACGTCCCAACCTGCACACTTTGCTCCTCTAATGCCAACTTAGTCTTTGTACCCTGTCTCACCACCAACCTGTTGCCTATGCTGTACCCTGGGCCTGTTCCAACTTCATACCTGACAACCCGCCACTCCCCCCACCCCTGCTGCCCTTCAAATCCCTCCTAAAATCACATTTCCTCCAAGAAGCTGTCCCAGATATATTTCCCTTGTCCACCCTCCCCTTTGCATAGAATAAACATTTGGTTGTGTACCCCTTAAACACATCGATATTCACCCCATTCCCACAGCACTTAAGTGCATATCCTTATACTCTACTATTTCCACTATCTGCAATTTATTTTAATGTTCATCATCATTTGTAGACTGTAAACTCCTCTTTTTAGTGGTACTTGTTATGTACTTGCTATGTACCAAGCACTGTACCACGTGCTGGGGTAGATACAAGCTAATCTGGTTGGACACAGTCCATGTCCCATATGGGACTCACAATCTTAATCCCCATTTTTCTGATGGGGAAACTGAGGCTCAGAGAAGTTAAGATACTTGCCCAATGTCATACAACAGAGATGTGGTGGATTCGGGTGTAGAACCCACGTCCTGTGATCTCCAGGCCCATGCTCTTTCCATTAGGCCAGTCTACTTCTCCTTGTGGACAGGGATTGTGTCTACCAATTCTGCTGTGTTGTACTTTTTCAAGCACTTAGTGCAATGCTCTGCATACATTAAGCACTTAGTAAGTACCATTGATAAACAGATTGCTAGATGCCAGTATTGTTCTCCCTACGTCAGGTCCCAACCTGAAATGAGAAGACTGCTTCATGTACTCTTAACCGGTGACTGATTTGAAGAATAAAACAAAAGTTTATAATCCCACCTGGGCACGGATCAATCACCACACCTAGCTGCAGCAGCAGCTGACATGACTTATGGCTGCAGCGTTATGGCAGTGGAGAGAAACACACACATGCAAAAGGTCTGCTTGTGTCTGACAGGCCTTTGAGGTGGCCCTGATGGAGAGGTAAATGTTCCAGAGGAAGAATGAATTTCTCTTGAACTCACTGTCAATTCATCTTCATTCTGCATACAAGTGATCCTCTTAGCTCTCCAGGTCCTCTTGCAAAGCATAATCAACAGGTTTGTTTTGTCTTCCTTCCATCTTTCATATTTTATTTCTTCTTTAAACTTCTCTTTGACTGACTTATGCTGGAGGCTCCAGTTTAATTTTCCTCAAAAATCAGATCTGTCTGATTTCCTGGCATCAGGTGAGGTCTTGGGATGTTGGAGGTTAGATGGTGGGGAGGCCTCATATACTATTTTCCTTGTCCTCTCTCTGGACTCTTGACCTATCTCCATCCTCAATCACACACCCCTCCCTTCCTACTCCCTCTCCAATTTGAGAATCCCATGGTGGTTGAAAGAGTTCTCACAGCTGCAGTTAAGCATCAAACCCATTCCCAAGACCCTCAGGATCCATTTTCCCAGAAAAAAAAACTTGCTTGAGAGTTGATGGAAGAGGGAGGGTGAGAAGAAAAGCTTTACTTTTCCACTAAAATCAGTCTGTTGTCTCTCAGGCTTCTTTTCAGATTTTTTTGGAGGCCAGGCTGAGGGGAAGATTGATTTTATCCCAACCTGATGCCACTATCTGAATATTTTTGAGCTAGCATAAAGCCTGTCCCAGGACCAGGAAGTACAGATTCCAGCTATTCCCCTACTACTACTCTGCTCCTTGAGGGCAGGGTTCATGCCTCATCTTTATAATTATAAAAACTGAGGTTACTATGTGCCACACACTGTGCTAAGCACTGGGGTAGCCACGAAATGATCTGATTAGACACAGTGCCTCTCCCACATGGGTCTCACATTCTAAGGTGGGAGATCTTGTATTTAATCCCCATTTTACAGATGAGGAAACTGAGGGACAGATAACGTAAGGGACTTACCTAAGGTTATCAGTAGACAAGTGGCAGATACGGCTATGGGACCCAGGTCTCCTGACTTTCAGGCGTCTTTTCCAGTATGCCACCCTGCTTCAGTCTCTATTAGATAATTTCACAGCCAAAATTTAATAGGTTAATACAGAGAGGAGGTGATAAGTGTATGAAATTTGTTACAAAAAATTGAATGAGCTGAAAGCATCAGTAATTCGAGTGATTTAGGTAAAATTCTGGGTAAGTGGTTCTTAATGAGTTTTTAGAGAGAGATAGGGCTATAGAGGGGATAAAACTGGGGTTGATAGGAAGGCCATCTTGAAACTTCATAAACAAATCTTTTTGTTTATGTCTCTACATAGTTGTTAAGGGAAATCGTGCACTCCGGGGCACTGAGTAAACCCATGGCAACAGATCTTGATCCTGATCTCATGGAAATTCCTCCCCTTACTCTCAAGTGGACAGCAGTCCCATGGGTCCCATTTTTTTAAAATTAATTCTTAGCCGTATTTGTGCCCACCAATCAATTAATCAGTCACTGGTCTTTATTCTTACACTCTGCCATTTCCCCCATTTGAAATTTATTTTAATTTCATTGCTTACTGTGTGCAAAGTACTGTACTAGATGTTTGGGAGAGTCCAATACAATGGAGGTATGATCGGCTGCCCACAAGAAGCTTACCACCTAGAAGGGGAGTTGGAAATTAAAATAAATTTCAAATGGGGGAAAGGGCAGAGTATAAGAATAGGTACAAAGGTGTTGTGGGGCTGGGAGTGGGATGCTTGAGGGATACAGACCCAAGTTCATAGGTGACACAAAAGAGAGGACATGAGGGGAAATCAGTTACCTCCTCTGTAAAATGAAGATTAAGACTGTGAGCAGGGACTGCGTTCAACCTTCTTAACTGTGTCTGCCCCAGCACTTGCACAGTGCCTGGCACATAGTAAGTGTTTAACAAATACCATTTACAAAGGGAAAATGAGGGCCTAATAGAGGTGAGGAGCATGGTAGTCCAATCCTAGAGTCTTTGGTCATGCCGTCATTACACTTTGCAGCACAGGAAGCCTTTCCTGACTAATCGCTCATCTCCCCACCTTACTTTACCCCCTTACTGGATCCTTTGCACTTGAGTTCTCACTCACTAAGCACCTAGTTACTCACCCCACTCCCTCCTCCCACAGCACTCATGGGCATGTCTTTAAAACTGCATTGTTTCCCCTATCTTTAATTTATTTTACTATCTGTGTCCTCAGCTAGATTGTAAGCTTCTTGAGAGCAGGAGTCATGTCTACTAACTTTATCATACTCTCTCGAGTGCTTACCACAGTGCTCTGCACTAAGCAAGTGCTCAATCAATCCTGTTGATTAATTAATTCATTGATTGGGTTGAACTGTAGGCTGAGCTTCTTGGTGGTCTTCTTGAGCCTGATGAGTGATGTGAAGAGAGTCAATTGTCACTACCGCTCCTGGTTTCTCATCAGCAAGTAATACCCAAAAGCACTATTCATCTTGGCAACACCTGACGTTTACACAACCTCCAGGAAGCTAAATTGGTTAGGCAGTGTCCTGGGGCCGGAATCCTGGCTGGTGAGCCCTGATGATGGATGGGGAAGTGAGCAGGACTGTAATATCCTGAGCTGCTTTATGAGAATGGGCCTTTAGCTGGGGAGAGAAGATACCCACGAGTCTGATGATCCTGAAGCACCTGTTTGGAAGGGAGCCTTTGGGCTGAGTTGTGGACCCTCTGCAGTGATTCACCAGACCCCTTTGCTCCTGAAGCAGCCCCCTCGCCCCAGCAGAGGTGAGAAAAGGAGTTAGCATCTAGCAGATCCTTCATCTGTGACTTTAATCAATGGCAGCCTTGAGCCAGAGAGAGCCACCTTCAAAGGCTATTGCTCTGTCAATACCAGCAAAAGCCGCTGCCAATAAAAGCGGTTCCGGGCATCTGACAGCAGGTGCAGATGATGAATGGGTGGCTTAACGTGATGGAGCAAATTGATCATTGCATCACCAACCACAACTTATTCATTTCTGCAAAGAGAACCATTCGTTACCTTGCATGTCACACAGGCAGTGTCATCGCCAGAGATAAAGCTCCCACTGCCTTTCATCACTCTGACGGCTGCTTCTTCCTGGAGACGAGGTAAATCAGGGTGGAGCTGGGGCCCAGACAGAAAGCTTATAGCTCAAGGATGCTCTGAGGTCCTATTTGGAGTCTCCTGACTTCCCAGTTATCTGCTTATTTGCAACTAAGAAGGGGAGAAGCCAAAGCGATAGACTTTGCGAACTCAGCCATTGAGACATTCTCCAATGCCTGAGAGACTGCTACACCCACACAGTTGGGGGCAAGGGAGAATGTTGGGTTCTCTCTTTTGAAGTAGGGTCAGTTTTTAGGAGTTCCAGATCCTAAAGAATAATAATCACGATACTTGTTAAGCATTTACCATGTTGAAGGTACTATACTACATATTGGAGTAGGTTCAAGACAATAGGCCCCAAATGGACCTATACTCTCATACTAAGAGGGAACCATAAGAAATAAGTAAGAGGGAGAACAGGTATTGAATCCCCGTTTTGAATGAGAAAACTGAGGCACACAGAAGTGAGGTGACTTGCCCAAGGTCACACAGCAGATAAGTGGTGGATCTGCAATTAGAACCTTCTGACTCCCAGTCCTGTCCTTTTCCATTATTCTTTCCTGTACTCTTTCCATGGGTTCAAATCCCGGCTCCGCCAATTGTCAGCTGTGTGACTTTGGGCAAGTCACTTCACTTCTCTGTGCCTCAGTTACCTCATCTGTAAAATGGGGATTAAGACTGTGAGTCCCCCGTGGGACAACCTGATCACCTTGTAACCTCCCCAGCGCTTAGAACAGTTCTTTGCACATAGTAAGCGCTTAATAAATACCATTATTATTATTATTGTTATTATTATTATTAGGCCATGCTGCTGCTTAATAGATAAGTGATGTTTCACTTGCCTTTATTCTCCATTGGCTGCTCAGAGAAAGGATTCAGTATTCACCATGTTGGGAGCCAGGCTTCAGAGAGAGAGATTTCTTCCTGAGAAAAGAGCCCTCAGCTCCAGGAGAAGAGGAAAGTGATGGTTTGGATATCTTAGCCATGAAATCAATCAGTCAATCAATCAGTCAGTCAATGCTCTGTAAACTCATTGTGGGCAGAGAATATGTCTACCAACTGTTGTATATTATACTCTTCCAAGCACTTAGTGCAGTGCTCTGCACACAGTAAGTGCTCAGTAAATACGATTCACTGATTACAGTGTGCACGGCACTGTACTAAATACTTGGGAGAGTTCAATACAATGGACTAGGTAGATATGACCCCTGCTCAAGAAGAGTTTACAGGTCAGAGGAGGAAACAGTACATAAGTGCTGTAGTGCTGGGAGTGCTGGAGAATATCAATGTGTTTAAGGGGTACCGGAGCCCGAGCGAGAGGCTGAGACGGTCGGAGCCCCCGCATCCGCTGCCATCCGCCGCGCAGACCCCGCCGAAATGGACGATCGGGAGGATCTGGTGTACCAGGCGAAGCTGGCAGAGCAGGCCGAGTGATATGACATTCCCAGGATAGCTTTTCGATTTTTATCCTTTGAATCTTGTTGAATCAAGATGGATGGATTGTTGGATGACACCAAGCCCGCAACCTTGGTGTCATCCTCGACTCCGCTCTCTCATTCACCCCTCACATCCAAGCCGTCACCAAAACCTGCTGGTCTCAGCTCCGCAACATTGCCAAGATCCGCCCTTTCCTCTCCATCCAAACTGCTACCCTGCTCATTCAAGCTCTCATCCTATCCCGTCTGGACTACTGCACCAGCCTTCTCTCTGATCTCCCATCCTCGTGTCTCTCTCCACTTCAATCCATACTTCATGCTGCTGCCCGGATTATCTTTGTCCAGAAACGCTCTGGGCATATTACTCCCCTCCTCAAAAATCTCCAGTGGCTACCAATCAATCTTCGCATCAGGCAGAAACTCCTCACCCTGGGCTTCAAGGCTCCCCATCCCCTCGCCCCCTCCTACCTCACCTCCCTTCTCTCCTTCTACTGCCCAGCCCGCAATCTCCGCTCCTCCACCGCTAATCTCCTCACTGTACCTCGTTCTCGCCTGTCCCGCCGTCGACCCCCGGCCCACGTCATCCCCCGGGCCTGGAATGCCCTCCCTCTCCCCCTCCACCAAGCTAGCTCTCTTCCTCCCTTCAAGGCCCTGCTGAGAGCTCACCTCCTCCAGGAGGCCTTCCCAGACTGAGCCCCTTCCCTCCCCTCCCCCTCGTCCCCCTCTCCATCCCCCCATCTTACCTCCTTCCCTTCCCCACAGCACCTGTATATATGTATATATGGTTGTACATATTTATTACTCTATGTATTTATTTATTTATTTATTTATTTTACTTGTACATTTCTATCCTATTTATTTTATTTTGTTGGTATGTTTGGTTCTGTTCTCTGTCTCCCCCTTTTAGACTGTGAGCCCACTGTTGGGTAGGGACTGTCTCTATGTGTTGCCAATTTGTACTTCCCAAGTGCTTAGTACAGTGCTCTGCACATAGTAAGTGCTCAATAAATACGATTGATTGATTGATTGATTGGGTACAGACCCAAATGCATGGGTGACACAGAAGGGCGACACACTTCCCTTATACTAAGGGAAGACCTTAGTCATGAAAGGGCTCTTGGAGATTCGACTTTAGTAGAGCTTTCAATTTGGGGAGAGTGTAGGTCTGCCTGATATGAAAGGGGAAAGAGTTACAGCCCAGAGGATAGTTGTGGTCACGGGGTCGGTGGCAGGACATATGAGATTGAGGTTCAGAGAATCATTGATGTTAGAGGAGCAAAGTGAGTAGGTTGAGTTTTAGTAGAGCTAAAGAGTAAGGTAGGAGGGGGAGGTTTGATTAAGTGCCTTAAATAGTACCACTACAACTACTAATTATATTTATAATTGTGGTATAGCACTGTACTGATCACTGGGGTTGATATACTCGAAGCAGAACTGGATACAATCCCCATCCCACATGAGGCTCACAGACTAAGAAGGATGGAGAGCAGGTACTTTATTCTCGTTTTATAGATGAAATTACTGAGGCACAGAGATGTTAAGTGACATGCCCAAGAACACACAAAAAGCAGATGGTGGAGCTGGGATTAGAATCCAGGTCCGCTGACTCCCTACCCCGTGCACTATCCATTAGACCACCCTATTCATCTACAATTGGTAAGGAGTTTCTGCTTGATGTGGAGATGGATGGACAGCCATTGGACATTTTTGTAGAGTGGGAAACATGAACTGAGCAGATTTTTACAATAACGATCCAGGCAGCAGAGTGAAGTAGGGACTGGAATTGGTAGAGATGGGAGACAGAGAAGTCAGTTAGGAGGCTTTTAACCTTCCCAGCTTTCTTAATTTTCCCAGCTTATCAAATAGGGACAGCAGGATTTGGAAACCTCTCGGAATCATTCTGGTTAGGAATTAAACTAAGATCCCATTATCCTCAATGGCCCAGCCTCCTTCCTGCCACCCTAATTCCCATCTTTTCCCATGTCCTTCCCTTCTCTGTGGATGGGAGGGATATCCTGTCCCTCTACCTCAATTATTAGGTCATGATCCAGTTTTTCAATTAGCTAGGTCCATGACGCGTCTTAACTTCCCCATTGGCCAAATGAACCCTAATCCTGCTTCTTAAAAGATTTTGCTGAAATCTGTCATTAACTCTTTTAGTCTACTCACCAAGGCCACTTGCCAAGCCTCTGGACACAGCAACAAAACTGAAGTCTCATAGCTGGATGCTGCTGCTGGTGATGATGATGATGATAGTGAAAAATAAAAATGATTATTGTCCTTCATATAGCACTCTCTTGTTTTCTAAGAAATTGAACAAGTACTCTTTTGTTATTCCTCTATTATTGTTTACCAACATAGCAGTTATTCATTCTGTTGGTCAGTTAGTAACCTCTGGATGCATTCGCAAGTGCATAAACTATGCCAAACCTTAATATTGTGACCCATAGTCCAGAACACCCTGAAACTCATTGAATACAAGTGTGCACATGTGCTTGCTCACAAAGACACGCACACACACACACACACACACACACACACACACACACACACACACACACACACACATCACTGCCTTCCCTAATATCAAAAAGTGGAATCTTCAGACTATGAGGGACATTCTGAGGTTATCTGTTATATCTTTCAAATGCTTAGAACACTGCATTGCACTCAATAGTCAATACCATTACTACTATTATTAATAATAATTTATTATTATTACTACCTAGTCTCACTCTCCCCACCCAATAAGATGGAGAGGGAGGTATTTATAGGGAGATAAATAAATACGTTCTTTATTTTGGGAAGATAGAGGGTGAGGAGACATGAAGTATGTAATTATCAATCAATCAGTGGTTTTTACTGAGCACTTACTATGTGCAGAATATCAAACAAAGTATTTGGAAGAGAACAATAAAACAAAGTTGGTAGACATGTTTTCTGCTCACTGGGGGCTTACAGTCTGGAGGGAAAGACAGACATTAGTATCTGTGAATTTATTTTGGATACGTACATAAGTGTTGTGGGGGCAGATGGTGGAGTGAATATCAAGTTCTTAAATGGTACAGATAGGTTGAATGGGAGAAATGAGCTGAGGATAATGCCCAACTTAGAGGTGTGTTAAATAGGGAGGATAGTGGTGTTGTCTACAGTGGTGGGAAAGTCTTGGGGAGAACAAGGTTTAAGTAGGAAGATGAAGAGTTTTGTTTTAGATATATAGCAAGACTTAACATGTCCATGTTGTTCATCAACTCTGAGGATGAGGGGTACCCCCTGAATTCTGAATGTAGTAAATTCAAATAAACAAGGAAACCACAAGTGCCAACTTTTCATTTTCAGTTTGAGGGGCAAGAGGGGTCAGGAGCTCTATGAAGGACAGACACTGGGAGGGAACAGGAATCAAAGAACTTAGGTCTTTGTCTCCCTGATTGGAAACTCTTAGATCTTATCAGAGACCACAGATGAACAAGGTTGTCAGCTGTCAGGACAATTAATCAAACAATCATTCTCACCATCCCCATGGAGTAGGCACCTATGGAGAAAATGAGTCTTTACTCAGCACATGGTAAGCACATGGACTTTGTCCCTGCAGTGTATTGGTGCTGGCCAAAAATAGGTTCTTGAGAGGTTTGGTAAATCCATGGACAAGCAATCTATAATGGGTTACTAGAAAGAAATAAATGCAATTGACTGAAAAGGGTATAGATAGTGTGTATTAAGTGCTACAATTCTAATCAGTAGAATCAGTAACAAAGACATCCATCCATCCATTCTGTTGTCCCAGCCAAAGACAAAATATTGGATTGGACTGGCCATTATTCTGATCCAGTAATTGCAAAGATGGTGGTCTAATGTTCCTATGTTCTTAAACTACTTCAGAATCATGAAAGAACTGAGTGGTAGAGTCAGATCCAAAATAGTTCAGATCAACCTGGCTAGGCCTGAAGTGAAACCAATATAAGGTCAGTGGGATTCAAACAGGATCAAATCCAGTCCAGGGCAAGATTTAGGTTTAACTTCCTGATTCGATGGAGTGATAGAGGTAGATGCTGCTGTGCTTTTGAGGGGATTTTTCATGGTATTTAAGCACATACAGGGTTTAACACCGTACTAAACGCTGGGGTGGTTACAAGCTAATCAAATTGGCCACAGTCCTTGTCCCACTTGCAGATCATAGTCTTAATCTCCATTTTACAGATGAGGTAACTGAGGCACAGAGAAGGGAAGCGACTTGCCCAAGGTCACACAGCATATAAGTGGAGGAGCTGGGATTAGAACGCATATCCTTCTGAATCCTAGGCTCAAGGTTTATCCACTAGGCCATGCTGCTTCCGCTTTTGTGCTGTGGGTTCACACCGGGACCAGTTACAGGTATTTGGCTGCCCTGAAGCAAGAAAAGATATTGCTCTCCCTCCCTAGGGTGCCTGCTCTGTTGCTTATGACTCTGGGTGTTACACCAGGCATACAGTGTAATAGAACGACGTCGTATGGAACAGTCTTTTGGAAGTTTGCCCAGACCTGTATCAAGAATATAAAAATAATAGATAGTGATAAATTCAAATCAGCTAACATTTTTGACCTTACAGTTAACAGGTCTCAAAATTTTCATGCTTCATAAGGTCTAAATAGAAAATCCTTTCCGAGTTGTGAGGCCTCCCTGCTAACCAGCGCTCTGCCTCTTTTTCTGATAGTGCCACCAGGTAGAGCTGCCTCCCTTTCTCATTATATAATAACTAGTATTTGTTAAGCGTTTACTACTTGCCAAGCACTGTACTTAGCCTTGGGTGGACAAGCAAATTGGGTTGGACAAGTCCTTGTTCCACATGAGGCTCACAGTCTCAATCCCCATTTTCCAGATGAGGTAACTGAGGCACAGAGAAGTGAAGTGACTTGCCCCAGGTCACACAACTGACAAGTGGCAGAGCCAGGATTAGAACCCACATCCTTCTGTGTCACTGGCTTGTGCTCTATCCACTACACCATGCTGCTTCTCTGATATGAAGCTGGCCCTCGTTCACAATGGTCCCGCTGGTCTCATTGCCTATTGCCAGTGGACGAACACTTCACACATGAGTGCCTATTAAGTAACGCTGAAGCAAAATCAGCATCAACACCAGTTACTTCTTGATCCTGCATAGAGTGCCCGGAACAGTACAAGACATTATTTGGGTGGGTAAGAGCCCAAGAGGTACTGAGAAAGCAATCCCACTGACTTTCCACAGTTCCTCATTGCCAGAATTGTGTGGGTACTAGTGAGAAGACACAGAGAATTCTAAATCCAGGATGTTCCCATTGAAATGGCAGTGAGGTGGAGGAAGTGTTATGTACAAAGAAAAAAGGGAATTCTTGATGAGGCCCTATTCGGCACTATGACGTAGTTCCAATCCTGTGAGAAAGGCTACCAAAATTACATGGTAAATATAATGACGGCGATGATGAGTAAGTCCATACCTTAAAACGATAAAACTATCCTCAGCTCATTGTCTAACAGCTCTGAGTTTCTCAACCCAAGATGAAAGAACTAGGTTTAACCAAGATTAAAGGGGATTGTGAGATGGGAGGCCACCTTCAATCCTCAGGAGTGACCGATTTTGAGCAAAATATTAATCCATGACTCTTTGACAAAACTCCTTGCTAATATGGTCTGATTTGGTCTTCACCCTATCCCATGACCTCTGTACTCTAGTCCCAATCCTTTTATCTCAGACTAGCTCACCTTCCTTTATACTCTGACAATCAATCAGTGGTATTTATTGAGCTTGTACTACATGCAAACCACTGTAGTAAGCGCTTGCCCTACTAGCTGTGGAGGCACTTGCCCTCAACTTTGCCCTCTTCACCAAACTCAACTCCCTTGCCTGCCTAGCCTTTTGTACCTCTCATGCTTCCAGCCCCAGCCCTTGATCACTGCCAGAGTTGCTCCCCTTACCCCTATTTTCCTGCTGCTGAAAAGCAGTTGGCAGAAATCCAGGCACCAGGACAATTTCTGCCACTACAAATTCATTCTGTTGTGCTGTGACTCATCTGTTTTCTGCTCAACGATTCTATTTTTCCTCCCTCATTGATTCAATCTCCAGAGAAGCGGTGTGGCTTAGTGGAAAAGGCACAGGCTTGGAAGTCAGAGGTTGTGGGTTCTAATCCCCCTCTGCCACTTGTCAGCTCTATGACTTTGGGCAAGTCATTTAACTTTTCTGTGCCTCAGTTACCTCATCTGTAAAATGGGGATTAAGACTGTGAGTCCCACGTGGGACAACCTTATTACCTTGTGTCTACCCCAGTATTTAGAATAGTGCTTGACACTTAAAAAATACTATCATTATTATTAGAGACTTTCCAAGTCTTCACCTCCCTCCTGAATCATTCAGTGGTATTTATTAAATGCTTATTATGTGCAGAGTACTGTACTAATCAACACCTAGCCTAGGGAGAAACTCTTCTTTTTTGTCAATCCCAAACTAAAGAACTGTAAGAATCCCTTGATTTACTCTCTTCAGGCATCTTAAAGGAGGGAGTCTGGATTTGTACCCTTCAAGCACTTGATATTCACCCCGCCCTCAGTCCTACAGCACAGATGTACATATCAGTAATTTGTTTATGTTAATATCTGTCCCTACCCCATAAACTCCTTGTGGGCAGGGAACATCTTCCTCAACTCTGTGTTATTGTACTCTCCCAAGTGCCTAGAACAGTGCTTGGCACACATTAAGTGTTCAGTAAATTCCACTGATTGATTGATTAATTGTAATTGCACTGGTATACATGTTCCCTGCCAACAAGGAATGTTCAGACTTATGTGGAAATTACACTCTACAGAAGTTCCCAGATTCTCCAACCATTCTTTCTTTCTCTAAGTTTTGATGACCTGGATAACTACTTTGTTAGAATTAAAAATCATCAGGTGTGAACTTCCCAAAACTTCCCTCTCACTTCCTTAGCACTACTGCTGCTTCTCACCTGTTTCTAAAGAGTCTGTCTCGCACCTATTCTCTATAATAGTAATAGTGGTGTTAAGCATTTACTATGTGCCAGGCACTGTAGTAAGTGCTGGTGTGGATACAAGCAAATCGTGTTTGACACAGTCCATATCCCACATGGGTTTCAAAGTCTCAATCCGCATTTTATAGATGAGATAACTGAGGCCCAGAGAAGTGACTTGGCAAGGTCACACAGCAAAGTGATGGACCTGAGATTCTGACTCCCAGGCATGTTCTCTATCCACGATGCCATGTTGCATCGATCCACTCCTCCTGCACCCTGACCCTATCCTGTCTCACTTCCTAAAATTTCTTTGTCCTAATATCCTCCCCTCCTTCACTGCTATTTCCAACCTCCCACTCGCCTATGATTCCTTCCTCTTTTGCTTTCATGCACTCTCAAATATTCCCCATGCTAAAAAAAACTCTCAACCCCATGGTCACTCCGGGTATCACTTAGTCTCTCTTTCATTCATTCAGTCAATAAATTGTATATATTGAACACTTACTATGGGTAAAGCACTGTACTAAGTCCTTGGGCGAGTACAATACAACAGAAGTTGTTGGACATATTCTATTCAATCAATTACTGAGTGCGTACTTTTTTTATTATGGTATTTGTTAATGCTTACTAAGTGCCAGGCACTGTATTAAGCACTTGGGAGAGTACAATACAACAATAAACTGACACATTCCCTGCCCACAGTGAATTCCTATCCAAACTCCTAGAATGGGTCATATAAACCTACTGCTCTCATTTCCTTTCAATGAACTCTCTTCTCCAGCCACGGCAGTCAGGTTTTTGACCCCTTCACTCCATTAACTACACGCTCTGAGGGCAGCTATGCCTTCCTTGGAGTCCTGTCCAAAGGGCTATTCTCAGTCCAGCCTCCCCCTTTGAACTCTCAGCTGTTTTCAATTAGGAAGCACTTTCTCCTCCACGAAACACTACAGGCCTCAGGCTTGCATTTATAGTAACTAACCTCCTCCTCCAACTTCCCCGACTGCTTTTTTTCAGTTTAATTTCCTGGCTTGTCTTCTGCCTCTCATCCTTGTATACCCCTCCTCTTTCAATAAGTCATTGCCTATTAGTTCCTAACACTCCAAATCAAACAAACCCTCTGCCCACATCTAACATGTATGCCCTTGCTATTCCCATTCTGAGAAATTTTGCACACGTTATTCTGTTGTACATTGAATTACTTTGGATGTGTTTTGTATGACTGACTCCTCATTAGAGTGTAATGAGAAGAAGTGTTGCCTAGTGGAAAGAAGACAGGCCTGGGAGTCAGGGGACCTGGGTTCTAACCCCAGTTCTGCCATTTGCCTGCTGTATGACCTCAGTCATGGCTAGTCAATTAACTGCTCTGTGCCTCAGTTTCCTCATATGGAAAATGGGGGTGAACTACCTGTTCTCTCACCCTCTTAGCCCCATGTAGGACAGGCACTGTCCTCTCTGATTACCTTGTATCTGTCCCCATGCTTAGCATGGTGCTTGGCACATAGTAGGCACTTAAAAAGTACCACAATTTATTGTTATTATTGTTGTTGTTATTATAATCTTCTTTTGAACAGAGAAGGTGTTGATTCTCTTTCTTTGGACAGATCATGTCTTTGGACATGCAGGTCTATTTGAAGACAATTCAAAACAGAGGGACTCTTTATTCTATACGTAAGGATCCCTAAGGATGGAAAGTCAGTGTTTTCCCTTGGTAGCCTAAATCGTGTTTAATCTCTCTTCAGATCTAGAAGTTTTTTTAGGTCCATCTGAACTCTCAGTGCTATTCTAGTTCTTTATTATTTTGTTATTCATGGAGTTTGAAGGTAACTGATTGACATGATATGAATACTGTCCCATATCATATTTGAAAACAGTTTAGTTTCCCCTTGGCTTTCCCTGACTGAACAATTCCAGCGTCTTTAATCTCTCCCCATAAACATTGTTTCCCAAACTGTTAAGTCTTTTTGTTGGTCTTCATTGGACCCTTTCCAGTTTGCCACTTTAAGGCAGGAAGAATTCTGTGATTGGTTGAGTCAGTGATACTCATTTGGAAACTGAAATGCAAATTTTGTCGACAAATCCTTCAATGCATTGAGTTCTTCCTTGGAAGACTACAATAGAGTTTGTAGACATGATCCCTGACCACATTAAAATAAATTATAGATAGGGGAAGAACAGAGGATAAGGAGCAACATGGCCTATTGGAAAGAGCAAGAGTCTGGGAGTCAGCAAACCTGGCTTCTCATACTGGCTCTACCACACACTGGCTGTGTGACCTTGGGCAAGTCACTTAACTTCTCTGGGCCTCAATTACCTGATCTGTAAAATGGGAATTCAATACCTGTTCTCCCTCCTATTGTGAGCCCTGTGTGGTACAGGGACTATGTCTGACCTGATTATCTGTATCTTCCCCAGTGCTTGGCACATAGTAAGCACTTAACAAATAGCACAGTTAGTATTATTATTAGTAGTAGTAATAGTATTAGTAGTAGTAGTAGTAGTAGTAGTACCTGTATATATGTATATATGTTTGTACATATTTATTACTCTATTTATTTATTTGTTTATTTATTTAACCTGTACATATCTATTCTATTTATTTTATTTTGTTAGTATGTTTGGTTTTGTTCTCTGTCTCCCCCTTTTAGACTGTGAGCCCACTGTTGGGTAGGGACTGTCTCTATATGTTGCCAACTTGTACTTCCCAAGCGCTTAGTACAGTGCTCTGCACACAGTAAGTGCTCAATAAATACGATTGATTGATTGATTGATAGTAGTATATGTGGTGTGAGGGTGGGTGTGAGAGGAGTATCAAAGTGGATCAAAATGCATAAATGATGGCAGTCAAGAGAAGTCTTCCTAGAGGAGATATAATCTTATTATGGCTCTGAAGATGGGGAGAGTGCTGGCCTGTTGGGTGTGAAGGGTCAGAGAATTCCAGGCAGAAGGGAGAATTAAGTAAAGAGTCAGTGGCTAGTCAACAAGACTGAGGCTCAGTGATTTGGGTGGTGTTAGAAGAGCAAAGTGTTCAGGCTGTGTTGTAGTGAGAGAGGAATGAGGATAGGTATCTCACTGTAACTCACTAGTCTCAATGTCATGTATCTAAGAAAAGCAGCAGGCCTAATGGATAGAGCATGGGCCTGAGAGTCAAAAGGACCTGGGTTCTAATCCCAGCTCTGCCACTTGTCTGCTGTATGACCTTGGATAAGTCACTTAGCTTTTCTGTGCCTCAGTTACCTTATCTGTAAAAATTGGGCCTAAGACTGTGAGCCCTATGTGGGACATGGACTATGTTCAACCTGATTTGCTTGTATCCATCCCAGCACTTATACAATGCCTGGCACATACTAAGTGCTTAACAAATACCACTATTATCATTCTGATTATGAAAAGGTCTATATCATAGAGGAATATGGTTGCCTTTCCCTGGAAGAGGCTGTATTCCAAAATCATGTGTAAACATGTTTGTTTATCTTTTCCTTCCTCTCTTCCCCTTTTCTTTTTCTAATTTTCTGATAATGATTATTGGATTGCTGCAGCCGGAGGGCAAAATTATTAAATTCCTCAGCTGCAAAACTTCCTTAGAATCTAATGATCTGAGAGTGTTGGAGCTGGGATGAAGGATGAAAACAATAAAATGCAGGAAGGAAAAGAGGAGGGAAGATCAGTTATCTCTCTGGCCGTTCATTCTCAGTCTCCTTCACGGGCTCCTCCTCCCCCTCCCCCCTTACAGTAGGGGTTCCTCAAGGGTCAGTTCTTGGTCCCCTTCTGTTCTCCATCTATACTCACTCCCTTGGTGAACTCATTCGCTCTCATGGCTTCAACTATCATCTCTATGCTGATGACACCCAAATCTACATCTCTACCCCTGTTCTCTCTCCCTCCCTCCAGACTCATTTCTCCTCCTGCCTTCAGGGCATCTCCATCTGGATGTCTGCCTGCCATGTAAAACTCAACATGTCCAAGACTGAGCTCCTTATCTTCCCTCCCAAGCCCTGTCCGCTCCCTGACTTTCCCATCACTGTAGACGGCACTACCATCCTTCCCGTCTTACAAGCCCGCAACCTTGGTGTCATCCTTGACTCTGCTCTCTCATTCACCCCACACATCCAATCTGTCACCAAAACCTGCTGGTCTCACTTCCACAACATCACCAAGATCCTCTCTTTTCTCTCCATCCAAACTGCTACCTTGCTGGTTCAATCTCTCATCCTATCCCGACTGGATTACTGCATCGGCCTCCTTTCTGATCTCCCATCCTCCTGTCTCTCCCTGCTTCAGTCTATACTTCACTCTGCTGCCCGGATTATCTTTGTACAGAAATGCTCTGGGCATGTCACTCCCCTTCTCAAAAATCTCCAGTGGTTGGCTATCAACCATAGCATCAAGCAAAAACTTCTCACTCTCGGCTTCAAGGCTCTCCGTCACCTCACCCCCTCCTACCTCACCTCCCTTCTCTTGTACAACCTAGCCCGCACACTCTGCTTCTCTGCCTCTAGCCTTCTCACTGTGCCTCGTTCTCGCCTGTCCCACCTTCAACCCCTGGCCCACGTCCTCCCTCTGGCCTGGAATGCCCTCCCTCCACACATCCTCCAAACTAGCTATCTTCGTCCCTTCAAAGCCCTACTGAGAGCTTACCTCCTCCAGGAAGCCTTCCCAGACTGAGCCCCCGTGTTTCTTCTCCTCCTCCTCCTCCCCTCCCCATCAGCCACCCTCCCTCCCTCTGCCCTGCCCCCTTCCCCTCCCCACAGCACTTGTATATATTTGTACATATTTATTACTCTATTTTATTTGTACATATTTTTTACTCTATCAATGATGTGTATATAGCTATAATTCTATTTATTCTGATTGTATTGCTACCTGTCTACTTGTTTTGTTTTGTTGTCTGTCTCCCCCCTTCTAGACTGTGAGCCCATTGTTGGATAGGGACTGTCTCTATATGTTGCCGATTTGTACTTCCCAAGTGATTAGTACAGTGCTCTTCACACAGTAAGCACTCAATAAAAATGAATGAATGAATGAATGAATGAAGTGGAGATTACCCAGAAGTAAATTCCCAATAAGAATAGCTGACATAGCATCAGGCAGTGAAAGGAGGAGTGTGGTCTCAGCTCCATAAAGAGAATAAGGATCAAGAACACAAACTCATTAGAGGTTATCATCATCATCATCAATCGTATTTATTGAGCGCTTACTGTGTACAGAGCACTGTACTAAGCGCTTGGGAAGTACAAATTGGCAACATATAGAGACAGTCCCTACCCAACAGTGGGATAGCAGGTCTGAAAACTGAGTAGTTGAAGACTCAAGAACAGGTTCTTCCATGTCAGAAAAGTTTATTCACTGCAATGTTGTTACTCTCATTCAAGTGTATTATTCCTTTTGGTTTGTAGGCTAATAAATCTTTGGTGGCTCCTTCATTCATTGCCACCGAGTTTGCTATGGGTCAACTCCATTCTCTTTGACTGGCCCACTAAGACAATAACTCACTTTTTGAACCTCTGAAGTCATTTGTTTTGCCCTGATGTTGGTATATCTGGTGAATTGTTCATCAGTGTTCATCAATAGGGCTTAAATAACCCCATCTGACTGCAGTCGTCTCCATAGCGAAAATAAATTATCTTTGTAGTTCGTGAGATAAGCCAGAATAAAATCATCTTACTGTGAAGTCACTTGGAAGTAGCTCTGGGTAGCTCTGCTGTTGGTCCAACAGAAAGAGCGGTGCTCTGGGAACTAGCACCACCTTTGACTACAACTCACAAGAAAGCAGATTGCATTTTGCTTAAGGAGAAAACTACAGTGCTTTCTTCTGATATAGTGAGTGCTTAAAATATACGTGGTATTGCTAAGTAATCGTTATGCGCTAAACTCTGGGATAGATTTCCCCCTTCCTACATGGGGCTCACAGTCTAAGTGGTGGAGGAGAGAAGGTATAATAATAATAATAAGAAGAAGAATAAATAATTATTATCTTGGTGTTTGTTAAGCACTTACTATGTGCCAGTCACACAGGGCTTGCAGACTTAATCTCCATTTTACAGATGAGGGAGGTGAGGCACAGAGAAAATAAGTGATTTGCACAAGGTCACACAGCAGAGCCGGGATTAGACCTCATGACCTTCTGACTCCCAGGCCTGTGCTTTAACCAGTAGGCCAAGCTGCTTCCCTGAAGGTATTGAATCCTCATGTAAGGATAAGGTAAGGAAACTGAGGCACAGAGAACCTAAATGACCTAAATTAAGGTAAGGAAACTGAGGCAGAGAGAACCTAAATTACTTGTTCAAGATCATACAGCAGGCATAAGGAAGAAAAGGGAATAGAACCCATGTCTCCCGTCGTCTCAAGAATGGTGCTTCATCCATTAGGTCATGCTGTTTCTCACAATAACCAGCAGTGTGTTCACTTTTGTAAGGTCTTGGAATATAATTTTTTTCCCTTTTTCATCCTAAAAGGGGAGAGGGTTAGTGGATGTTTTGCGGTTTTCTCAGAGATAATTTCCTGTTTGGAGAGAAAACACATTGGCCTGAAAATCAATTAATCAGATTAATCAGATCTTGGGCTTGAATACAAACAGCTCAGGCTCCAAGGTTGTTACCAAACAGCAGCTGTTTGGTGGCTAAGGTGAAGCCAGGAGGGAGGGTTTTTGGAATCCCCCATTTTCATCCATATTGATTCATTGTTCCCCTTTCTCTGCCACATTGAAGCTAGGAGGATTTAGGTTGTGCTGCCCTGTTCTGGGTGTGCTATCAGCAAGCACTGACTGGTTTGCTGTCTTAGGAGAGAGGCTATGAGCCTGGAGGGGCCATGAAAGTAGAATGACACCCTCAGCATGAATGTCTGTCAGGGGACAAGTTATAAATTGGAGCCTGGAGCTGCTGTTCCACTTGCTACAACTATAAATAGAGGCTCTCATACGCCACACTAGTCTGGCACCTTTTCCTTTGCATTAAAATGCTGTCAAAGCCCCAGAATAGCCTCAGCTTTTATATAACCCAACACACTCCGCACTTATTTTTTGGTGCCTTCTGAGTTTTACTGCAGCATGTCAAAGTGACCACATGGGCTCTTCAGTTTGACGCTAAGGTGAATGCCATTTAGCCACCTGGCCTAGTAAGACAGTTTACAAATTCAGGAAATCCTCAGATTTATGACCCAGTTGGTTCCTGAAATCTATGTCGTCATAACATTCCAAGTTGGAACCAATTATCTCCCAGAAGGAATGTGATCATGGTGGGAATCTGATCCTGAACCAAGGTTGGGATGACATATTTTTTTCCTCACTAAGACAATGTCAAATTGAATATTCATTGTTTTATATAGTTATAGTCTTGCATGTCAGGGAATCCCACAATATGATGGCCAATTCTCACTTCCTAGGAAGTGTAATGGCCCTGAAGACCTTCTCTTATTACCCCACCTAGTGAACACCAACCACCTACAACTCTGCTCCCTATTTCAACTTTCTCCCCACGACCAACTTTTAACATTGTTTCTTCATCTCCCCAAGGCTCTTGTGTTCTGTTTATGCCCCACACCATAAAGGGTGTGTTCTAAAGTTAACAGGGTATGAATTTAGAAATGTTGTAAGTGCAATTTGTCTTACTTCAAAACTCTTTAAGTGAAGGACTTTCTGGACCAACCAATCATTTCTATCTAGTTTTTCGAGGGTAAGAGAGATGGAGTCTATTCAGGGAAACAGGAACCATTTTCTCCCAAAAAGGACAAGAATAGAATTGGGCATTCTGAGAAGGCTCAGCAAGAAGAGACAGCCTGAAGCTCTCACCCTGGTAATCATCCTGTTTTCACCCTCAGATATATTCTTGAGAATAAATCAATTCATTTATCCTCTGGTGTGGGTTATTGCAATGAACTACAATTGGTTGAATCCGAATGCCTTTCATTGCTAAGAGGATTGGTAGATCAGATTCTTATCTTGAAACAACTGACCAAAGCAGACATAGGAAGCCTTCCCCATGGCCTTTCAGGAGTATGTTCAAGAGCTACAAATCCCATTAAATTTGCCAATGATGGTGGCTGTAGGACAGTCAACACCACCTCTGAGGTCACTCTAGCTTTTTCCCTTGTCATACTAGAACAGCTATAGATATGGCAGAAGATAAGACATTCTGGAGAAAATATGTCCATAGAGTCACTATGGATTGGAAATGACTTGATGGCATTTGATGATGATGATGATGATTAGTAGAGATTTCTCCTCTGCAATCTCTAGATACCTCTACTATCTCCTCTGCAATTTGTGACCTATCTCTCCTGTGTGAGGATGGAGCAGTGCTGCTGTTAAACTCCATTCCAAATAAATATCAGGAAATATGATTTTAGAAGCAACACAAATCTCTGCTCCCCAACTCCAATCCCAGGGAGATAAATTTCATTTGAAATGTTTTCTCATGCACCATAGCTTAAATATTCATTCAACAACCTGACCAAATGGGTCAGGCCATTACTTCATTGCAAGGTTGCTTCAACGCCACACTTCATCCAATTAACTCGTAAGTTTATATGTGCATTAACTTCACTTAGCATTACTGTTAAAAACTTAGGGTTCCATTAGGAATTCCTGGTAGATGTTTTGGAAGAATATTTGGAGATTTTTGGCATCTGTGTAGCTTTTGAAAATGTGTGATTCTCACCCGAGACCCAAAGGCAGCTCTTTGGAGGCAAAGCTGGTTAGTATGTGGATTACTGAATCTCTTTTCATAGCCTGGAAGAGTTATTTAGTCAGAAGACAGAGCAGTTCAGGTCAGCTGCACAGATCTATATTTTGTTTTGCATACACAGTTTATTAATATATGTGGGTTTCAACTTAACTGGTGTGTTCTGCACAGTAAATTCAAATGCTGCTATTTTGGTTAATCATGAAATTTTCTTGGCTCTTAGGAAACTTTGGGAATGATGCCTGACAATAACTAATATCATTGGTAGGTTTGACATTGCCAGTCTATTTTTTTTCTCCGAAATGCAAGGAGACCCAGTGCCGGGACTTGATTGTTTAAATGTGCTTCTTTCAAATCCAAGCTCTGCCAGGACTAGGCAACAGAAAGAAACATTTTTGAGCACCCACCTTCTCCTTTGGATGTTATTTACACACACTTAACCTCAAACTGCCTAATCTACTTTTTTTACTGAAGCGAATAAAAGAGCAAAGGACAATAGCAACAGCAATATCATCTCTGAACTGGATGAAACAGGCTGCAGGCCAGAAAAGATTGCTATGGCTTTGAATGGAGGGGCTTTTCCAGTCCAGGGACTCCTGCCAAATTTCTACCATTTAGCAGGAGTTTGCTGTAAGGTGAGATTGAGCAATTAAAAAAAATTCATTTCCCCACAAGGACAAAAGTAGGAAACCAGGCAGAAGAGAGCCAGTGGAACAAGGGAGGGAGGCAGAGTGCTGTGAGGTTAGGTAGCCTCAGCTCAAATCTCCCAGTATCACAGCCCTAGAGAAGCAATATGTCCATGTGGAAAGAGAATGAGTCTGTTCTAATCCCAGCTCAATGGCTTTCCTTCTCTTTGACACAGGGCAAATAACTTTGCTTTTCTGTACCTCAGATTCCTCATCTGTCAAATGGGGATAAAATGCCTGTTCTCTGTCCTACTTATTCTGTGAGAAACCTGGAGACATTTTCCCCAGCCTGTCCCCCACCTCCCTGCCAATAGAAGTAAAGGAACTGAAGCTGGGGCCAGGAAATCAATCTTCCTTTGATGACTGGTACGCAAGAGGGCTAACTTGTCAGAACTATATTTTCACCCATTAACGTATCTTTGGTCATTCCCCATCAGATACAGAAAAAAGAATCCTCAGAATACAGAATTTTGTCAATATCAACTCCTTCATTCAGTGATATTTATTGAGTGCTTACTCTGTGCAGAGCACTGGTCCAAGTGCTTGGGAGAGTGCAATACAACAATGAGCAGATTCATTCCCTGCCCACAACAAGCTCACAGTCTAGAGGATAAGTTGAATGAGGGTGGCCCTGTCAGACACCCTGCCCTGCTTCACCCTAGGGTCCCACTCACTGTGGGCAGGGAATGTGTCTACTAACTCTCTTGTACTCTCCCAAGTTCTTAGTACCATGCTCTGCACACAGTAAGCGCTCAGTAAATACAATTGATGATGATGATATGGGATATTTACTTTGGACTGCTTCCAACTTCAGGAGGGGAGGCCCCTGGACTAAATAACAGACATCCATCAACCCTGAGATCTGGCTTCATTTGTGCAGAGCAACACGGATGCATTCCAATGGAGCTGTTGGGATCCAGGTATCCCAACAGAAAGAAATTGCTGCTTGTCCCATTTAGCAGGAGGGGTCAAGAAACATAAAGGAATGTACCCAAATCCTTGGTGGGAAAGAGTAATGATTTGATTACCATATTCATGAACTACATCTATCCTGCAGTATCAAGAGTGTATGAAAATATATATTGTTGAACATCACTCTGATAACTACTCTGGTTTAACTCCTGGGTTACAGCTGTCACACCTAGAAGGAGGTCAGTCATTCTGTATCATTACTCAGTCCTGCAAGTAACCCCTTGCTAGGGTCTTAGTCAGTAACAGGTATTGATTGAAGAGTAATCTCTCCCTGTACACACATGTTTTCACTGATGACCTTTCTCCTCTGAATATGAACAATTGGAATTTGCCCCCATGCCCTTTCATTATTCAGTTGGCACAGCTTTAGACCTCTTGACCATTTTGATGCCCATAATGTAACAGACTCTGAAACACACTCGCTGAACTAGATTAATTTAAAAGTGGTGGTAGCTCCAGAATAGAAAATGTGGGATTAGGGGAATCCCTGGAAAGGGAATTTGAGAGGTAAAAGTCTGCATTTTTGTTCTAATACTGGTTTGCTGGGTAAAAGTTTTCATTTTTGTTCTAATACTAGTTTGCTAGGTGGCTTTAAACACCTTCCTTAACTTCTATTTGCCTTGCTTCTTTTGATCAGCAGGTAGACCACCCTCTAACTGATGCTCAGAGGAAAAGTGATTAAAATTTAATGGTCTATAGTCTGTGAATCTGCTGAAGCCAAGCTTGCCTGTGAAGTACCCGAGACAAACTCATGACACTCCATATCAAAGGTTTATTATTTGGGATGTAGTCCCAAGGAGTCCATGTTGCAAGGAAATCAAAGAAAAGTTTAATTCACCTTCTTGGTCCCTTCTTGTCTTTGTCATCTCTCCAAGGCCACTTTGTCATCATCCTGGTTCATCGTCTTCCATTCCTTCTATGAACATCTCTGTTTTTCTTCACATATTGGGCTATGTGCTGTGACCAGTTACCTTTTGTGGGTAGAGCTAGAGGTAACTTTTGTGCTGTTTTCTCTACTGAGTTGGCTCTAGATGACATCACTATCCCTTAGCCCGCATGTATTAGCCCTCTGTTTTCCTTAGTTTAGCCTTGCCCTGTACTTTTGCATCTCTTCTTGTGGCTTTCTTCTATCTTAACCTATTTTGCCATAGCCAAGCATTCAGTCTATTCTTCCACCTTTTCCCATGGATTCTGCTTCTTCTGCCTCCCAACCAAAATGAGAGGCAATCTATTTCATAAATAGTAAGGACAGTGAAAATGTGAGGGAATAGAGTCGGCTTACAAGAGAAATCTAGTTTGAGGATACTTGTTTATGATTTTTTTTTAATTTGCTATGTACACTCACTTCCCCAGCCTTTGGCTAGCAACTACCCTCTTATCAGGGGTAACGTGAACCTGAAATTTTCCAGCCAGAATATTATCCATGGTAAAAATATGGAAGCGGTTTACCATTGCCTCCTTACGTGCAGTAGACTTGAGTCTCCACACTTGACTCTCTCCCATGCCACTGGTGCCCAGCACAGAATAAGAATAAAGTTGGGGATAGACTTGAGGATAGAGGAAACATATCATAACACCCTCAGACTGTGATTCAGGTTACTCTTGGATTAACCATTGGCTTGCTCTGATCAGGATTCTATCTTGGACAGGGACGCCAGAAACTTTCAATCAATGATATTTATTGAATGCTTATTATGTGAAGCATAATACAATACAACAGGGATGGCAGGCAGGTTCCCTGTCCACAAGGAGCTTACAGTCTAGAGGGGGAGACAGAGAGTAATATAAATAAATAATTAGGCACTGGGGAACTGTGTGATGGTTACCCTTCTGGACACCCACCTTTGTGGTTAGAGATGAACTGTTCAACAACCTGGACTTTACTTTGAGTAACTCATCGTAGCTTTCTCTCACATAATTTTTTTTCCAAATCCTTCTTGAATTTGCTGGCATTTTCTTTCCACACAACTTCCTCTAATAATAATGACTGTAGTATTTGTTAAGTGCTAAGTATTTGCCAGGCACTGTGCTAAGTGCTAGGGTGGATTCAAGCATACACAATTGTAAATAGTCCCTGTTCCACATGGGGCTCATAGTCTGGAAACAGACATCAAATTCTTATGTGCTGGTGAATGAGGAAGTGTTTCTTTTAATTTTCTTTGAACTTACTACCTTCCAACTTCAATGGGTGCCCCTTGCTGTGGGCCATGGAACTGATTTGGTGAACAACAATTCCTCATTCACCTTAAACATACTCAGGCCAATCCTACAGGGGGGACTATGTCTGACCACTTTACACAAAGAACGCCATCCCCTCTGATCCATTTTCAGAACAGAAAGATATGTCTGCCTGAAGGGAAATTGGATTTTACCCTTTTTTCCCACCGGACTCCTTCCCTCCTGCTAGCTCTTGGCTCATGATCCCCACCCAGCTCACTCTGTTGCCCGAATGAGTTCTCACCTACTGATGGACTTTGTGTAGAGGAGGTAGAGAAAGCTGATTTTCTATTTGTCAATGGGTGAGAGCAGCCTGTATCTTCCTCCCTCCCCATTAAATGCTTTGCTGTTGCTGGGGCCAGTATAGCATTGGCTAGACCTTCTAGACTGTGAGCCCACTGTTGGGTAGGGACCGTCTCTATATGTTGCCAACTTGTACTTCCCAAGCGCTTAGTACAGTGCCTCTGCACATATAAGCGCTCAATAAATATGATTGAATGAATGAATGAATAGGGAATCTGGCCACTGCAATCCTTCCATCAAGGTGCTAATGGAGTTGGCTCTCTTTCTTTCACAGCTGGAGCAGCAGATGTCCATGGGGAATTGTGTATCTATTGGGGATGGGAGTGGGAGAGATAGGACTGGAGATTACTGCGAGGGACAAGAAAAGCTATACCCTCTTTCCATGCCCTCTTGTGCAATAACAGGTGAGAATTGTAAAATCATATTCCCTTTAGCTGGTTTCAGGTTGTTTACCGGAGAGGGCTGAGCAGAGAGATGACTTGCATTCAATTTCACTGCTGCAAATTAATGATAAAAAAAGAGTGGATATTTTGGTGCTGACTCTAAGGCATTATGATGAATCCCCAGACTTGCAGTTACCGCTACTCCCCAGACAAAGCTGGCCAAGGAAAAGGGATGGAGCCAGTCCAGGCCACCTAGCCCTGCAGCTCTGCTCCAGGGAGAGGAGAGGACTGCAGAGTCCATAGAGGGGAAACTGAGAGATTCTCCCACTTGAGAAAAGGGCTTGAAAGAAATGAAAATGAAGAACACCAATATATAACCCAACACAATCCTCACTTTTTCATCTCTTGCCTTTCACCATTCTCTCTGCCCTTTCTTCTCTGTGCATCAGTTTCCTCATCCGTGAAATGGGGATGAAGTGTCTATTCTTCCTTCCCCTTAGACCTTGACCTGGAGTGAGGTGAGGCTGGTGTCAGGGAGGTCAGCAAGGGGGCTGATGCAGAAACAAAGCTGGGCAATGACAAGAACTTGGGCCAGCATAGTGGCTTTTTGGACGGAGAGGAAGATTCATGTTCTGGAAATGAAGAACTGACAAGATTTGGTGACATTGATTATGGGAAGAGTTGAAGGAGAGGGAGGAGTTAAGAGTATTTCCTAAGTTAATGAGATATAGGGAAGATGGTTTGGCTCTGGGGAAGGTGTGTTATTCTTCTTACCTCCTTTTCCCATTGCTTTTGCTACCAATTTTACCTTTTTCTACACGTCAAGAGCCAAAGCTGAATTATCCCATAAATCCATCATCCTCTCCCCACCCTTGCCACCCCACTCTCAGCAAATACAGGGCACTAAATCTTTACTGCTGTGTGACCTGATCCAACTAGCTAAAGCCTAAGCTCAGATAATTGGATGGAGGATCTTTTAGCATTGGGGTGTTGCCACTATCAAGGTTAAGACTTGTCCAGCATGCAAGAGGTTTCTTTGTGATTTCCATGACTCTCTATGGGCTGTATCCAGCTAATACAATTCTAGGAAAAAGAGCAACACACACAGCCTTCCTAATGAGTTCTCTCCGGTCCAGGGTAACTGCAATAAATATTGAACACTTACTCAGTGAGTATATGCAGGCAGCTGGAGTTCCCACCTGGTGCTATACTCTCCTCTCTATTCAGCCCCTCACCACCTGCTGAGTTAGAGTGCAGCTTTCCCAAGGCTGAAGTGGTCATCTGCCCCCTCTCCTTCAGCTCCTCCATTGAGTATCCCGAGGAGGAATCCTTCCCAGTTCCTCCCAGCAACTTCCATTAATATTCTGGGAATGGCAGAGAAGATTGACTGCCTCATTAGCAGGCATCGTGTGGAACTCTGACAATAATTAACAACTCAACATTTCATTTGCTGGCCTATCACAGAAGTATTCAATCAAAAATGTAATTTGCTCGACGCTTCCATTTAGCATGAAGAGAATATTCCTTCAAAATTCTAAATAGTCTAATTAAGAGGGAAGAAATAGAGGGAAAAATTATTAACAGTATAGTTTTAATGGGAACTTACTGGAGCATATTAATAATGCAATAACCATTTTTAACAGCTGTCTGTCAGTTTGTGAGCCAGTGTAATTAAATTAGTCAGCAAACGGTTAGTGGAAATGGATGACAAAGTGTGTCACTGGATCTCCGGAAGGTGCCACAGAATTAAGGATCTTATATTTGGAAGACAACAGGCAGGACCAAAGCCCCCAAGGTAGATATTTTGGGAGAGATTCTCCACTCGACACTGTGCATATATCAAGCCCAGAAGCTTTATATCAAAGGTGATTTGGGAAAACCTTAGCACTGTTCAAGACTGAAATCCAGGTTCCTAGCATAGGAACAATAGTATCTATTTTAGAGTAAGAAGGAAATTGAAATTTTTGCCACATCCTACAAGCACTAGTGTTATTATCTCCAAATGGTGGAACAGTGCATAGATATTCTTGAGTGTGAAATATATGCAGACATGAGGGGCTGTAACTCAGAAAGGATGCAGAAGATTTTGTATGCATTTGGGCAGCAGATTGGCCTAGAGGAAAACCGTGGATCTCGGAATCAGAGGAACTGGCTTCTAATCCTAGCTCCACCACTCCCCTGCTGTGTGTTTAACTTTTCTGTGCATCAGATTCCTCATCTGCAAAATGAGGATTCAATACCTGTTTTCTCTCCTACTTAGACTGTAATTTCCACGTGAGGCAGGGACTGTGACCAATCTAATTATCATGTATCTATCTCAATGTCTAGTATAGTGCTCAACATAGAGTAAGCCCTTAACAAATACCAAATTATCATCATTATTGTTATTATCACTAGTAGTAGAATATGCACATGAATGTAGCTGTGAATTTGAAGGGCATGATCAGTGAGAGAATCTGGGCTGTAGGATTGCTGTCATGCTGTCTTGTATGGGAGACAGTGTGGCCTACCAGAAAGAGCAAGGGACTGGGAGTCCGGAGATCTGGGATTGGCCTAGTGGATAAATCTCACTTGGGGAGGACGTGGGATGTAATCCTGGATCTGCCAACTGCCTGCAGTGTGACCTTGGGCAAATCACTTAACATCTCTGTGCCTCATTTACCTCATCTGTAAAATGGAGATTCAATACCCATCCTCCTCCCTACTTAGAATATGAGCCCCATGTAGGACAGAGACTGTGTAAAACGTGATTAATTGTATGTACCCCAGTGCTTAGAATGGTGTTTGACACATAGTAAGCATTTAACAAATACCATCATCATTATTATTATTTGTCTAATCCTAGCTCTTCCACTGGATTGGGTGTGACCTTGACATCTCTAGGCCTCAATTTCCTCATCTGTAAAATGAGTACAGAGTAAGTGCTTAGTAAATACAACCACAAAGCTAATAAACATCCAGGGAAGCATTAAGAGAGTGAATTCATTGGGGTAGGACTGAAAATGTATTGTGAGAGGAGCAGAGATAAATTTGGGTTAGTGAGTGAGGATGAGGAAAACAATCACTGTACAAATGAGGCTGTTGTGTATAGCATGGTTGTGTGTTGCTTGTGAAGGAAGAGAATGAGTTTTTGCATTAGCTCCAAAGAGCTGGGTGGGATGATTCATATGAAGTTGTGTATGCGAAGTGAATACAATCAGCTGGGTAGGTTTGTGTGTGGCTTAGTAAGGGGAGGGAAAGCCTCAACATGTAGGGAATTAAAATTAAGTTAAACAAGAACTGATTTCCCAAGCAGTAATTTGATTACTTCTGTATTCAGTGCACAGACATTCTGTTAATGGCTCAGGTACCTGGTGGTGATTATTTTTTTCTTTTTAGAACAAACGTTTCATAGGAGAAACTAAACCCTAATTGTTAGGTGGAACAGGGCAGCACCTAACTGTCGAGATTGGACAGCGTGTACCCGGAGTATCTTGAAAGACAGATGTCTCCAGGGAATTTTGATGTACTTTTCAGAGTTTACAGAGATATCCAGTGGCCCTCCCCTCTGCCATGGTCCTCGTCTGGAGCAGTGAATGGCTAGAGAAACTAATCTGGAAGAGAGTAGGCAGTTCAATCCATAGCTGCACATACACACATAGTTGCCCAGGAGTAGAAGGATATTAGTATTTCTTCACGTTTTCTGTTGATGGTAGAATAAGAGTGCTTGTCTGAGAAAATTGTGCTGGGTGGGAGGAAGTATATAAAGGGAAGGTTTGGGGAAATACATATTTGTGACAGAGTAGTGTGTGTGCCTGTGAAGAATAATTACAAGCTAAATACAAGTCATTTCAGGCAATGGGCCAGGTTTGCTGATCAGTCCAGCTGGATTTACTTTTTTTGTGGGTCTTTGTGAAGTGCTTACTAGGTGCCAGTCACGGTACTAAGTGCTTTGGTAGATTCAAGCTAATAGGTTGGATATGTTCCAAGTCCAACATGAGGCTCACAGTCATAATCCCCATTTTACAGATGAGGTAACTGAGGCATAGAGAAGTCAAGTGAAGTACCCAAGGTCACACAGCAGTTAAGTGGTGAAGCCAAGATTATAACTCAGTTCCTTCTGACTCTTAGATCTGTGCTCTATCCACTAGGCCAAGCTTCTTCTCAACTGTCATTGTCTCTTATAGGTCAGAAATGATACAACTTAATCAGTTAAATCTGTGCAGCACCCTGAGTTGCTCTCCACCAATCAGGAAGCCCAGTGCATTATTCACTTGTGGTCAGATCCTGTGTCTACACTTGCGTGAGGCCAAATCTAGACTTTGTCCCAGCAAAATGGATATTTCATGGGAAAGTAGGTTTTTGGACTGAATTGTCCAAATGATTCCAAGTTTATTTTTACCCACATAGTTTGTATACTGCTCTCAGGGCCTTTTCTCCACAGAAATGTTGGTGCTCAATAACCAACAAGAATGCTAGCAGAAAATCCGACATCTAAACTAAGCAAAGAGAATCAAAGGGAAAAGAGGTGTTTTTTTCGTTGTTGTTGTTTTTTTAGCAAAGATGCATAGCACCTGTGGCCACAATCAGTAGTTTAGAACCCACCACTCTTGTGCTTGGTGCCAGGATTTTGGATGAATGAGGGTTCCAGCTATGCTCAAAGGTGACTGCTCACCTGCAGCATTTTAGGGTAGAAAAAGGTAGTTGCCTCCCCCTAAATCCCCCAGTGGCTCTGAATCAATCAATCAATCAATCAATCAGTCAATCAATCAATCAATCATATTTATTGAGCGCTTACTGTGTGCAGAGCACTGTACTAAGCGCTTGGGAAGTACAAGTTGGCAACATATAGAGACAGTCCCTACCCAACAGTGGGCTCACAGTCTAGAAGAATCTGAAGAATCTGAAGATTCTGAGTCTGAAGTCTGAAGAATCTTCCTTCTAGTCTCCATCACCCACTTCCTCTCCCAAAATGAATCAGTGGTATCTATTGAGCACTTACCATGTGCAGAGCACTGTACTAAAGGCTTGGGACAGTAAAGTGCAAGAGTTGGTAGATACATCCCCTGCCCACAATGAGCTTTCAGTCTAGGCAATGACTCCCTTTTTTCCCCCCACCCACTGAGGGTGTCTCATCATGGGAGTTCTTGTGTGTTTTTCCTCTGAAAATAGCATGTATATGTAGTCAGCGATGACTAACAGCAGCCCAAACAAAGGACAGCTCTGACAGCTCTTGTTTTGCCTTTCCTAGTGGGACTTAATCAGCCACCAGTTTTCATATTCAGAGTGTACTCTGTTGATATTTTGATTTCTCAGTTCAGGCTCTCTGTCTTTCTCTCTCTCTTGCTCTCTCCCTCTCTCCCTTCTCCCCAACCCCTCCCTTCGTCTCTCTTGCTCCCTTTCTCACTCTGCTTTCCTTAATTAATCTCAGTTAATGTTGGAACCTACAGGTTCTGGAATGTATCGCTCATGCCTTCATCCTATTAAAAAAAATTTACAGCTCTATAAAGCAACGCCAGCTGCCATGTAATGGTTTCTTGGCTCCAGGGCGTTCCAGGTATAAGGGGGGGAGAGTGGGTGTGTTTCTGAGAGGGAACTGTGTGCTGGAGAACAGACTCAGTGGAGGGCTCAAATAGGGAAATTTTCATCTTGGCTCCTAGAGGAAAATGTTCATTGCTATTCCAGTTTCTGCTTGCTGATTTGCTCTGGGCATCCTTCTTCCTACTCACCCTAGCGCATCTTCATAGTATTAGCCTTGATATGGTGCTGAAAATATTTTTCCATTTTTGTCTTTGTAAAGTGCTGACCACTTTACAAAGACAAGGGTAAGCCAACCAGGAAACACTAAGGTTCAGATAAATAGTTTTGTTATCCTGCCTCTGGGGAATATACAGCTGTGAAGGTAGAAAGATTCCCTATGGCTTTTTTTGGCCATATGTTGATGTCTCACCTGGGAGAGTTTCAAGAGAGGAGAGTCTAAACTCTCAAAGACTCCTGTGATGGTTTTGCTCAAGAGAGGAAGATAAGATAGCTATATCTCTCCTAGAATTAGTGATGCCTCAACTGCTCTTGTGCACATGGGCACTTCACACCTTTCAGTGGTGATAATGATGATGATCTGGAAAGAAAGCATTTATGAACTACTCACCTCGAGGCTTTGTCTCAACCACCTCTGAAGTGGAAAGGGTCAGCCCAGCTGTTCAGGATTTAAAGGGCAAGTGGTCAAATTCAAAAAGTAGGGGAGACTTTACTCAGCCTGAGCAGAAGGTGCCAGGTTGGATTTTGGCCAGTGGAAGAGAGGAAGCAACCTCAGTGTTGAGAAAAATGGTCCTGGGATCTTTAGACACATTGTGTTCTCCCTCTTCCAGAGGACACCAAATTAGTAATAAAAATCCCCCTATAGTGTCTTCTGCTGGCTCCTTGGTAACCCATAGAGGCTGCTTATAAATTTGTTCCAAGGGTGAATTTGGGGCAGGGAAATCTCAAGACCTCATTCTGGGCCGGGAATGGGTCTACCAACTCTGTTATAATGTACTCTTCCAAGTGCTTAGTGCAGTGTAAGTAGGGAATGTGTCTCTTTATTCTTATTAGAGAAGCAGTGTGGCTCAATGGAAGGAGCACGGGTTTTGGAGTCAGAGGTCTTGGATTCAAATCTCGGCCCCGCCAATTGTCAGCTGTGTGACTTTGGGCAAGTCACTTCACTTCTCTGTGCTTCAGTTACCTCATCTATAAAAAGGAGATTAAGACTGTGAGCCCCCCATGGGACAACCTGATCGCCTTGTAACCTCCCCAGCACTTAGAACAGTGCTTTGCACATAGTAAGCACTTAATAAATGCCATCATTGTTATTATTATTATTATTTTATTATTATTATTATTGTATTTTCCCAAGCACTTAGTGCAGTGCTCTCTGCACATGGTGCTCAATAAATGTAACAATGAATGAATACTCTGCACACAGTAAGCACTCTATAAATAGCACTGATTAATTGAGAGCCTACTTGCAGACCTGGAACTGGGATTCAGAAGTCCCATTGGATGGCTCTACATGGGTATACTGCATTGGAAGTCTACATTTCTAGTTTTTTTTTTTTTTTTTAAATTCCAAGTGTCGCTACTGGGGGAAATGTTTCCAGGGAAAAAAAGAAGGGCTCAAGCTTTCTATTTTGAATTGAAATTATGAAGGAAAAAAGGCAATGAGGTTAATGTAGAGAAATTTTAAACTCCAGGGTGGCTGGCAACAGAGTGGTCCAGGGGAATCAGAACAACAGGAAGGGAGGAAAGGGAGGAAGTAGAAGATAGCGAACACCGACTTGGTGGTCTGGAGTTCTGGCTTCTAGTGCCTGCTGTAACCCTGCAGTGTGATCCGAGGCAAATTGCTTCCTCTCCCTAAGCCCCAGCTTTATTATCGCCTAAATGGGATCCTAGCAGTCCCCACTCTACCTCATAAGAATATTGTGAGAATGAATTAGGTAAAGTGCTTTGTGCTTTAGGGAGGAAAACCATGATAGAAATACAAAGCATTTTTAATTATCATAGTACTATCAGAAACAAGCAACGGGGATAGAGTCTTACATAAGCAGATATCCCTTGTCCAGAATTTATATTGAAGGATTAATTAGCCTGCAAAAATGGCTTCCATCCAGCCTCTTCCCTTACTCTTCCCTATACCTCTGGGTCTAGCTAAGTCTTCTAAATATTGATTCTGTGACAACAGAGAGACCTATTCTGCCTTGGGTCTCCCCCTTTTGCTCTGAGTCCTCCAGGGGAGGAAAAGGTCAAGCAAAAAGAAAACCCCAATTTTGGTAGCATATGCAAGATTTTTGACCCATATCTCCACAAAGCAAAGGCTGGAGACTCAATGCAAGCAGCACCTCTCACCTTCTCACATGTTGGAGAGTTACGAGCAGTGTAGATTATTTTAATGGCCGTATTACTTCCAACTGTGCCTCTACCATCTGTTCTTTCCCAATTATGAATGCAAAACCCCAGCATGCTTCTCCATTCCAACAGTAGAGAATGAAATATAAGTGCTATAAAAGGGAGTGTATTCTTTGAACAATGCAGTTGGCACCTGGGAAGCATTTTGCACACTTTAAACCCGTGTTGGCTAGGATATTGGACTCACTTCTGAAATGTCGTCGATCTTGGTTTCACCGAGGCCAATACAGTCATACCCACAAACACTCTAGTGTCATGTGATTTCCCCTCTGGAGAGGATGGGTGAATTATTAACTTGGCTTGGTCATCCAGGCCCTGGTCATCCAGAACTATACAAAAAACTTTCACCTCCATCCAAGCAAAAAACAGGATTTGAAGTGACAACAGAAATGGTGAAAAGGTTTAGCAAGTTCCAAGTTCCAGAAAACAAATCGTTTTTTCAGTGAAATTGAAAATCCCCTAAATGTTTTATTAGCAGATCTCAACAACTACAAATATTCATATTGAAAGTGATAGTGATTTAAAGTTTACCTAAACTTGTTGGTGAACTAAGCATGAAAGTCTCTTGTCTGAAGGAAAGAGGTTAGGTGGATTAGCCCAGCTTGGCTCTGAAGATCTGGGAAAGGTAGTGTAAGAGAAGAGAATTTATGCGTTGACCTAGACAGTTTAATGGAGCTCACAGAACTATTTCCTGTAAGTCTGGCCTCTTTCCTTTGGTCATGCAAAGATTTCAGTAAATTTTTGCCTAATTTAGATATCTTGACTCAAGCTTAACTATCACTGAATCTTTGTCCCAACGACCTCCTTTTGCCCCATTAGGGAACCAGATCTTCAAAAAGTCACTTGGCAGCATCTCTGACCTTACTGTTCATTCTCTGTTGAGACATTTAGGTAAAGTCTCAGGTTTGAAAATCTAAATCCTAAATCTACAAAAATGTTTCAAACAAAAAAGTACCTAGAATGTAGTTTCATGACACAAGGTACTGTCCTTTGATCTCATTTTAGTTCTTCCTCTTGAAAGTATGTAGATTGGAGCTAACTCAATTGGAGAGAAGAGGGAGTGAGTCTTGGTTACTTAATTCAAATGTTTGTAAGAAACCTGCAGGTATTTTATACCTTGTGTTTTCCCCTGCCTTATTCTGAAGATAGCCTCTCTAACTTGAGCTTTGGATTCTGGTTCAGATGAAAATGATCTTCCACTTACATAGCCCCTTCCTGCCAAATTGATCCCCAGTCACTAAACAGGTGTTACTTGCTGATCCTATTGCTCATCGGTCTTTCTTAATCACTCCCTGCTTCTCAGCTGCAGCCACTTCTAGGGTAAAATATGACAGTTATTTAACTGTGCTTAGCATCAACTTTCCACAGGCATGAGGGAAGTGCAGTGAAGAGAAAGCATATTTCTACTTGAAATTCCAGCACAACTTTAATAAATAAGTGTGGCACTTTTTAAGCACTTACTATGTGTCAAACATTGTGCTAAGTGCTGGGGTAGGTACAAGATAATCAGGTTCCATATGAGACTCACATTCTGAGTAGGAAGAACAGGTATTGAACCCCCATTTTGCAGATGAGGAAACCAAGGTTCAGAGAAGTTAAATGAGTTGCCCAAGGTCACACAACAGACAAATGGTGGAGCCTTCATTAAAGCACAGGTCCTTTGACTCTTAGGTCCGTGCACTTCCAAATGGGTCCTGCTGCATCTCAGCTTTAGCATTAGGACGTAGATCACTGCTATTCTTAGACTGGGGAGATCTTTAAGGATACATCAGTGAATGCGCTTTTTTTTCCACTTCTTCTTGTGATACTAGTGTTTCTCCAGCACTCTGCAGGGTGGCTTATCACCGTCTCTTTTGGAGAAAGGATTGCACCTGTAGGTACTTCTGGCCTGTAGCACAGGAGTCACTGGCTTGAGACGTTCTCTGCTCAACTCCCTTCTTTATCAAACAAACTGTGGTGAGTCCCACCATGCTTCATCTCCCAGTTCTTCTTGGAAAGACAACAGTTTGGAACTCAAGAGCTGAAACCAACCTAAGGAGTCAGTCTGAAGTTTGCTGGTATCATTGGTGTTGAGTCCCAGCTTTAAAGATAAGTCAACTTCCTTATCCTTGAGACATTTATCCCACCCTATCAGTATCTTCCTTTCCTTCTCTTCCCCTCTTCCCCCAACCTGATCATTGCCTGGATACTTCCCAGGAGAACAGTCCACAAGAGGTCTTGACCTTGTTCAGGTCTTGTGGCTTAGAGGAAAGAGCCTGGGCTTGGAAGTCAGAGGTCGTGGGTTCTGATCTCGTCTCTGACACTTGTCAGCTGTGTGACTTTGGGCGAGTCACTTCACTTCTCTGTGCCTCAGTTACCTCATCTGTAAAATGAGGATTAAGACTGTGAGCCCCGTGTGGGACAACTTGGTAACCTTGTATCTTTCCCAGTGCTTGGCAGGTAAGTGCTTAACAAATACTATTATCATTATTATTAGATATAGGAAGGCCTTTGCACCCTAGCCGTTATACTACTTCAGAGAGTTTGGGTGGGGAAAGAAGGGTAGAGGATTTAATAACTGCCTTCAAGGCAATGAAGGATTTTTACGAGAAGGTTGCCAATCAGCTGTCTACCATGTCTCCTGGGGATTTCATAATAGGAAGTGGGTTTAAATTGCACAGGATTTCTGTAGCAAAAACTCACTGACTGCAAGAGGGATAAAATCTTGGAACACACTATTGAGAGTGAAGTGTCCACCCCTGGAGAGGGTTTAAGCATTCACCCAGCCTGGAGGCAGGGACCTGGACCAGATGATCCTTCACGTCCCTTCCGATGCTGGCATTCTAAGTTGAACTGGGTTCCGTCCCTCTGCAGGGAAGCATATGAGAATTGAAGATAAATTGGCCAGCAATTCAGGACTCGCCTTTGTAACTCCATCCCAAAGCTTCTGACCTCACACAAGAAACATGTTGCTCAGTTGAGGAAATATAGACATTCTGTTTTTGAACGGCTTTCTCAGGTTTTCTGTGCACAGGGAGCATGATGTTTTTCAGGTTGAATCTGTTGGATCTGTCCTGCTTCCTTTTGTACTCCGGCTATATCATGGTAGAGTGTTAAAGTGTTTTGTAGTGCTACAAATGCCCCTTTTGTATCCTGCCAATTCCTGCTGGTGGCTTCCCATCTCTGACAATGGATTTTACATTTATTTCCTCTGGAAACTTTCAAAAGAAACCCTTTTTATTCTGCCCCATTCTTTCCCCGCACTACTCCCCCATCTTGGAGAACTAAAGCAACATATTATCTCTGAGGGGGTTCTTCTAGTTTCCTTAAATAGCCAAGTATCCAACCAGGAGGGTGTTGATGAGGGCGAGACACCTAAAAATGGCCACACAAAGGATTTTTCTGTTTCGCTTTTTGTCTCCAGCCGCCGAATGCCTGTTGCTAAACGTGCGAGCAGAGAGCACATTCTCCGGCACACCTCTGCCTGAAGTGTTTTGACAGGCCTAATCAGGCAGGCCCATTGATGACTCTGTCCTACATGCCAGCGGCTCCCGTCGTGAATTTGAGTTTGAACTGAAAATCCCTCACGGTTTCACTGGGAGCTGACAGGGAACTTGAAGGATCGTATATCAGGCTCTGTATGCAGTGCTAGATGGGGTGGGGTGATCCTTTCTGGCTTCCCTTCAGGAGTGTACCTGAGGGGACCGTGAAGAGCCATATATGTTGCCTGGGTTTCCAATGGTGGGGGTGGGGGAAAATCTCACAGGCCCTGAGGGTGTAGGCAGGACCCCTCCTGGTGAGAGAAGGAGCCTGGTGTAATGGAGAGAGCAAGGGCCTGGGAATCAGAAAGTCATGGGTTCTAATTCCACCTCTGCCACTTGTCTGGTGTGTGATTTTGGACAAGCCACTTCACTTCTCTATGCCTCAGTTACCTCATCTGTAAAATGGGAATTGAGACTGTGAGCCCCACAAGGAACAGGGACTATGTCCAACTTGTCCTGCTTGTATTCACCCCAGTGCTTAGTAACAGTGCCTGGTACATAGTAAACACTTAAGAAATACCATAATTATGAATTACTACCATGTACCGTTAGTGGGCAGAGGAAATAAGAGTGCAGCAGCAGTACTCTAGCCCCTTGACAGGGAATGGTTTTTCTGTTTGTTTGTTTGTCCTCTAATTATTGGCATTAGGATTATTTATAATAACAGCTTAATTTCATTTTTTTTCCTCTTTAAGGCTGTTCTTGTGGGGCTAATATCTTAACTCTGAAATACAGAGTTTTGAGGGGAAACGAGCCCTCACTCCAATACAGTATCGACACTTCTATTTTTTTAATACATGTTTACCATCCTTCTAACCAAGTAAATGTTGATGTTCATTTCACCATGATCAGTGTTTAGCCCTTTTGGTCAATTTATCTCGTTTATTGACCTGAGCAGAAAGTCAATATGTTCTTCATTTGCCATCCAGTTTAATACCAGAAATTTTGATATATTGGAAACTAAAGCAGAGGCAACAAAGCGCATCCATTAGAAGATACCTCGTCACTGATGCAAGATTTCCCTTGGACCGAAGAGGAGTGGCTGTTTTACTGGCATCACAGAAGGGCATTGCAAGTCGGAAAAGGCAAACAAAAGTCTTTCTCGTGCCTTAAATCTCAGGGAAAGGCTTCTTGAGGCTAATTGGGGGTATAATGCCAAAATATAATTAGATAAACGTAAGGATGAAATCACCTCTGGGATATGAATACTGGGCAATCAAAATGCTTCAAGATCCCTTACAAGGAAAGGTGCATTCTGTAGACAGCAAACGTGGCTGTAGCTGGTAATATAATAACCTAACAAGAAGATTTCTTATAACTATCGTGCAGGGATGTTGCCAGCAATTTGAAATGTTTATGTGTATTCCAAGCATCCAATCACTCACATGGCAGGTGCAGTTAGATACACAGAATGACCTGAGAGTTTATAAAAGACTGGATGAATCCCCAAAATGAACTTGTCAGTCAATGTAAGAAATGTTGCTCTGAGAGAATCAGAAAATTAACCACTGTCCCCTGGGGCCAGGCAACAGATTCAGTGCCTGTGAATACACGTTATGTGCTGTCGGTGCAGTTTTCTTCCTACCAATGCTGATTATCAAGATATTTGAGTCAATTGAAAATTGGTTCAATAAACAAGATATATTGATCCCAAATCTAAACTCTTGCTAGATGAAATGAGCATCAGCGTTTACCTGGGGTGGCAGGAAGGAGAGGTAAGCTCATCCATCTAAAGAATGGGAGTGCTACTACAATGAGCAGTAGTTTATTGTTTGCAAAAATAGAGCTCTGAGCTGTAGTGGCTTTCTGCATTCCTGACTTAGGTATCATTCTTCTGCTACCAAGATAATTCTGGAGCATATTTGTGACCTTGGATCAGTCTTCCCACATTCATTGTTCCCAAATCGGGAAATCACTGTGCATTATGTCCACTTTGAATGCTTCAGATTAACGAGATAATGTCTGGAAGGTAGAATGAAGACCCAACCGAAGATTTCATTTCATTTCTCCTTTACATAGTACAATGCCTGGGAACTAAAGTTGTTCACGGGGATCAGGGCTGAGGGTGCCATCAGTGACTTGAACTCTCAGCGGATGATCTGAAAATTAAAAATGAGCAAGTGAAATGAGGTGTGTATGTAGGGTGTGTAGGGGAGAGGGCACATGTGTGTATTGGTTGTCAGAGGAAGACAAACGAGAGGGAAGATGTAGGGTGACCTCAGTTTTAGCTTTCATCTGGATTTGATTGCTCATTGAATCCCTTCATTTTCTAAGGAACTGACCCTAGGACGTTCTCAGAATACTGAGGAGTAAAAAATGGAGCCGGAACAAGGGGCTTGTCTTCATGCCTCTTGTCCAATAGTCATCTCAAGGTATTCCTGACCCTTCCTCTTGGCCTGAAAACTCTTGGGCAGAAGGGGTGGTGCAGAAGTGGAGGTGGGGGAAAGGGTGTGTGCAGGTGGGGAGGTGAAGATGAGAGGTATGGTGCATCATGCTTGACCTTGGTTATTGAGGAGAAAGTTTCTTGGAAATCTATGCATCTCACTGGGCGTGGGGACTTATAATGACCACCTGTTTCCTTCTAGATTGTAAGCTCTTGGTGGGCAGGGAATGTGTGTGCTAACTATTGTATTGACACTCTCCAAAGCACTTACTACTGTGATTTGTGCAGAGTAAGCACTCAATAAATTCCGTTACTTAATTGATTGATTCCTCTCTTCAGACATAGGGTGGCTGTAAATATTGCTTTTTTTAAGAAAATTAAAACCCAAGGTGCGATTTACAGGTGGCAAGTTTTAACTGCAATGAATTACTCTATTAGAATTTCAGAAGCTTGGCATAGTTGATAGAGCACGGACCTGGGATTCAGAAGGTCATATACTCTAATCCTGGCTCTGCCACTGTTATGTGACCTTGGGCAAGTAACTTCACTTCTCTGTGCCTCAGTTACCTTGTCTGTAAAATGGGAGTTGAGACTGGGAGCCCCAAGTGGGACAGGGATCGTGTTCAACCCAACTTTCTTGTATCCACTCCAGTAGTTAATACAGTGCCTGGCACATAGTAAGCGTTTAACAAAATACCATCATTATCAAAACCTAGTAGACAATTAAAATGTTCTCTAGACTTCTCAAACTTAACAAATCCATCCCCATCTTCCTGACATCATCTCCAATCTCTGCTCTTTCCCTGTCAATGCCCCTTGCCCTCCACATCAAACAGAAACTCCTTACTAATTGGCTTTAAAATACTCAATCATCTTGCCCCCTCCTTCCTTACCTCCCTGATCTCCAACTACATCTTAGCCCACACACTTCCCTCCTCTAATTCCAACCTACTCACTGTACCCTGATCTCATCTATCTTGCTGCTGGCTTCTTGCCCACATCCTACCTCTGGTCTGGAATTTCATCCCTCTTCATATCCAACAATCACTCTCTCCAGTTTCAAAGCCTTATTAAAAGCACATCTCCTCCAAGAGGAGTTCACAACTAAACCCTCATTTCCACTTTTCCCAGTTCATTCTACATAACCCCTTGCCCTTGGGCTTGCATTCTTATTAGCTTAAGCTTGTTGTTAGCAGGGAATATGTGTATTATATTGTTATGTTGTGCTGTCCTGAGCGCTTAGTACAGTGCTCTGCATACAGTAAGTGCTCAATAACTAAATATGATTGATTTATTTACTGCTCCCTCCCTCAGCCCCAGAGAATTTATGTACATATCTGTAATTCATTTATATAAATGTCTGTATCCTCTAAACTGTAAGCTGTTGTGGGTAGGAAACAGGTCTATCAGTTCTATTACATTGTACTTTCCCAAACAGTGCTCTGCACCCAGTAGGTACTCAATAAATTTTATTGATTGCCCCTGCTCTTCTCTCTAGGGTGGCTGTGGCCCTTGGTCTTCTCTGGATAAACCTTCCAGATCCTGCTTTTATCAAATTAGGAACCTCTTATCACATCTCAAGCAGCAGCATTTACTAAGCACTTATTATGTGTCTCCTTCCTCCACCTCCCCTGACCTGAAGCACCATGTCCATGCAGCAGGGACAAGGTTTATCAGGGTTTATTACCTTAGAGCACTAGTGTGCTGCTCTGATGCAGGAACCGGAGGGAATAGGGAACAAAAACAATTCTTACTGCCGTAGCCTAAATAACACATCTACCCATTGTACCCAGACCCTACAGCTCAGTGGCATTCTGTAACATTTCCCTTTTATTTGTTTATATATGTATGCATTTATCCATTTACTTATTTCTGATCATGAGCACTTGCTTTGCACATACCACCGTAGTAGCTCTTGTATCAATACAGACACCCCAAATTCAAGGTTGCACACCCCTTGTCCATAGTGAATGTATAATCTAAGTGATCTCTTTGGGGAAGACAAGTGCTGAAACAAGTAATAATCCAACAGTGGAGAAGCTCTATCCCTTCCCCATCCTCTCCTGGTTCCCAGACCAATTAAACCAGAAAAGTCCCAATGTTCTAAAATGAACGAAGGTTCTGTTTCACCTGCCCACTGCTCCCACGGGGATGGGACTTGAATGCCCTTATAACAGGCAGAGATTCTAGAAAGAGCATGAAGAGACCACCCCAGACATCCCAGTCCCAGGGGCAGAAGTCAGAAGGACCATTGCTTCTACTTCCCAAGTGCTTAGTACACAGTACTGTGTGCTCCGCACACAGTAAGTGCTCAGTAAATGCGATTGAATGAATGAATTAATTTCACCCACACCCAGCTCGAGTGAGGTTGGGATGGGGTGGTATTCAGGATTTTTAAGCATTTGTCCCAGGTTCTCAGGAACCATTCAAAAAGAGCAAATTGTACTACTTACCCATGGAAGAGTAGGAATGCAAAAGGACTCTTTCATCTCCCCTAGGATTGGTCTGGGTAAACTAAGTCTGGGATAATGAGACTAGTGCCCATCTCACTGAGGTCATTTATGTGTTCACTCATTTTATTTTAACTGGATTCAGGGCTGGTGGTGGTAGTGGAGCATCACCTCATTTTTAGATGGTAAACTTCTGTCTTCAAAATATGATTTTTTTTCCAATTTTACAAATCTGGCCTCCCTTCTAAAGAAGGTCTCTCTAACAGTTACTATGGCAGTGCAGCTGTCCATTCATTATGAACGACATGTTAATCTCCACCAAATTCTCTTCTGAGCATGGGGGAATTGAAGTTGGGAGGAGGTTTGGGAAATAAAGCAAAAGAAAGGTGGCAGGGGCCTTGGAGTTGCATTTGCTATGGGAAGGCAAGGTTGTTTGCTTTGGACTATGAGAAACCTATCTTCAGAGGTCTTCCCAGATAACCTTAGCACTAAGATATGTCAGCTCAGCTTTAACTGAGAGCAAACTCAGATGATTCCATGAAGCCCTGGATTGCTTTATCTGTGTTATGTAGTGACACTGTATTAAGCCAGGTGGGCAGCTTGACAGAGTGGGAAATAAAGATCACATTGCCTGCTATTTACCAATATTGTCAGGATGATTCAGGGTCCATTGCTCCCTGATTAGGGATTCTAGAGGTTTGTGTATTGTTTAAACTCTGACACTAAAGATAGATCTGGCTCTGAATGGACCCTGTCTGGAGCTCTTTAGGCCTACTATGCAATTGATTCACACCATGCTGTCTGATTTGCAAATCTGAGTCATTCAACCTGAAGTATGTAGCCAGAGTAAATTTTTAGCCTCATAAACTGTTTGTGTCTACTCAAATTCAGTACCAGGTCAATTCAGCATGATTCATTAAAAAGGCTACAAAGAGAAGGGACAGTTGACAGAGATTCAAAGAAGACTAACTTCTTGAGAGAGATAAGGTAGTGAATATTGATTCCACACACAGAGGAAGTCTCACGGTCAGTAGCATCATCTCCAGATGCCCTTATACAGCTATCCTCCATGCTTGAAGATGAGCTACTATTGAGAAGATCCCATCTATGGGCACGGCCACCAATCCTGACCACACTATCTTTATATTCCCAAAGGCTCCACTGAAGAAAAGCAGCTCATCTTGGATTACTAGTATCAGACTAGTATGTTTGCGCTACTGCTAAACCTCATTGTTTGAGAATGTGCTTCATTCTCCTTTTGAAAAACTTCTTTGGCTCTGTACAATTACATACAGCTTCTTGAGTTACCTGGCTGTCACCTAGTGCTTTTATCCAGTGAACCTATGTAGCCATTAACATTGTCTCGATGCTGGCGGGCTGATTGTATTTTAGGAGCCCTTCATTGATTATCCTTTCTCATCATTTGATGATGAATATGGATCATAGAAGCAGCGTGGCTCAGTGGAAACAGTACGGGCTTTGGAGTCAGAGGTCATGGGTTTGAATCCCGGCTCTGCCACATGTGTGCTGTGTGACCTTGGGCAAGTCACTTCACTTCTCTAAGCCTCAGTTACCTCATCTGGAAAATGGAGATGAAGACTGTGAGCCCCCCATGGGGCAACTTGATCACCCTGTATCCCCCCCAGCGCTTAGAACAGTGCTCTGCACATAGTAAGAGGTTAACAAATGCTATTATTATCGTTATTATTATTATTATTATTATCATAGGTGTCACAGCTGAAACTGCTAGAAAAGCCAGAAGTGTGAGATTTTTTTTTTCCTGGTAGGTGAGTTTCACAATCAAATGTAAAATGTTGGAGCCCACTACAGCTTTGTAGACTATTTTTCAGAATGAACTTTGATGTCACATTGTTCCCAAATCATGCTTACCAGCCTCACAAAGGACATGGTGACTTGTTTAATTTGGTTTCTAACTTTTTGTTTCTGGGTGCATCGTTGAGTTATATATTGCCAGGTTAGCAGAATTAAGCATTGGCAATAAGTTCCACTTTTCTGATGAAACTGTTTTACTGTATTTAGGGTTTCCCTGGGGCAGGCTGCTACAAAAACTGCAATCTTCAGTCTGACGGTTAGTCAGTCAATAGCACTTTCCACCACTTTGTGCAGATTCTATAAAGTCCTAGGTAAACTCAACTCAATGAAGCTCAATTCCAACATTCAGAATCCATATATTAATCCACCTAATCTAGTAATAAGGTTTCCTTGAAGAAACTGAAGCTTCAGTTTCCAAAGGGAAATGCTCAAACTCTGGAAAAGATTCTTTATTGCTTCCTCACAAACTAATACTTTAAAAGCAAAATCAGAGCCTTTGATCATTTAACACAGTTGTTATAGATATTGATTTAGAAAAAGCAATTACCTAGTGCTTTTATGTATTTTAAAATGGCATTTCATTTCACTGCAAAGAGCCCTGGTGCTATTAAGCAGCAATATTTTTTTGTACATAATGTAATAAATGAATTAATTAGTCTTGAATTATGGAAACATAATCTCCTTTACTAATTGTTTTTGCAAGTGGGTAGTAGGCTGGACAACATGTTATACTGCTTATTAATACTTTCCATTTTATGTAATAATTCTTGGAAGGCAGCTGTTAGATTTGCTTAGCTTTTCTGCCTCACTTTGTGTTCACATTCACAAAATTTGGCCCTTTCACTGACACTGCTTTTCCACTCCCCTTCCCCCCAGCAGAAATATGTGTATTTTTATATATATATTCATATATCTATATATTGATTCATAGAATAAAAGTTCATCAGCAGTACCAGAAAGTTGTCCATTGTGTCTTCTAATACCTTTCTCCTTGCCATCATTCAAATATTTCCAGCATCCTCTACTTCATGAAGCTTCCTCAAACAATTATGAAAGAGTTGGTGACTTAACACCTGCTCTTGCCCTGTATGGAGAGATTTATTCCTCTGATTTACCTCTCCAAACCACTTTATACAGAATGCCCTTAAACCATTACAGTAGACCTAATACAGGTACTTCAAATTCCTATGTTTGAGGTGTGTCTGTAAAGTTTATCTGCATGTGTAATGCACTTCAGTGTGCCCATCTACAGCGGTGCCCTCCAAGAGGGCAGGGAACAGTATCCATATTTTTCTCCATAGAGGGCCCCATTTAGTGCCATAACAATAATATTAATAACTGTGGCATTTGTTAAACACTTACTATGTGCCAGACACTGTACTAAGTGCTGGCGTAGATACAAATTAATGAGGTTGGAAAGTCCCCGGCCCACATGGGGCTCACAGTCTTAATCCCTGTTTTACAAAGAGGTAACTGAGGCACAGAGAAGTGAAGTGGCTTGCACACAGCAAATAAGTGGCAGAGCTAGGATTAGAACGCAGGTCCTCAAACTCCCAAGTCCATGCTCTTTGCACTAGGCAATGCTGCTTCTCTGCACAAGGGTGGGTTTAATAAGTATGTACTGGTTGTGTTAGGGAGTGGTGAGGAGAACCTGGCTCTGATCTTAGCAAGAAATCTGCTGTGTATTAGGGTTCCATGACATTCTTGGAAATCAGAGGGCATTTTCAGTAAGAGTCAGGGCAAAGCATATTTACAGCAGTTGTACCTGTACATCTCTATCTACTCCCTCTTAAACTTCTGAATCCACATCTTTCCCGTTTGCCACTAACTGTAGTTTGGCAAGATCTGGATGGGAGAGACAGGCATATTGCAAAGTACTTTTATTTTTCTGTACATGGTAATGTATGCATGTAAACATATAAAGAGAGGAGAAAGAGAAAGCTCTCATATGCATTTGTTATATCACTGTCCAGCACAGTATTTTTCCATACTTATTGACTCCCATGCCACTTGTCCATGCCTGCAATTTCAGACCTTTAACTCTCCCCTCAAGCCTCTTGTCCCTCTGCCACCTCCATATTTTTCTCTTAATGACCTTGCCACCATATTCACTGATTGCCATATTCAACTGCTCACTCACCTATAATGGCTCCTTCTCCATAGCTTTCAAACATGCCCAAGTGCCCCTTTTACTAAAAAAAAACCCTCTAATGACCCCTGGCACCCTCCAGTTATCACCCCAACTCCCTTCTACCTTTCTATTCCAAATTCCCCAAGAAACTTGTTAACACTCCCTCCATCCACTGCTAATTATCTCCTAGTTCACTTGCAATGTGACAACCATCTCCTCTCCATGGAAACTGCCCCTCTCTAAGGCCAACAGTGACCTCCTTCTTTCAAAATCCAATCATCTTTCATACAATCATATTTATTGAGCACTTACTGTGTGCAGAGCACTGTACTGAGTGCTTGGAAAGTACAATTCAGAAACAGAGACAATCCCTGACCATAACAGGCTCACAGTCTAGAATTGGGGGGACAGACATCAAAACAAGTAAATAGGCATCAATATAAATAAATAGAATTATAGATATATGCACATCATTAATAAAATAAATAGAATTATAAATATGTACATATATTCACACAAGTGTTGGGGGGCAGGGAGGGCAGTAGAGCCAAGGGACCTGAGTCAAGGAGGAGCTGAGAAAAATGGGGGCTTAGTCTGGGAAGGCCTCTTGGAGGAGGTGAGACTTCAGAAGGGCTTTAAAGGGGGAAAGAGTGGCAGATTTGAGGACGTTCCAGGCCAGAGGTAGTACATGGGCCAGTGGTTGATGGTGGGACAGGTGAGAATGAGGCACAGTGAGAAGGTTAGCACCAGAGGAGTGGAGTGTGCAGGCTGGGTTGTAGAAGGAGCGAAGGGAGGTGAGGTAAAAATGGGCAAGGTAATGGAGAGCTTTGAAGCCAATAGTGGGGAGTTTTTGTTTGATAAGAAGGTTGATAGGCAACCACTGGAGATTTTTGAGGATAGGGGTGACATGCCCAGAACGTTTCTGTAGAAAGATAATCCGGGCAGCAGAGTGAAGTATGGACTGAAGTAGGGAGACACAGGAGTTTGGGAGATTAGGAAGGATGCTGATGCAGTAATCGTCTAACCTAATCCTCCTCAACCTCTCAGCAACCTTCAATTTTTGTGGACCACCCCCTTCTCTTGGAAACACTATCTAACCTTGAGTTCACTGACACTTTTTGTTTTGTTTGGTTTTGTTGTTGTCATTATTTTTGGATCAATGAGTTAAGGCACCTTAATGAATCTTCTAAGTCTTATCATTAAACCCCTGGCTCCTGAAAAACATGCAGGCTTTCAAGAGGACCACCTGCGGCCATGAAGTCAAACCCTCTGACTCTGCAGATAATTATGAATCAGGGAAGCTAGAAATCATGGCTACCTAAAGCATAAAATTTACAAGGCACAAAGGAATGCATTTTATCACCTGTGATAAAGGTCCCCAATTCTTCTGAAGCTTTGTCGAGCAAAGGTTGCCTAGGAGACTGGGTAAGTGTTGGGATATAGATAGGACTGACTAGCTTGCATTGTTTGTTCCATTGTGGAGATAGAATCACAACTATTCTTTTCAAAGAAAAAGATCAGGATTTGCAAATGGTACTCATTTTTTGGTTAGCTATTTGGGATGGGCATTATATTAGATGCTGTAGTACTATTCTAGTCATGCTTTGGCCATGCATGCAATGGATAAACTTAAAGGATAATTGAAAAATGTTTTACAGCAGCCAAAATGTTTTAAAAGGAAATGTAAATATATCCCACTTGATTAGTCAGCTTGGTTACTTTCCCAGGTGCTTAGTGCTCTGCACACAGTAAGCACTCAGTAAGTATCACTGATGATTGATTGATGCAGATTCAGTACAAATTTGATTTGATACCACAGAAGAAATTTCAGTATAACAAAGAGGAGTTAAGGTCTGATCTTTATTATGGTGAGGGAAAACAGAGGCCCAGTCACTTTGATAGTGCTGCACATAGGGAAAATTCTGGTTATGTCTCCTCTCTCTTTTCCCTGTGAACCCCAAATTCTTTCTATGTTTTTGTCCAGAAGCAGTTTCCTTCCTCCTGCTCAGCACATTCTGAGAGGCATAGCCTGTGCAGTACCAAAAAACTGAGCTTTAAGAGGCTCTCTTTGGAAAGACCTAAGACTAAATGTTACCTGGTTGGTCATCAGTCATCGGCAAATCAGTCCCTAAATGTACCATTACTGATGATCTTATCATTTTGAATCAATCATCAGTAAAAGAGGTGATGGTAGCATTGCAATGGGTCAACTGTGAGTTTGGTATTTGATACATGGTATGCTGTACTTGGAATTTGGCATGTGGTATGTGGCATATGATATGTGATACACTGAATGCAATGCATTAATCAATCATTCATATTTATTGAGTGCTACTGTATGCAGAGTACTGTACTAAGTGCTTGGGAGAGAACAATATAACAATATAACAGACTCATTCCCTGCCACCCCTTTCATAGTTATCATCCGTGTTAACTCTGGATTCACCTGCATTTTTAGATTTGTTCCAAAGTCTGTAGGCTCTCTGTGGGAAGAGATCACATCTCCTAATTCTATTCTGTTGTACTTTCCCAAACACTTATGACAGTGCTCTTCACACAGTAAAAGCTCAATAAATGCCATCGATTGATTGACGGATGTAGATTGTCCAAATTAAGTTTGTAACAGGTGTCTCCCCCTAATTTATAGTACAAATGGTTTGCCTCTACTGCTGCCATCATAGAATTTGTACCATTTAAATACCAATTCAGGTCACCACCCCCACCGATTTTATGCTGAATCTTTAGTTGAGCAGGTCTTGACTCCTTGTGGAGATAGCATGCTGTAGTTAGGTGCCCAGTCTTCTCCTAAACCTCCATATACAGGGTTGATTTACAATCTGCAACAACTCCTAAGAGATTACCCAGTGTCTGAGAATGGACAATGTGATAGTCTACACATACTATGGAAACAGAAGCCAGAGAATGAAGATAAATCTGTAAAACTCTACAAAGAAACAAAACTAGTTCAGAAAAGTGGTTGAAAGTGGTATGATGCCAAGTGAATTGGAACAAGATCCTAGTTCAAATCTCCTAATCAGCCTAGGTAGATTATGCATCCAATTTTTTTTTTATGATGTGTGCTAAGCACTTACTATATGCCAGAAACTATGTTAAGTGATGGAGTAGATAAAAGCTAATCAGGTTGGACACACAGTCCACATAATAATAATGATGATGGCATTTGTTAAGCACTTACTATGTGCCAAGCACTGTTCTAAGCACTGGGGTAGATACAAGGTAACCAGGTTTACCCACGTGGGGCTCACAGTCTTAATCCCCATTTTACAGATGAGGAAACTGAGGCACAGAGAAATGAAGTGACTTGTCCAAGGTCACAAAGCTGACAAGTGGTGGAGCCGGGATTAGCACCCACGACCTCTGACTCCCAAGCCCGTGCTCTTTCCACTAAGCCATGCTGCTTCGCGTATCCCATATCCCACATGAGGCTCATAGTCTTAATTTCCATTTTCCAGATGAGGCAACTGAGGTAGAGAATTTAAGTGACTTGCCCAAGGTCACACAACAAACAAGTGGTGGAGCTAAGATTAGAACCCACGTCGACAGACTCCCAGGCCGAGGTTCTTTCCAAGCTGCTTCCCAAATTCACATATCCAAATTGACATAACCATTTTCAAAGGCTCCCTCTGTACTGAGACTAAGTAATTCTGCAAGTGGGTAAGAAAATCTGGAGTAGAGGAAGTGAAAGGAAACTGGATCAGAACCTTATGATTGATTGCATCTGATATTAACCTTTAATGCTTGTGTGTGGGTGGTGGAGGGGGAATGTCCAGTGAGGGTATATGAACGGTGAACTGCATATAAATTTCATAATCATTTTAAGCATTACATATCGCCCACTGGAATCCTACAAGATTGCAGTAGGTGCTCTATGGGTGTACACATTTAGAAATAAGTAACATGATTTTAAATTCCAGAATGTTCACATGACTCCAATCCTTTAAATACCTTAGTGTTCAGAGATTACATTTCTGGTCCAGCAATCCTTATTCTGTAGATTTTCTTTGACATTTACTAATGACATGGTGAGAGATCCTTAATTGAGTGCTCAGCAGTGCGCCAGGCAGATGTTCATTCATTCATTCAATCATATTTATTGAGTGCTTACTGTGTGCAGAGCACTGTACTAAGCACATAGAAAGTACAATTCAGCAATAAAGAGAGACGATCCCTGGCCATACTGTGCTTACAGTCTAGAAGAGGGGAGACAGACATCAAAACAAGTAAATAGGCCTCAATATAAATAAATATAATTGTAGACATATACATATTTTCATAAGTGCTGTGGGGTGGGGAGAGGGTGGTAGAGCAAAGGGAGATGAGTCAAGGGGGACCTGAGGAAAATGGGGGCTTAGTCTGGGAAGGCCTCTTGAAGGAGGTGAGCCTTCAGTAGGGCTTTGAAGGGGGGAAGAGTGATTGTTTAGCAGATTTGAGGAGGGAGGGTGTTTCAGGCCAGAGGTAGTATTGGGGCCAGGGCTTGATGGCGGGACAGGCGAGAATGAGGCACAGTGAGAAGGTTAGCACCAGAGGAGCAGAGTGTGTGGGCTGGGATGTAGAAGGAGAGAAGGGAGGAGAGGTAAGAAGGGACAAGGTGATAGAGACCTTTGAAGCTAATAGTGAGGAGTTTTTGTTTGATATGGAGGTTGATAGGCAACCACTTGAGATTTTTGAGGAAAGGGTTGGCATGCCCAGAACATTTCTGTAGAAAGATAATCTGGGCAGCAGAGTGAAGTATGGACTGAAGTGGGGAGAGATAGGAGGTTGTGAAATAAGAAAGGAAGCTGAGGCAGCAACTCAGTCAGGATGGGATGATGATGATGATGGCATTTATTAAGCGCTTACTATGTGCAAAGCACTGTTCTAAGTGCTGGGGGGATACAAGGTCATCAGGTTGCCCCATGTGGGGCTTACAGTCTTCATCATCATTTTACAGATGAGGTAACTGAGGCCCAGAGAAGTGAAGTGATTTGCCCAAAGTCACACAGCTGACAAGTGGCTTAGCCGGGATTTGAACCCATGACCTCTTACTCCAAAGCCCGGGCTCTTTCCACCGAGCCACGCTGCTTCTCTAATGAGTGATTGTACTAACGTGGTAGCGGTTTGGATGGAGAGGAAGATGTGCTGTCAAGCCAGTTCTCAAAGTAGGACTTGGGAATCAGTGAAACGATGTTGATGACATTACACCTGTCACTTGGTTATGTGCCAGCCAGTGGCACAGGGTGATCCCAGCTGGTAGAGGGATCAGTTGTGGAACTGCAAGTTATGTTAGTTCTTTGTAGGAATCTTGTGAAAGTTCCTGCCCCAGGGCCTCGCTCACCCCATCCTCTTCATGACAGCAGATGTGACTGCTGGCCCAGGTCACTGCCATTCACTTCCACCTTCCACATGCACCCTAGTTTGCTGTCACTCTGCAGGAGGCAAGGAGGTTGGTGACCTTCACAAAACTCAGTGGGATAGAGGGACAGTGGGTAAGTTCTGAAATGGAGGGTTACCCAGGAAGATACAGAGTCAAATCAAGTTTCCAATGTATTTCACCTTCGGCCTATTTCCTCTAAAGAATCAAAACACTAGTGAACAATGGAATTGAAAGAGCAGCAACAAAAAGCAGCAGATAGAAACCTATGAAGAGCATAGCATTGTTGAATCATAAGTGAACAAAGGATGAAAGAAAAATACAGTGGGCTTTTTCCATTGTCCCTGGGGGTGTCTGCCTGGAAACAGCCACCATTCACTAGCATTAGCAATGGGCTCATGACTTTCAGAAGAGATAATGATAGGGTAAGCACAGTGCTGTGTGCTTGGGTAGGTATAGGTTTATGTGATTAGACACATTCTATGTGCTACATGGTGCTCACGATCTATTTTATTCCCATTTTACAGGTGAAGAAACTGGGTTCCAAAGAGGTTAATTGATCTACCCATAGTTAGACAGCTGAACCGTGAAGAAACTGGAACTAGAACCTAGGTCTCCTGATTCCCAGTTCTGTGCTTTTTCTACTACACCATACTTTTTCTTTAGTTCAGCAATTTCCTCATCTGTGAAACAGGGATTAATTACCTTTGCTCCCTCTCTCTTAGACTGTGAGCCCTGTATGGTACAAGAAGGTCTGATATAATTGTATTGTATCTACTCCAGCACTTAGCACAGTGCTTGGCATATGGTAATTATTATTATCATTATCAATCAATAGGTAATTGGTATTTACTGAGCATTTACTAAGGACAAAGACCTATTCTAAATATTTGGGAGATTATAAGACAACAGAGTTAGTAGACACCTTCCTGTCCATCAGGAGCTTATATTAAAATATAGATATGTATATATGTGCTGCAGGACTGAGGATAGGGTGAGTATTACATGCTTAAAGGGTACAAATCCAAGTGCAAGAGTGACTCAGAAGGGAGAGAAAGTAGAGGAAATGAGGGCTTAGTTGGGGAAGTCCTCTTGGAGGAGTTGTGATTTTAGTGAGACGTGATTTTAACTTGAGTATGGCCTAAGAGAAAGAGCATGGACCTGGGTGTAAGAGGACCTGGGTTCTAATCCCAGCTCCTCCAACGGTCTGCTGTGTGACCTTGAAAAAGTCACTTAACTTCTCTGTACCTCAGTTCCCTCATCTGCAAAATGGGGATTCCTGTCCTGAAGGCAGGAAGAAATGTAAGACTGGAGAGAAGGGGAGGGGTCAGGACTGAAGATACAGTTTTGGGAATCATTAACAGAGAGATGGTAGTTGAAGCCATAGGTATGAATGAGTTCTCCAAGGGAGTGGTTGTAGTTGGAGAATAGAAAAGGACCCAGAAACTGAGCCCTGAAGGACTCCCACTGTTGGAGGGTATGAGGCGGAGGAGGGACATGTGAAAGAGATTGAGAAGGAGTGGCCTCAGAGATAGGAGGGAGAATGTCAGTGAAGCTGAGGTTAGATAATATTTCCAGGAGAAGGGGTTGGTCCACAGTGTCAAAGCCAGCTGAGTGGTTGAGGAGGATTAGGATGGAGTACAGGCTGTTGGATTTGGCAAGAAGGAGTTAATTGGTGACCTTAGGGCAGTTTCCATGGAGTGAAGCCAAACTGCAGGGGGTCAAGGAGAAAATTGGAGGAGAGGAAGTGGAGGCAGCTGGTGTAGACAACTCACTCAAGGAATTTGGAAAGGAATGGTAGTGGGGAGATGGGGCAATAACTGGAAGGAGCCCTGGAGTCTAGGGAAGTTTTTTTTTTTTAATTTTAGGAATAGTGATACATGAGCATGTGTGAAAGCAGTGGAAAAGAAGCCGTTGGAGAGTGAACAGTTGAATACGGCAGTCAGGGAGGGAAGAAGAAAGGGGGCAAGAATTTAGATAAGGAGGGAAGGGATGGTGTCAGAGGCACAGGTGGATGGGTTGGATTTTGAGAAGAAGTTGAAGATCTCGAGTTATTGCATGGCGCTGCCAAGAAACTGAGAAAATGTTTAAAAAAACTAAAACTTTGCCTTCTGAGAGAACAGTGCATGTGAGGGAGGTACAAATGGTTCTCTGTTGTAGCTTCTCAGAGATGAATATTGAGTCTAAAACCAACCCTAGTTGTTTAGATGTAAAGAAAACTGCTGCCATTATAAAATCAATGAAGAGAGCAGTAGAGATCTGATAATTTCCCCTTTCCACCAGCTGAAGGCATCCTCTTTTACAGATGAGGGTTTCCCATAGCCCACATTCCAGAACCCAGAGTTCATCTTTATTTGGTGCTTGGTGCTTGAAGGCCTCTGGCCTTCCAAAATGCCTCAACGAGCATATGACACTACAGAGTTCTGCAGTTAGCCAGAAGGATGGGTCATAGAGTTTTGAAAGTCTGGTCACACTGATAGGAGAGTTACTTTGTTAAAGGTTCATGCCTCAAAAAATCCTCTCCATCCAGATGGCAGGAGGAGCCAGTGACAAAGCCAAATAGCATCTGCTCTATTTCCACGGGAGTCATAAGGCACAATGTAGAGGTGACCGAGAGGTCTTTCTCTCTCACCCCATTGAAGTGAGTGTTGCTCTTCAGATAAGGTAGAGGAAAGGGAGGAGAGTAAAATTAATTGATGGGTGTGTGAATCCTAATTTTTCCCAGCCACGTGGCTGGGATAGAAGAGTTGGAATTGTTACAAAATCCACTCCCACTCTCTCAATATTCAGAGCCTCCCCTTAAAACATTTCAGCAGGAACAATTCCCAGAATAAGAGCTTCTGAACTACCTTGCCAAGGGCTAGAATGAGGCAAGAGCCACTACACTGCTACATCTGAACACATTGGCAAAAGGAGGAATCTGAAGAGCTGCGTAACAGTGGAGAGAACTGATCCAGAACATGGAGGAAGTAATCTGTTTCCCAAAATTGCTCCAGAGACAGTGGTGTTCCAAAACGGAGATTGTCATAATGAGCTCTTCTCTGAGAAGTGAGCTGTAGGGGACTCAAGAATGGGTTCACGTGACTATTTCACAAATAAGTAACTTCCAGCTACATGTGTCATTAGATTTTTTTGTCTTCTTAATGATGAGATTTGAGAGGGGGGAGGGCTTGGGGAAGAGGGGATGAAGAAAAGGGCCAGAAATGGTAGGCCGATTGGGCTGTTCTCCTGATAGACTCCCTCCTCTTTATGACACTTAATAATATTTATTGCGGCGTTTGTTAAGCACTTACTGTGTACCAGGCACTGTATTAAGTGCTGGAGTTAGATACAAGGTAATTGGGTTGGACACAGTCCTTGTCCCAGATTGGCCTCTCAGTTTTCATCCCCTTTTTACAGATGAGGTAACTGAGGCACAGAGAACTTAAAGCAACTAGGAGTCAAAAGGTCATGGGTTCTAATCCCAGCCCAGCCACTTGTCTCCTATGTGTCCTTGGGCAAGCCACTCAACTTTTCTGTGCCTCAGTTACCTCATCTGTAAAATAGGGGTCAAAACTATGAGTCCCACGTGAGACAGGGACTGCATCCAACCCGATTTGCTTGTTTCCACCCCAGAGCTCAGTACCGTGCCTGGCACATAGTAAGAACTTGACAAATACCATCATAATTATTATTATCTACAAATAAAGGACTAGCACTGATCAGAATGACAGATGAGAACCCAAAAGGGCATTGTCAGTGCCTAGTACAGCACTCTGCACATTACAAGTGCTCAGTAAATGCACAAGTGAATATTTGTGAGGTACAGTCCGGTAACAAATATTTATTGTTTCTAGGCCCTCGGGATAGGGATAGAGGTTCAACATAGTTATGGCCTGCAATGATAGTACATTTGAGTAATAATAGTGTTGCCATTTATTAAACAATTATTATGTACCAGGCATTGGCCAAGTAAAGTTGATATAAGATAATGCAGTACCTGGCCCACACAAAACTCACAGTTTATTAGTCAGTCAGTAATATTTATTGAGCTCTTCCTGTGTGCAGAACACTGTACTAAGCTCTTGGGAAAGTACAATATAAAAATATAAGACACATTTCCTGCCAACAATGAGTATACTGTCTGAGATTCCAGAGGGTTTACTATTTACAAAATGGAGCTAAAAGGTAAGCTTTGAGTCAGAAACTGGACTGGTAGATTGAAGAAAGCATGTATAATAATTTTGGTATTTGCTAAGCACTTACTATGTGCCAAACACTGTTTTAAGTGCTAGGGTAAATACAAGGTGATCAGGTTGTCCCACTTGGGGCCCACAGTCTCAATACCCGTTTTACAGATGAGGTAACTGAGGCACAGAGAAGTTAAGCAGCTTGCCCCAGGTCACACAGACAAGTGGCAGAGGTGGGATTAGAACCCACCACCTCTGACTCCTAAGCCCGTTCTCTTGACACTAGACCATGATGCTTCTCGGGTTAAAGGCAGAAAGATAAGAATCAATCTTAGTAATGACATCAAGATAAGACCCCTGGGACCCTGGGAAGCAGGCAGATAGCTGGGGTAAAATTCACTTTGGCAGGTAGAAAGCCAACTGCAGGAGTAGAGGTCCTGAGAGAAAATCCCAGTTGGAAGCAGCGTGGCCTAGTGGACAGAGCACAGGCCTAGGAGTTGGAAGAATGTGGCTTCTAATCCTGGCTCCACCACTTGTCTGCTGTGTGATTTGGGGGAAGTCAGCTCACTTCTCTGTCCTTCAGTTACTTCATCTATGAAATGGGGATTAAGACTGTGAGCCCCACGTGGGGCAGGGACTATGTCCAACCTGACTAGCTTGTATCTACCCCAGTTCTTAGAACACTGCTTGGCACACAGTAAGTACTTAACAGATCCTATCATTATTACTCCTGGGACTCTGGAAACTGTTGAATCAATGAATCTCCAAACCTGAGAGTGTTGAGAGGTACTACTGAGAAAAGAGCAGCCTCTGCTGTTGCTATCCCTGCTACTTCAGAGTCCGGACCCTCCCTCCCTGCCCATGAGCTTCTACTCAACATTCAGTGGGAGACATGTCTCATCAAATTGCTTGGCATCTCCATCTCAGATCTTGTGCTAACACCTCTTCTTGAGTGACATCGACCTTTCAGGGTGATTATTAACAACTGGACTTGTCGGCATCTGTTACCAGTCTCTGTTCCTAATGTTCATCCCACATATAGTTCAGATTGACGTGAGCAAATGGGACCTGGGCAATGTAGATGCATCCTAAAATTAGGTGGAAGAAGGAGGCATTTGGTTTAAACCTCACCCAAACAGGAGAGGTCTCTCTTATCTGACTCCTAATAGGAGGGGTGGATGCCTGTCTGTTATTATCAAATTGCTGGGGGGTAGGATGAGGGAGTGGTTAGAATATCAGAGTTTGCCCCTGAAACTTTCATCCAGGGGAGGATTTTAAGGATCAGAGCAGCACAGTAAAAAGGCAAATTCATCTTTGATCATTGTGTTCTTCCTGCATTCAGGCTCAGTTTAGCTTAGAGGAAGAAAAGCCTTGGTGGGTGCTTCAATTCAGGTGAAAGATCCTGAAGGCCTTTGCAGAGTCCTGCTCAGATGAAAAGCTAGCCCTAAGCTAGGAGGGGCAGTGGCAGTTTCTGAGTGAAATTTAGGTGGAGAGGTATGAATGGCCTCAGTACTGAATTCTCGGTTCAGGCAGAGGTGCTGGTCCAAAGTTAGATAGTTGGCGGGAGGTTGGGGCCGGGGAGGGTGAGTCCCATGTTGGGACTGTTTGGTGGCCAAAAGAAGGGACTAGGCCCTGAGCAACATGGGAGGAGGAGAACTGCATGGATGAGCAAAGCAAAGAATGGTAGAGTGTGCAGGAAAAGACTAAACCTCCACTGGGTACAAATCCCTTCCCTCAAGATGCTTATAGTCTGAATTATCCTCTCTTTCCCCTTTCTGCATCACCTATTTGCACCCTTCAAACATTTGATAGTCACCTCACCTGCAGCCCCACAACATTATATGCAGATCCATAATTTATTTTAATGTCTGTCTCCCCCTCCTGTCTGTAAGCTTCTTGTGGGGTGGGAACATGTCTTCCAACTCTGTTGTATTGTATTGTATTAAAATATTAGCATCCTCAGTGGGAGAAAGAGAAAGAGAGTTAAGGCTAAGAAGCACTAAATGTCACCTTTACTCAGCACACAGTAAACCCTCAACAAATACCACTAATGGATTGATTGATTTTCGCTACGTGCATGTCTTTGTTCTAAGGTGTTTCACACTGTGTTTAGTTTAGATCTAGTAATGACATTTGAAACCCCTTCCAAGACATCTTGTTTTACTGTCATTTGGGAAGGGTGGGAAGGGTGGGTGTAAGTGCCCATTCATCAAGAATCATGAGGCCTGAGGAAGGAACAGTACTGATCTCATAGCCTTTCTCATCTAGCTCCTGGCCTCCAACCCTTCAGGTTTTCACTTTGCTCCACAAATTGAGCTCTAAACCTCAACAGACGGGAAGGAGGATGGCCTAGTGGAAAGAGCCTGGGCCTCGGGGTCACAGGACATGGGTTCTAATCCTGGTTCCACTACTTGCCTGTTGTGTTAACTTGGGCAAGTCATTTAATATCTCTGGGCCTCAGTTTCTCAACAGTTTCTCAACAGAAGAGTTTTCTCAACAGTTTTCTCAACAGCAATGTGGATTCAGTACCTATTCTGCCTCCTGCTTTGACAGTGAATCCCATGTGGGGCAGGGACTTTGTCCTACCTGATTAGTCCTACATACCCAATGTGTAAAATAGTGCTTGACATACAGTAAGTGCTTAAAAAACACCATAAAAAAAAAACAGACCCCCACTTACAGGAACAGCCAAACAGTCTGCCCTCCCAGGCTGTAAAGTCCTGAGCCTAAGCCAAAGAAACGCCATCCCTACTGACCATGTTTCACCCCTTGTCTGACAGTCCCTTCTTCCCTACTTAGTAAGAGCTCCTCTTGTCAGGTCTTCCTATTTAAGTAATATTCCCTAACTGAAACAAATGTTTATGCAGAATCAATCCTGTTAGAAATTAATAGCCACTTTGTTTGTACAGACAGAGCTGTCGCCCTGTTCTGCTGAAAGGTGACATTTAGTGCTTCTTCGCCTTTACTCCCTTTCTCTTTCTCCTGCCGAGGATGTTAATATTTTAATACACTTAATAGCTCACCAGGACTCTCAAGTCCTTCTCCATGTTTTACCAGTGACAGGACTTCTACACAATCTGGATTTTTGAGAGAGCTACTTCTTTCTGCCCTATCCCCATTAGCTAACCTAACCCCAGTGGACATGAGGCCCCAAAGGCAGGGTGTACGAGTTGTAGGTTTGATTCAATATCCTTTGTCTTTCATCCTCTGGCCAAAAATATTTAGAAATTGAGTCCCGAAGACCCTGGTCGGGAGCGGTGGATCAATCAATGAATTAAATTTATTGAGTGCTTACTAAGGGCAGAGCACTATACTAAGTGCTTGGGAGAGTGAAATACAACAGAATTAGCAGACATAATGCTCTTCCCATAATGAGTTTACAGTCTAGAGGGGTGATAGACATTAATCTGAATAAGTAAGTAATTTATAAAATATAATTTAAAGAGATGCATATAAGTGCTGTGTGGTTTGGGGTGGGGCTAATATGCACTGATTGAAGTGCATAGATTCAGAAGGGAAAGAGAGATGGGGAAAAGAGGACTTAATTGGAAGAGGGCTCATCTCTTGGAGGAGATGAGACCTTAGTAATGCTTTGAAGGTGGAGAATGGTGGTCTGGTTTATGTGGAGGGAGAGGGAGTTCGAGGCTAGGGGGAGGATGTGGGAAGGGGGTTGGTGGAGAGGCAGATGAGATTGGGGCATAGTGAGTAAACTGTCTCTAGAAGAGTTGAGTGTGCAGGCTGGGCTGTTATAGGAGATTAGTGAGGTGAGGTAGTATGGGGTGAGCTGATTGAATGCTTTAAAGCTAATGGTAAGGAGTTTCTGTTTGATGCAGGTGTGGATGGGTAGCCACTGGAGGTTCTTGAGGAGTGGGGAGACATAAACTGGACATTTTTGTTGGTAAATGATTCATGCAGCAGAGTGAAGTATGGATTAGAGTGGGAGAGACAGGAGGCCAGAAGGTCAGTGAAGAGGCAGGTGCAGCAGTCAAGGCAGGATAGGATGTCATTGGATTAAAAACATGGTAGCAGTTTGGAAAGGAAAAGGCAGATTTTAGAAATGTTGTGAAGGTAGAACCAACAGGATTTGGTGGCAGATTGAATATGTGGGTGGAATGAGAGAGATGAGCTGAAGGACAAAGCCAAGGTTTTAGGCTTTTGAGGTAGGGAGGAGAGTGGTGCTGTCTACAGTGATGGGAAAGACGGGGGAGGGCAGAGTTTGGGTGGGAAGATAGGAGTTCAGTTTTGGACATGTTTAATTTTAGGTGTCGGTAGGTCACCCAAATAGTTTTGTCTTGAATGCCGGAGGCAATGTGAGATTTCAGGAAAAGAGGGAGACCAGGACTGGAGATGTAAATTTGGGAATCATCTGCATAGAGATGATAAGCCATCAGAGTGGATCTGACAGGGTTGGCATTTGGGGGCAGTGATGGGGGTAAGCCATCCATCTGCTGGGATTTTAACTAGTTCCTTTCTCTCCAAGGGAAGAAGCGATGCTGTCCACTTACTTTGAAACCATCAATGATCTGCTAGCTTCCTTTGGGCCCGTTCGGGACTGTTCGCGCAACAACGGAGGCTGCACGCGCAACTTCAAGTGTGTGGCGGACCGCAAGGTGGACTCCTCCGGATGTGTGGTATGTCTGTCCCAGTCTGTGAGGACCAGGGGATTCTTCACCAATAAGCATTGCACTGAGGCTGGGATCCTGGATAGGAGAATGTGCACAATATGAGACAATCAGTCAGCTTCAAGGGTTCGGCCACTGGAACACACTGGACAGTGCTCCAGCATTCTTGAGACATATTTTGACATGTAGCCAACATTTATCTAGTGCTCGCTGTGATCAGTACACTATGGAGAGTTCAAAGGAAATTAAAGGTGGTTTGCCTGCCCTCAAGGAGCTTGTGGTTTATTAGAGGAAGCAGAACAAATGCATGTAAACATAAACATGCACAACCGCTAATACAGATTACCCATGATAAGTAAATAATCAGGGACATGGGCATTATGAAGCCTATTAAGGGAAAGCAAAATTATTGGATGGATTGAAATGGCATAATCAGTAAGAGTATCCTGAGTGGATTTAACAGACCAATGAATTCTGTCACTTTCTTCTGCAGGTCTTTCGACTTTGCTTCCTTTCTTTCACCTGCCCATTCCTGGACTTCATGATTGCTCCCCTAGAGTTCTCTTCTTCAGTCTTACTCCTCTCCCTCTAAGGCTTTTGGTCTTTTTCTTACCCCATCCTGTTACATGGACATAGTTGTGTCTCAGATGAAAATCCAAAACCCTGTTCTTGCAAAGCAGACCCCAAAAGTAAAGTGTAAACACATCCCACTGGGTTACTGACATCAGTTCCTGAGATACATTGAGACTTCCAGTATACATCTTAAAATGGGTTGATATTCACACACCCATACTCAGGGACTCAATTTCTGATGACAGAAAACATCAGCAGAGGGGAAATTAATAGAAATTTGCAACCCTCCTCCAATTCCCTAAAAACTTCTCCCAGTGATGTTAGAAGTTTAACACTGTGCTAAAAAGGATTGTTCACCATATGGTGAGGACTTTCTCAGGAGAGAAAAATGGCATGGGAGACACATCCCAGGCACCAAGAGAAGAGATCAAGAACTTCACCTGGACTGCTGGGCATCTCAATCCCCATTTACCTCGGCAAATGAAAAGTGCAGGATATTAATAGCAATAATTTTGTTATTAAGAAATTAGTATGTGCCAAGCAATCTACTAAGCACTCAGGTAGATACAAGATAATCAGGTCAGACACATTGTCCCACATGGGGCTCACAGTCAAAGGGGGACACATTTAATGGACATTTAATAGGAATTTAATTGTGCATTAATAGGCACAATAATTATTTAATATCCATTTTACAGATGAAGAAACTGAGGCACAGAGACGTTAATTTGCCCAAGGTTGCACAGCAAGCAAGTAGCAGAGTACAGGTCCCCTAAATCTCAGTCCCACTTTCATTTCATTAGGTCATGCTATTTTTCTGGGAAGTAAAATCGAAGGAATCTCTACTGTTCCCAATCCCTGTTTAGAAACAGTACATCCCCCTTGGCTTCTGGGTGCTGTAGGTAAATCTTCTCCACATTCCTCTTCACTCAGGTCCCTTATTTCCACTTCTGAAAGAGGTCTTGTTTGCAAGACCACATAGTCTCCATATCAATTTATCTTTGTCTTACCATTTTTCTCCCTTTGGTTCTTGCTCATATTCTCCCCGTCTTGTCTGTAGTTCTCGCCGTTTTTCCTTGTAGTTGTTAAATGCTTACTCTGTGCTAGGCACTGTACTAAGCACTGGGGTAGATACAAGATAATCCTTGTCCCACATGAAGCCCAAGTCTAGGATGGAGGGAGGAATATTTCATCCCCATTTTTCAAAAGAGGTAACTGGGGCCTGAAGAAGTAAAGCTACTTACCCAAAGTCAAAGCAGACAAGTGGCAGAGCCAGGATTAGAACAAAGGTCCTCGGATTCTGAGGTGTATTGTCTTACCAATGGGCCACACTGCTTCCCTGTTGCTCCCAATTCCTCTCTACATCCTCCTGGCCTACCGCCAAAGGCACATACAAGGTGTTTCTTCCCCAGAGGTACGATTAATCCCGTTTGAGACTGAGGACTTCAGATACATGGTAAGTGAAGAAGCCAAAGTCGGCTTTAACTCCCAAGAGGTTCCCTGATCTTCAGCTCTGCTAGCAAGAAGCTCTGTAGTATAAATAACCACTTAAGAAGGCAGCAGGACAGCAATTTTGTCTTGCCGAACCCAGTAGGATTCTCAAAGACTGTTTTTAACCAGTAGTAAGACAAAGGATTTTAGGTCATTCCATGGCTTCCCAATATCAAAGGCTTTATTTAGGCTCTCAGTCTTGAACTCAGTTTGAGAAGAACAAGAAAACCTAGTTAGTGTCCTGAAAGGAACTCCCAACCCCAATCTTCCTTCTCCTGTTCCGATTCAACCCTCTTCTTCTGAGAATTGCCACCTTAGAAGAATAGAAGAAAGAGTCAGACAGACCCAGAGAAAGAGAGAGAGAGGGAGTGTGTGTGTGTGTGTGTGTGTGTGTGTGTGTGTGTGTGTGTGTGTGTGTGTGTGCAGAGAAACCTGATCTTGGCAGCAGATACAGAAGACTGTGAGCCCCATGTGGGACAGGGTCTGTGTCCATCCTGATTATCTTGTATCTAGCCTAGTGCTTAGAACAGTGCTTGATGCATAGTAAGCACTTAAATGATTATAATAATAATTGCATTTGTTCTCCATGATGATCTGACTGGTTGTCAGATGTGGAGGAACCTTGCATGATAATAATAATGATGGCATTTATTAAGCGCTTGTTACGTGCAAAGCACTGTTCTAAGCGCTGGGGAGGTTACAAGGTGATCATGTTGTCTCACGGGGGGCTCACAGTCTTAGTCCCCATTTTACAGATGAGGGAACCGAGGCACAGAGAAGTTAAGTGACTAGCCCAGGGTCACTCAGCTGACAATGGTGGAGCCGGGATTTGAACCCATGACCTCTAACTCCAAAGCCCGTGCTCTTTCCACTGAGCCACACTGCTTCTCAACCATTTCCCCATCAACAAAGGACTAAAGTAGAGCAGAATGCAGCGTCCTTATAGTTAGCCTGTTAAATGTATTCGTACTTGAAGATGCAACAAATCTGGCATTTTCTGAAGTCCTTGAATTGTTAACTATATCCTAAAGAGTGTACAATGGAAATGCATACACATGCACACATATACAAGAGGGCCTGCAGATGATTATAAACCACTTTCAGAATCAACAAAGTACTACAGGCTGACAATTAGACTGAATAAGACTGAAGTTATGTGCTAACCTGTCCCTGAAAATCTGACACACAAAGATCTTTATCAGCTACAGAGATGAATGTTGTCCCTCCATTTGGCAACCAAGAGACCACATTGTCTACTCATGCAAGGGATGGCATAAAAAGAAAGAATCAGATCAAGGAGGCTGGCTTGTCCTTTGGGAAATGGACAGATGGCAGATCGTGTCAATAGGACTGTAGATTTCAATTTAACAGTGGACTTTATAGAGCAACTGGAGTGTACAGGCTTTTCTGTGATAGTGAGATCTGGATTTACCTCAGACATCACATCTGGATTAGAAATTGGTTACATCAGGACCACCTGTCTGTGCTCCTCAACATCAATTTGCAAAACAGTATCACAGATAAGGAGGATCTGTAATGAGGTGAAACCATCAGCATCCAAGCAATGCTTGTCATATCACCCCTCCCCTTGGCAGGATGTGAGTGGAGGATGGACACCAGCAGGAAGCACTATCAGCTGCCTTTATAGTAAATTTAAGTAGGAAGGTTGTAAGCAAGGAGGATAGAAGGAATATTTTAAAGGAAAAATAGTAGTAATAATAATGAAAAATGTAACTGTAGTGTTTGTTTAGCACTTCCTATATGCCAATCCCTGTGTTGAACTCTGGGATAGATTTAGGGTAATCAGATCAGCATTGCTTAGTGGATAGAGGATGGGACTAGGAGCCAGGAGAACCTGGGTTCTACTCTCAGCTCCTACCATGTGTCTGCTGTGTGATCTTGGGCAAGTCACTTCACTTCTCTGCACCTCAGTTTCCTCATCTGTAAAATTGTGGATTGAGAGTGTGAGGCCCTTGTGGGACAGGGATTGTATCCAACCTGATTAACTTGTATCTACGGCAGCACTTAGTACAGTGCCTGACATATAGTAAGTGCTGAACAAGTACCATAATAATAATTATCATTATTATCGTTAGAAACAGTCCCTGTCCCACACAGGGCTTACAGTCTAATTAGGAAGGAGAACAGGTATTTTATTCCCATTTTACTGCTGAGGCAATTGAGGCATAGTTACGTGATTTGATCAAAGTCACACAGCATTCAAATGATGGATCTGAGATAAGAACCCAAGTTTTCTGACTCCCATTCCAATGCTCTTTCCACTAGGGCATTTTACTTTGAGATCTCAAATGGTGAGGCATGAAAATGAAAAATGAAAATGAACATACAAATATTCATTCCTTCATTCAATTGTATTTATTGAGTGCTTACTGTGTGCAGGGCACTGTAGTAAGCACTTGGGAAGTATAGGTTGGCAACATATAGAGACGGTCCCTCCCCAACAGTGGGCTCAGAGTCTAGAAGGGGGAGACAGAGAACAAAACAAAACATATTAACAAAATAAAATAAATAGAATATGTACAAGTAAAATAAATAAATAGAGTAATAAATACGCACAAACTATATACATATATACAGGTGCTGTGGGGAAGGGAAGGAGGTAAGGCGGGGGGATGGAGTGGGGGGAGGGGGAGAGGAAGGAGGGGGCTCAGTCTGGGAAGGCCCCCTGGAGGAGGTGAGCTCTCAGTAGGGCCTTGAAGAGAGGAAGAGAGCTAGCTTGGCGGATGTGGGGAGGGAGGGCATTCCAGGCCAGGGAGATGACGTGTGCCGGGGGTCGACGGCGGGACAGGTGAGAACGAGGCACCGTGAGGAGATTAGTGGCAGAGGAGCGGAGAGTGTGGGCTGGGCTGTAGAAGGAGAGAAGGGAGGTGAGGTAGGAGGGGGCGAGGTGATGGAGAGCCTTGAAGCCCAGGGTTAGGAGTTTCTGCCTGATGCGCAGGTTGATTGGTAGCCACTGGAGATTTTTGAGGAGGGGAGTAACATGCCCAGAGCGTTTCACGACAAAGACAATCCGGGCAGCGGCGTGAAGTGTGGATTGAAGTGGGGAGAGACAGGAGAATGGGAGATTGGAGAGGAGGCTGATACAGTAGTCCAGACGGGATAGGATGAGAGCTTGATTGAGCAGGGTAGCAGTTTGGATGGAGAGGAAAGGGCAGATCTTGGTAATGTTGTGTAGATGAGACTGACAGGTTTCGGTGATGGCTTGGATGTGAGGGGTGAACGAGAGAGTGGAGTCGAGGATGACACCAAGGTTGCGGGCTTGTGAGACGGGAAGGATGGTAGTGCTGTCAACAGTGATGGGAAAGTCATGGAGAGGGCAGGGTTTGGGAGGGAAGACAAAGCACTGTATTAAGTGTTGGGGAAGATACAAGATAATAAAGTTGGACACAGTCCTCATAACACATGGGGCTCACAGTCTTTAATACCAATTTTACAGATGAGATAACTGAGCCAGAGAACTGAAGTGATTTGCCCAAAGTCTCACACAGCAGACAAGTGGAGGAGCCAGATTAGAGTTGAAAATTTAGATTTTCAGGACTAAGTGCTGAGGTCCCAGTCCTTGCTTGATTTTCTCTCAGCTAGAAGAAAGCTGAACTGGGTAAACTGAGGCAAGTTCTTTCTAATGGTAAAATGAGAGGGTGGATTTGGATTGCTGTTTTCCTTCCATATGTCCTTCTGTGCCTTAGGGCTTTTTCTTTTTTTTTATTGTATTTCTTAAGCACTTACTATGTGCCAGGCAGTGTACTAAGCAGTGGGGGAGATACAAGTCAATGAAGTTGGACCCAGTACCTGTTCCACATGGAGCTCACAGTCTTAATACCTATTTTACAGATTAGGTAACTGAGGCTCAGAAAAGTTAAGTCACTTACCCACAGCCAACAAGAAGTGGAATTGGAATTAGAACTCAAGTCCTTCTGACTCTCAGGCCTGTGCTCTATCCCTTAGGCCAAACGCTGCTTCTCATTATTCTTCCCCAGTACTTAATACAGTGCTCTACACAAAGTAGGTGTTTAATCAATACCATTACTACTACTCTAACACTGAGGGGCAGAATCAAATATGGGGCTAGTTACTCGGAGTAACAAATATTAGCAGTGGGTAGTGATGCTTGGTTTGCATGCCTGTAATAAGGAAGGGATTGTCAGTAAATCACAAGAGGATAGTGTTGTGTGCATATACACATGCTTATATGTCTACTTCAATTAATATGTATGCAAACATGATAGGCTTTTTTTTGCTATGACTAAATAACCCAAGAAATTCTGAGGAGTCGAGTTCTTTAAACTGTATACTCATGAGCAGGAAACATGGCAGTGTGGCCTAGTGGAGAGAGCATGGGCCTGGGAATCAGAAGGACCTGGGTTCCAATTCTGCTCTGCTAATTGCTTGTTGTGTGACCTCGGGCAAGTCATGTAACTTCCTTGTGCCTCAGTTTTCTCAAATGTAAGATAGGGATGCATATTCTCCCTCCTAATTAGACTGTGAGCCCCATGCAAGACAGGTGATCTGTGTCACAGATATGTGTCACAGATATTGTCAGAAACAATCACGACTGTGATTTCCATGGGCTGCAGTGAGACGACAGGGAGGTGTCCCTTTTTAGCAATTGGGATGGAACAAGATAGAAATTGTCGATAAATTACAGGCCCAGCCTTCTTCTGGATTGCACAAGAGCAGCAGAAATGGAAATTCGGGTCAGTCAGGGAAGCAAAGTGGATTCCTTCTCCAACTTGCCTTTCCATCTAATGGCTATATTGTGTGGTAATTAAAGGAAACCAAAACAAAATGGGACAGGGAGAGAGAGAGAGAGAGAGCAAGAAGAGGCAGTGGAGTGAGAAATCACCTTGGAGTCTATCCCAGATTTGAATAACAGGGGATGAACTGGGTCTTCCACATTGGCTGCTGTTGCTGCAGGGTAGCAGAGGAGAAGGTGGAAACGGACCAGACTTTGGCCGAGGCATAAATGGACCCCGAGTTTGTCCCCTCTGCAGTATCAGTTTGAGTGAAGTTGTGGGGGCTAAGTGGAGAGACTTCTATCACATTCCACACATTCTATCACATTAAAATTCTATCACATTCCATCCAGAGAAACCAGAAGGATCAAGGAGGAATAGGGGAAGGAGAGTCTTTTTCACCTCTTTCCAAATGGTAGTACAGGATTATTTCTGTTGTTATCCAGAGAAGGGAGAGTCAGCTGCCTTCATTTCTCTCCATGTTTCTCCTGACATAACCACAATGAGGAATGTGTAGCATTGTGAAAGAACAAAATTGGCATTCTGGAGAATGGAGTAGGTGAGTGGGAGTCTATTGCTCTAGAACAGGAGGTTTCATGCCTCTCTCGATATGGAGCAGGACTTTCAGGCCTTTATGCTTCCTAAATGGCAGTCCCCCTTCCTTTTACCCCTTCCTCATCTGTGGTCCAATCAATTGATCAATGATCCATCAATATATGTGTGTGTGTATACACACACACATATATATATAAATATATATATATATATATATATATATATATATATATATATATATATATATATAATACATTGTTAAATTCTAGACTGTAAAGTCATTATGGGAAGGGAACATATTTGCTAATTCTGTTGTCTTGTACTCTCCCAAGGGCTTAGAACAGTGTTCTGTACATAGTAAGCCCTCAATAAATACCATTGATTGATTGACTTATTATGTTCTAGCCACTATACTAAGCACTGGGGTAGGTAATAGCTAAATCAGGTTGGGCCCAGTTCATGTTCCCCATGGGGCTCACAGTCTTAATCCCCATTTTACAGTTGAGGCACAGAAAAGTTAAGTGACTTGCCAGAGTTCACACAGCAGACAGGTGACAGAATGAGATTAGAACCCAGGTCCTTCTGAGTCCCAGGTCTGTGCTCTATCCACTAGACCACGTTGCTGCAGAGCACTATACTTCGTGTTTAGAAGAGTACAATAGAGAAAGTAGACCCAATCCCTTCCCTCAAAGATCTTACCATCTAGGAGAGAGAGAGAGACATTGAAATAAATAACAGATAGAGGAGGCAACCGACTATTAGGATATGTGCATAAGTCCTACACGAAGAGGGGAGGTGGGGGGAGTAGGTGCTTATGGAAGAGGGCGGGGAAATAGGGGATGAATAACTAATCAGGGAAGACTTTCTGGAAGAGAGTAGGGATGCAAAGATGAGGGGAGTGATGATCTGTCAGATATGAGATGGGAAGGAGTTTCAGGTTGGAATGAAGGCCTAAACAATGGGTTGAAGGTGAGAGAGATGGGAGCAAGGCATACTGAGTAGGTAATGAGTGGTCAACTAGTAAGTGAGCCAATAGGTGATCCAGAAGGGGAAAAAATGGTTTTATAATTTTTTCCTTCTTTTTCTTTTTCCCCTTCCTTCTCTCCGAGTCTTTCCCTTCCTGGAGCCCTGCTAGCCTCAAGTGACATCTGTACTTTAAATTCTGACTCCTAACCCTCTGAAGGGTGAAGTTGTTATGCCACATTAACAAACCAAATGTCTCACCAGACTGCTCTGTCTCTCCTCCTCTCCCCCCATTTCTCTGTCTCCCTCCATATCTTCCTTCTCCACTCTCTCCTCTCCAGATCAATCCTTTAGATACCCCGCAATTGCCATATCCTCAAGGCCTAGGACCACCAGAATTTATGCCAATAGTCTTGCCAGAAGAGATGGGCAGACAGGGATTTCCCTATTGGGTAATTTCTAGCTCACATGTCTGTGGTCCTTTCTTCTTTCTCCTCTTTAAGGATGGAGAAACTGTTTGGAAGGAGCAGAGAACTAGAAAGGGGAATGGATTTGTTAGCAGGTAATAAATTGGTCTCCATTAATCAACGGTTTGGCAGGCTGCTCTGTAACATCAGGAATACAGAAGACAGGTGCCAGGGCTGGCAACTGACCCAGTGGCTGTTTAAATTGTTAAAGCTGCACAGGGAGGCATATCTATCCTGTAGCCCTTTAAGCAAGACCCTTCAGGACAGGGGTCAAGGGAGGAGTTTTGGACTGCTCCTAAATGGGAGGGGGATGTTGGCCATGAATTTTGGAAGGTGATTCATTACTATTCATTCATTCATTCATTCATATTTATTGAGCGCTTACTGTGTGCAGAGCACTGTACTAAGCGCTTGGGAAGTACAAGTTGGAAACATATAGAGACAGTCCCTACCCAACAGCGATCTCACAGTCTAGAAGGGGGAATACTAGCTATTAAATGGTCAGTGGCAGAGACAGAGGCAGGGTGGAGATGTAAGGTTGTGAATTAATATGGAGGGGAAGAGCTGAGAGAAAGAAATTGAATGAACATCGTTTCCTGATGGAAGAGAAATGGCCAAGATATCATTTCTCTGATTTCCACTCTCAGTATTGGTGGGCTAATCATCTTCCTTTTATACCAGGAACTAGGGTGAGGGAGAATGGATTTTTGCAATTAAAGAGCTAATTGGTAGGAATCTCTTTTATAGGAATTGGCTCTCTAGTCTGCAAAAGAGTCTACAGCGAGATGAAGAAATAGTCCTGGGACCAATTAGGATTTTTCTGGCTAGGGCCTCCTCAAATTCTCTCCAACCATCTACTTGGTCTTATTGAGTTTTCTCATAAAGGATCCAAACAGGACCCCAAAGACAGGACTACAAATGATGATCTTTTGTTTTGATCTACCCAGAAGAGGTGCAACTTCTTAAATCACTCTAAGTCTCTCCGTTCCATCTCAAATCCAGTTTCATCTAGATTGAATCAAGGACAACGATGCACCCTAAATTTGGCAATCAGGATTTTTTTAATAGTATTTGTTAAGTGCTCACAAGGTGCCAGGCACTCTGCTAAACACTTGCCTAGATACAAGCTAATCAGGTTGATCAAAGTCCATATCCTATATAGGACTCATTGTCTTAATCCCCATTTTGCAGGTGAGGTAACGGAGGCCCAGAGAAGGTAAATGACTTGCCCAGTGTCACTCAGCTGACAAGTGGCAGAGCTGAGACTAGAACCCTGGTCCTTCTGACTCCCAGTCCCTTGCTCTATCCACTAGGCCATGACAAACTGCTTTCTTTTGTGTATGAGAAGCAGCGTGGCTCAGTGGAGAAAGCACGGGGTTTGGAGTCAGTGGTCATGGGTTCAAATCCTGGCTCCCCATTTGTCAGCTGTGTGACTGTGGGCAAGTTACTTAACTTCTCTGTGCCTCAGTTACCTCATCTGTAAAATGTGGATTGACTGTGAGCCCCGTGTGGGACAACCTGATCACCTTGTACCCTCTCCAGCGCTTAGAACAGTGCTTTGCACATAGTAAGCTCTTAATAAATGCCATTATTATTATGATTATATCTCTTCCTTTCCATTTCCTCCTCCCAGGCCCCACTATCTCTCCATAAAACTTGCTGTGGTCACTCCAACCTGCATTCTTGAAGCACAAGTGCTATGACCCAACTTTCCACATTAGATAGGATGGCTACATATTTTAGGGCTCCACTACACAGGGAACCCCTAAACGGATCAGTTGGGAGGGCAAGCGGAAGACCCAGCACCTGCAGTGTTGACTATGTGGTAGTAGCAGGAAAGTCGGGAAAAGGCTGTCTCTGTTGCTGTGCCACAGCTGAAATAGATTCTGCCCCAAACATTAGGACATAATTCTGCATCAGAAACTTGAAGATAAAGCCAGCAGTGATAATGGGAAACTTTCTGGAATGGGCTGGGAAGTCCAAGCAATGGGAGCTCTGATGCAGCTGGTGGGAAGTGCGTATATCTGTGGGATTATGTGATTGTGTGTCCACCACTCTTGTCTTCTGCCTTTGTCCCTCCATTCCCTTCTTTATTATTCCTTCTGCCTACCTCTGTCCCCATCTCTTTGTCCTCTCCTTCATCAGTTCCCTATTTCCCCCCATCCCTTCCTCTTCTTCTTTGACTGTCTTTCTCTTCCTCTTGGTCTCCCTGTCTGTATCCCTTACTGACTGTCATCATCAATCATCATCAATCATATTTATTGAGCGCTTACTGTGTGCAGAGCACTGTACTAAGCGCTTGGGAAGTACAAGTTGGCAACATATAGAGACAGTCCCTACCCAACAGTGGGCTCACAGTCTAAAAGGGGGAGACAGGAAACAAACCCAAACATACTAACAAAATAAAATAAATAGAATAGATATGTACAAGTAAAATAAATAAATAGATAGAGTAATAAATATGTACAAACATATATACATATATACAGGTGCTGTGGGGAAGGGAAGGAGGTAAAATGGGGGGATGGAGAGGGGGACGAGGGGGAGAGGAAGCAAGGGGCTCAGTCTGGGAAGGCCTCCTGGAGGAGGTGAGCTCTCAGTAGGGCCTTGAAGGGAGGAAGAGAGCTAGCTTGGCGGATGGGCAGAGGGAGGGCATTCCAGGCCCGGGGGATGACGTGGGCCGGGGGTCGATGGCGGGACAGGTGAGAACGAGGTACAGTGAGGAGATCAGCAGCAGAGGAGTGGAGGGTGCCGGGGTGGGCTGTAGAAGGAAAGAAGGGAGGTGAGGTAGGAGGGGGCGAGGTGATGGACAGCCTTGAAGCCCAGGATGAGGAGTTTCTGCCTGATGCGCAGATTGATTGGTAGCCACTGGAGATTTTTGAGGAGGGGAGTAACATGCTCAGAGCGTTTCTGGACCAAGACAATCCGGGCAGCAGCATGAAGTATGGATTGAAGTGGGGAGAGACACGAGGATGGGAGATCAGAGAGAAGGCTGATGCAGTAGTCCAGACGGGATAGGATGAGAGCTTGAATGATCAGGGTAGCAGTATGGATGGAGAGGAAAGGGCGGATCTTGGCAATGTTGCGGAGCTGAGACCGGCAGGTTTTGGTGACGGCTTGGATGTGAGGGGTGAATGAGAGAGTGGAGTCGAGGATGACACCAAGGTTGCGGGCTTGTGAGATGGGAAGGATGGTAGTGCCATCAGCAGAGATGGGAAAGTCAGGGAGAGGGCAGGGTTTGGGAGGGAGGACAAGGAGTTCAGTCTTGGACATGTTGAGTTTTAGGTGGCGGGCAGACATCCAGATGGAGATGTCCTGAAGGCAGGAGGAGATGCGAGCCTGGAGAGAGGGAGAGAGAGCAGGGGCGGAGATGTAGATCTGGGTGTCATCAGCGTAGAGATGATAGTTGAAGCCGTGGGAGCATCTCTCTCTGCCTTACCTGTCTTTTCAACCTTAGTTCCTGGATGTCCCACATCCCTACCCACTCTGAGTTCCTCAAAATACGGTCACTTTAAAGCAGGAGTAGTGTATATAAGTCTGGACTGAAAGCATCACAGGGTCAGAAAGCTAGGAATGACAGAATGTAATTTGGTTAGTCTGGAAGCCTTCTTAAAACCCAGTTTCATGGCAAATCAGACTATAACTGGGGTACTTGGCACACACAATCACTGGCCCCAAGTTAAACCCAGGTTTCCGCATTTACTCTCCAACTTGGGAAGCAGCAAAGTAAAGAAGCAGTGTGGCCTAGTGGATAAAACCTGAACCTGGAATTCAGAAGGACCTGGGTTCTAATTCCAGCTCTGCCACTTGTCTGTAATGTGACCTTGGGAGAGTGCAATACAATAGAGTTGGTACACACAATTCCTCCTTACAAGGAGTTTACAAACCAGAGGATCAGTTGAAAACTGAAGCCCTACCAGTGGAATCTACGACAAATGGAGAGGAAACATGGTGACAAAGGAAAATGTAAATCACTTAGGCATCATCCTTTCAATGAGGAAAGTTTGTTGTTCCTGTAAGTGAATGTATTGGAAGGGGAACTTAGTTTTTGGACATTTTACCAGTTTATACCTGCCCTTGATTCATCAACTGAGCGTATATCCCTAAGGCCTGCTGTGTATGGAGCACTGCACTAAGTACTTAGGAGAATTCAATAAAAGTAAGGGAGACAGTTTCTGCCCTTGAGGAGTATACAATCTGATGTGGGGTCTTACAATCTTTCAGGAATATCTGTTGCTCTGCCATTTGGAGAAGCATGAGCAACATGACAGAGCATCTATTGGCCATGGGGAAAAAATAACATATTTTCAGGGGTCAAATGCAAGGAGACAGTTATTGGCTCATTGAAAAGGTGTCAGCAGGTCTGTATCACACAGCAATCAGGGCAGTGCTAGGGACATATATGTAGGAACACATCTATGGGATGGGATAGGAAACAATGTTGATACAGAAGAAACGATGGAAGATTCGAGGCAATTTTCTCTGACCTGACCTTGCTTAACAAACCTCAGGTTGAACTTGAGAGTTTTCAGTTTTCCCTTGGAGTGTGGGGTCATGGGTTAGCTCCCTGAGATATAGAAGCCCTCTCTCCCCTCCTCTACGGGCCCAATTCCCAGTCAGCAGGACTAGCTCACCCAGACCTACTCTGAAAGGTATCAGAGTGGCCGGCCATATGGTGGAGATGAATAGTGGGAAGCACTGTGGCTTAGTGGATAGAGCATGGACTTGGGAGTCAAAATAACCTGGGTTCTAATCCTGGCTCCAGCACCGGTCTGCTGTGTGACCTTGGAAAGTCACTTGACTGCTCTCGGCCTCAGTTCTCTCATTTGTAAAATGGGGAATAAAACTGTGAGCCCTATGTGGGACATGGACTTTGTCCAGCCTGATTAGTTTCTATCTACCCGAGTGCTTAGAACAGTGCTTGGCACATAGTAAGCACTTAACAAATATGATCATTATTAATATAGTGTCAGTAGTTTTTTGGGCACCATGGATTTCAATCAGGCATCTGGTGGTGGGAGGAAAGGGGGTATTTCTTGTGTTTTCTGAATGCTTTATCAGTGTAAACCTTTGGGTTGCATTTGTAAATCCCAAACAGTGACCCAGAAAGCGAGGATCAGGAATAAACGCTAAACAGCTTCAACAAAAAATGCATTAGTGTAAGAAAGGAAACAGTGTGAGTGTGGAAAAGCCTCACCCCTGTCCACTGCTCTTCCACTAGCCTAGGATATAGTACCATTCCACCCTGGAGTTTTGTAACGAGGGTTGTCAGGTGTTCTGAAGGCAATTATTTAATCTGTATCAAGAGTGTCCCATTGGGGAGAGAAGCAATTGGAGGGCAGATAGGTTGCTAAGTACTCCACGAACTCTGTACTTAGCATCACCTTAGCCAACAGCCCCCTGCCTGGAGCTTTTGCATTCAAGTATCCCCAAGGTCTCTTGTACAATTCTCTGTGATCATTAGTTAAGGATCTCTTCCAGAAGCAGCTGGTGTTTTTACTATGTGAGCGGACTGAAAACAGCCAATCAAATTGGGCTTCTGCAGGTAACTTGTACATATGTAACACTGCTCAATTGGTGGGATATAGCACATCACCTTCCTTTCCGTCCCGAATTAAGTGTCTGAGGTATAATGTGAAGGCTTCATCATAACACTGTTGCATCTTTTAATGGTTTTTGATATTCTATTCTCTCCCAGACACTTGTAGCCTTTTTTCTTGTTTCATTTTTGTGTGTGTGTGTGGCAATACTTTCCCTTATCTTTGTGAATTTAGAATAACCCAATTTTCCTGAAGTACATTTTTGTCTCTTAGAGAAAACTACAATCTTTTCTATCTCACTGCCAACCCCTTGCCCATGTCCCACCATTGGCCTGGAACTCCCTCCCGCTTCATAGCTGACAAACTTTCACTATCCCAACCTTCAAGGTCTTATTAAAAGCACATCTCCTCCAAGAACCCTTATTTCCTCTTCTGCTACTGCCTTCTGCATCATCCCAAACCTGGATTTACACCCTTTATTCACATCCCCCTCAGCCCCACAGCACCTATATACATGTTCATAATTTATTCATTTATATTACTGTTTGTCTCCCCCTCTAAACTATAAGGTCACTGTGAGCAGGGAATACATCTACCTTCTCTGTTATATTGTACTCTGCTAAGTTTTTAGTTTAGCTCTTTGTACACAATAAGCACTTAAAGTCAGTAGATTGATTAGAGGACACAACCCTACTTTATTTAATCAGGAGGAATGAAGAATTCAAAATCATTTTATGAAACGCTAGGCTGTTCACAGTGGAAGAACCACAGGCAGTCCTGGTGGATTTCTCTGAGGAAACTGAGGATTCTTCAGTCTGGAAAACTGCAGATTGAGAGGGACATGATTGAAATTTGTAAAATCATGGATATGTATATATAGGATGCACCTAGATATGTTGTTCTCTAAATGCTGCAATAGACTAGGAACGAAATGAATGTTGAAGCTGATAGCCTCATGATAACAAAAGGAAACACTTTTTCATGAATGAGAGTGGTAAACATATGGAATATGTTTCCCAGGAATTTGTATATGAACAACATATCAGAGATTCAAGATGGGTTTGGGCAAATGCATGGAATATTAGAACAAAGGTCAGCTAGAGGGCTAGGAAGGCTTAAATAGAGGAAATTAGAGATGTGAGATGGTATGCTCTTTTCTGTCATGATGAATTTCCAGGAGGGCTTAGTACAGTGCTCCGCACACAGTAAGGGCTCAATAAATACAATTGAGGGCAATCATTTTCCACATGTCTTGCTGCCACCTCTGGAGACCCAACACTGGGATGAATGTGTTATTGGGCAAGTCAGATAATGGAACCGTTCATAGCCTTATATTCCCACCTCTTGGAATCATTAGGTTCTCAAAATCTTCCACAGAAGAAATTAAAAGGGAGGCATCAGTACACACAGTCAAATTGGAATGCCCTTTTGTGGGTTAAAATATATAGTCAGTGCGTCCAGTCATAATACAGAGACGGCATATCCTAGTGGGAAAAACACAGGCCTGGGAGTCAAAGGATCTGGGTTTTAATCCCAGCTCGGCCATGTGTCTGCTGCATGACCTTGGGCAAGTCACTTCTCTGTGCTTCAGTTACCTCATCTGTAAAATGGGGATCAAGACTGTAAGCCCCACTTGGGACAACCTGATTACCTTGTATCTACCACAGCACTTAGAACTATGTTTGGCACATAATAAGCACTTAACAAATATCATAATTATTATTAATAATAATAATATTATATTGCCTACTAGGTGACTTTAGGAAAGCCATGCAATGTCTGTACCATTATGTTTAAAAAGTGGGGTTAACATTCCTGTTCCCGTTCCCCCCCACTCTTAAACTGTGAACACCCCCGTGGGACAGGAACTGGATCCAGTTTGATTGTTTTGTATCTACCCCAGCACTTAGCATGCAGTAAGCATTCAATAAATGTCATCAGTAAAGGGTTAATAGGGGCCTCAAGGCGTTGGGAAACAGAAGAAGGGATTTTCAAGGGGGTGGATCTAAACTCCAGTTTGCCTCGTTCCTGAGCTCAGCTTCTAGAAGAATGGCTGCCAGCCCAAGAATAGAGATGGGCAGAAGGGACCTTCCAAGATGCAGCTGAGTAGCAGTCAGTCGGTCAGTCGTATTTACTGCGCATTTACTGTATACAGAGTAGTGTATTAAGTGCTTGGGAGAGTACAATGCAACAATACACAAACACATTCCCTGCCCACAGTGAGTTTACAGCCTAGAGAAGAAGACTGACATTAATATAAATAAATTACAGATATGTGCATAAGCGCTGTGAGGCTGGCAGGGGGAATGAATAAAGAGAGCAAGTCATAGCTGTGCAGAAGGGAGTAGGAGTAGAGGAAAGAAAGGCTTAGTCAGTGAAGGACTCTTGTAGGAGATGTCTACAATAAGCCTTTGAAGGCAGTTAGAATAATTGTCAGATATGAGGAGGGAGAGTGTTCCTGGCCAGAAGCAGGGTGTGGGTGAGAGGTTGTCCATGAGATAGATGAGGCTGACGTACAATGAGAAGGTTAGCATTAGAGGAGCGAAGTGTGTGTGCTGGGTTGTAGCAGAAGAGTAGTAAGTACAGTACTCTGCACACAGTAAGCGCTCAATAAATACGATTGAATGAATGGATGAATAGTAAGGTGAAGTAGGAGAGGGCAAGGTGAATGAGTGCTTTAAAGTCAGTGGTGAAGATTTTCTGTAGCCAGTAGCACTCCCTTAATCGCAAGGCTTTTCTATCACTCTTGACTGATTTTTCATTGACTGTGAGAGGATCATGTCCCATTGGAAGGGTAGGCAGTGTGATCTAGATCCAACTTTGGAACAGATATGCTGTGTGACCTATGGGAAATCACTTCCTAGAAAAGCAACAATTCCCAGTGGAGAAAGCACAGGCCTGGGAGTGAGAAGACCTGGGATCTAATCCCAGCTCTGCCACTTGCTTTCTGTGTAACTTTAGACAAGTTATTCAACTTCTTCGTATCAGTTTCCTCATATGTTAAAGTGGAAGCTCAATACCTGTTTGTTTTCCTCCTTATACTGTGGAACTCTGTGTGGGAAAATAATTGTGTTAAGACCTGATTATGTTGCATCTATCCCAGTGCTTAGTACAGTGCTCAGCACATAGCAGTGAACAAATACCACTTTCCAACTCTGCCTATTCTGTTCTCTTCTGCAAAATCCCTACATAGCAGAAATAGATTAAGACCTAGTAATAAAAGCACCTTGAAGAAGCATGCTAAAGACATACAAGATATTATTATTAGATCCTCAGAAAAAAAAGGCAGAAGATAAAATCAGTGTTGTGGGGATTTGCTCTAAATGCTCCTTGGGCCTTTATTTAAGTTAGTGGCTAGGGAGGGAAATTAATCTTGTTAGTTTGAATACCATCCCACTTTTCATGTCCTTTCAAATTCTTCATTGACTTATTTCTGCTCCCTAATCTCTTTTATTTCCCCTCAAAACACTCCACTCCAACCTAATTTTTGCTATAGCTGATGGTGGGGATGAAGGGTATCAAGCAAGGGTATTTCAAAGCTAGGGGAAGGGGAAAATTTGATTGGCCAATACCAACCACAGTGGTCTATTTAAAAAACAAATTGTTCATGGGGAGTGAAATAGCTAGAGGGTTTGATAAATTGGCGGTAACACATTAGCCTTTGGGAAGAAATGATACCGAGGTGGAGACCATGCATTTGTGTAAAGGCCATTAATGAGATCCCCAGCGGAGAAAAGTGCTGTTCTCCATTACTCCAGAATGGTCCAGGGCCACAATTTTCCCTGAGAGTTACGGACTAGTGTGTAGTCCTGGAGTTAGAGCTGATTTTCTCTGATCCTTATTTTCTTTGGTTTTCTGCCATTTCCTTTCACAACAATATGAGTGCTTAGCTGTGACATCTGAATGGCTGATAATTGTATGTGGCTAAAGAAGGTCCAATCGACAGAGCTCCATGCACCACATCATGGCTAACGTTGGGGCAGTCAGGGTAATGAGGGTTGGCCCTCCCACCTCTATCCCCTTTTCAAATGGGGTATACATCTCCCAAAGCACTGTAAAATGGCACTGTAGTGCCCATACCTAATTACCATGCTTAGACTCGAATGCCTGTGCTTGAAGGACAAAGGACCGATAGCCGCGTGGGGTTTGATTTTTGCTCAAGCCCATCCTTTAATCAAGCAATCAATCAAGAGTATTTCTTGAGCACTTACTGTGTGCATAGGACTGTACTAAGCACTTGTAAGAGTACAATACAATAGATTTATTAGACAAGATCCCTCCTACCTTACCTCCCTGATTTCCTACTACAACCCAGCCAGCACACTTCACTCCTCTAATGCCAACCTAGTCTCTGTACTTCAGTCTCATCTATCCCCCCTCTGCCCTCTTGCCCACGTCCTACTTCTGGCCTGGTAAACCCTCCCTTTTTATATAGGATACATAATCCCTCTCCCCACCTCATAGCTTTATTGAAAGTACATCTCCTCCAAGAGGCTTCCTTAACTAAGCCCTAATTTCCTCTTCTCCCACTGCCTCCTGTCACCTTTTCACTTGGATTTGCACCCTTTATTCACCCCTCCCTCAGCCCCAAGGCACTTATGTACATATCCATAATTCATTTATTTATTTTAGTGATTGTCTCCCCCTCTAGATTATTAATTCATTATGGGCAGGGAGCATGTCCACCAACTTTATTATATTGTACTCTCTCAAGTTCTTTGTATAGTGCACTGCACACAGTAAGTGCTCAATAAATATGACTGACTGAAATGTGGGCTTAGACTGGGAAGGACTTTTGGAAGAGGTGTGATTTTAGTATGGCTTTGAAGGTGGAGAGAGAGAGGTGGTCTGTTGGGTTAAGAAGAAGGAGGGTGTTTCAAGCCAGAAGAACATATGACAGTTCCATACCAACTCTGTTATACTGTACTCTCTCAAGGACGTAATACCGTGCTCTGCAAAAAGTACATGGTAACTTAATAGCATTGATTCGTTGACCAGAGGACATGGGTAAGGGGTTGGCAGCAAGATAGACACAAATGAGGTACAGTTACTAGGTTGGCACTGGACGAGTGGAGTGTGAGGGCTGGGTTGTAGTAGGAGATCAGCATTCATTCATTCATTCAATTGTATTTATTGAGCGCTTACTGTGTGCAGAGCACTGTACTAAGCGCTTGGGAAGTACAAGTTGGCAACATATAGAGACGGTCCCTACCCAACAGCGGGCTCACAGTCTAGAAGGGGGAGACTGAGAACAAACCATATTAACAAATAAAATAAGTAGACTAAATATGTATAAATAAAATAAATAAATAAATAGAGTAATAAATACGTAATAACATATATACATATATACAGGTGCTGTGGGGAGGGGAAGGAGGTAAGGCGGGGGGATGGGGGAGAGGGGGAGAGGAAGGAAGGGGCTGTTAAGCGTTTACTATGTACAAAGCACTGTTCTGAGCGATGATGATGGGGGCGCCCCGGCCCCCAAGCCCCGCACTGCCCGCAAACAGACACACACAGACTCACACATTCATTCATTCATTCATTCATATTTGTTGAGCGCTTACTGTGTGCAGAGCACTGTACTAAGCACTTGGGAAGTACAAGTCAGCAACATCTGGAGATGGTCCCTACCCAACAGCGGGCTCACAGTCTAGAAGCGGGGACAGACAACAAAACATATAAACCAAATAAAAGAAATAGAATAAATTCATTCATTCATTCAATCGTATTTATTGAGTGCTTACTGTGTGCAGAGCACTGTACTAAGCGCTTGGGAAGTACAAGTTGGCAACGTATTCATTCATTGAATCATATTTATTGAGTGCTTACTGTGTGAAGAGCACTGTACTAAGCACTTGGGAAGTACAAGTTGGCAACATATAGAGACGGTCCCTACCCAACAGCTGGCTCAAGGTAAGGTAGGACAGGGAAAGCTGATTGAGTGCCAATGGTAAGGAGTTAGTTTGATGTGGAGATCTGTGGGCAATGATTGGCAGATTTTGAGGAGTGGAGAGATGTGGACTGAACTGTATTTAATTAGTCTGTCAATTGTTTTCATTGAGCAGTTACTGTGTGCAGAGCACTGTGTACTAAGCCCTTGGGAGAGTACAATATAGCAATGATCAGACACATTCCCTGCCCACAATGAGCTTATAATCTAGGAGGGGAGACATACCTTTATATAAATAAATTACAGATATGTACATGAGTGCTGTGGGCCTGGGAGGAGGGAATGAATAAAGGGAGCAAGTAAGAACAATGCAAAAGGGAGTGGGAGTAGAGGAAAAGAGGGCTTAGTCAGGGTAGGCCTCTTGGAGGATATGTGCCTTCAATAAGGGAAGCAGCGTGGCTCAGTGGAAAGAGCCCGGGCTTTGGGGTCAGGGGTCATGGGTTCAAATCCCAGCTCCACCAATTGTCAGCTATGTGACTTTAGGCAAATCATTTAACTTCTCTGTAAAATGGGTATTAAGACTGTGAGACCCCCATGGGACAACCTGATCATCTTGCAACCTCCCCAGTGCTTAGAACAGTGCTTTGCACATAGTAAGCACTTAATAAATGCCATCATTATCATTATTATTATTATTACTGAGACTTTGAAGTAGGGGAGAGCAATGGTCTGTCAAGTAATTTAGAAAAATGATCTGGACAGCAGAGTGAATATAGTATAGAGAAGCAGCGTGGCTCATTGGAAGGAGCACGGGCTTTGGAGTCAGAGGTCATGGGTTCAAATCCCAGCTCCGCCAATTGCCAGCTGTGTGACTTTGGGCGAGTCACTTCACTTCTCTGGGCCTCAGTTACCTCATCTGTAAAATGGGGATGAAGACTGTGAGCCCCAAGTGGGACAACCTGATCACCTTGTATCCTCCCCAGTGCTTAGAACACTGCTTTGCACATAGTAAGCGCTTAACAAATGCCATCATTATTATTACTGGAGAGGGAAGGAACAAGCACTAGAGAGGTCAGTGAGGTGACTGATATGGTAGTCAAGGCAGGATCTAATCATTTCTCCCCAGAACCCTCAATACTTCCTTGTAGGTGTCCCATGGCTCTCTTCCCTTTGGTCCTTCCCTTTTTTTTTAATCAGAGCATCCCAGGTAACAATCTCACCCAGTTTCAGCCATTGGACCCAAACTTAGCAGTGTTATCAAAATACTAATCTAAGAGCCTATCTGATCCCTCCCTGTGCATTGTCTGTCCAGGGTCACAATATGAACTCTCCCAGTATCCTCTCCAAGCACAAAACTATCTACCTCTCACCTCAGGATGGCCAAGGATAGACTTCTCCAACTACCTGTCCCCTCTACTTCTTCCCCAACCCTTCTTCCTGATTGGCTTGGCTAAGTTTTTGCAGTTCCTTCAAAGATAAGCATTGCAGAGTGACTCTCCTCACCTCCGTCTCCCTTTCCTTAGTTTGGGGGCCAGTGGAACTGGGTCTCATGGTGGACCATCCAAATAGAGATGTCTTAAAGGCAGGAGAAAATGTAAGACTGTAGAGGAGAGTGATCAGGGTTGGAGAGTCGATTTGGGAATCGACTGCATAGAAATAGTATGCATAGAAGCATAGAGTGAATGAGGTCTTCAAGGGAGTGAGTTTAGATGGAGAATAGAAGAGGACCCAGGACTGAGTATGGGGGGACTTCCCCTGATAGGGAGTGTGAGGCAGAGGAGGAGCTGGTAAAAGAGACTGAGAAAGAGAGGACAGAGATAGGAACAGAAACTGGAGAGGACAGTATCAGTGAAACCAAGGTCTGATAATGTTTCTGGGAAAGGGAGTTGTCCACAAAGTTGAAGGCAGCTGAGGAGTCAAGAAGGATTAGGATAGAGTAGAGGTCACTGGATCTGAGAATAAGGAGGTGACCTTAGAAAGCGCAGTTTTTTGTGGAGTGGAGGGGGTGGAATCCAGATTTCAGTGGGTCAAGGAGAGAATTGGAGCAGAGGAGTGGAAGCAGCAGGTTTTAAAAAACTCACTCGAGATGTTTGGAAAGAAATGGTACAAGGGAGATGGGACGGTAAATGGAAGGAGTCATTGGAAAGTGAACAGCTGAAGGTCAGTCAGTGAGGGAAGAAGGGAGGGGGGCAAGTGTTTTGACAAGGTGTGAAGGGATGGGGTTGGAGATACAGGTAAAGGGGCTAGATTTTGAGAGCGGATGCTGTCACCGATGAGGAGAGAGGGCAGGAGAAGGGTGGGACTAGAGAGGTTCAGGTGAGGTTTTAGGAAGATCGTGCCTGATGGTTTCAATTTTATCAGTAAAGTAGGTGGCAAGGGCATTTAGGGAAAAAGATGGGGAGATGGGGAGATGGGGTTTTAGGAGGAAGTTGAGGCTGAAACAGGTGGCATGGGCTGTGGGCATTGTAATCAAGAAGGAAAGAAAAGTATTGCTGCTGGGCAGAAGAAAAGGCAGAGTTAAAACATTAGAAGTTGAGTTTGAGATAGATGAAGTCGGCCTGGAGACCGGATTTCAGCCAGCAGTGCTCTGCTAACTATGCAAAAGTTGGGGGCTCAGAGGGAGTAGGGCTTGGGATGTCCTGGGGTGGTCACCGAACACTTCTAGGCCAAGTCTGGCCTGTTTTAATTTCTGGAATTCTCATGAAATAACTGTGCACTTTTATTTATTTCTTGTTTCAGTCGGATGCTGGGAGGTGACAAGGGATTGAAAATTTGGTGACTCGTGACCTTTTTTGAGTCACACAAATTGGGGAATACTTAGCATGTTGGGAGAGGATTTGGGAAGGGCTACGACGTGGTGTGAGAAGCAGAACAAGTGAGTTGGGCAAGCTCATTTGAAGAAGTTAATTGTTGGAATCAATGCATGTAATCACTGCATTTAATAGTCACATTCAATCCTTTCAGAGGAAGCACTTTGGAAAGTTTCACATTTGAGGAGAGATTCACCGCTGGGTTGGAGTTGTGCCAATATTTGCAACATGTTGGCTTTTGGCAGCAAAATGTAGTTTATCTTCTGCCTGATGCTGGCAGCTCTAAAAATTTTTTTTTTAACTCTGATCTCAGCTAGCAAGATTTCACACCTTCTGACATTCAAGGCTGTGGAGTCTTAGCTGCTGCCACCCAAGGCTGCTTGGAAAATCCTAAACTCGCTGTCCTGTAATAATAAAAAAAAAAATAATAATGGTATTTGTTAAGCTCTTAATATTGCAAAGCACTGTTCTAAGCACTGGGGGATGCAAGGTGATCAGGTTGTCCAATGTGGGGCTCACAGTCTTAATCCCCATTTTACAGATGAGGTAATTGAGGCACAGAGAAGTTAAGTGACTTGCCCAAAGTCACACAGCTGACAAGTGGCCAAGCCGGGATTAGAACCCTGGACCTCTGCCTCCCAAGCCCGTGCTCTTTTCACTGAGCACTTTGCATTATTAGTACATATTTATTACTCCATTTATTTATTTTACTTGTACATATCTATTCTATTTATTTTATTTTGTTAGTACGTTTGGTTTTGTTCTCTGTCTCCCCCTTTTAGACTGTGAGCCCACCGTTGGGTAGGGACTGTCTCTATATGTTGCCAACTTGTACTTCCCAAGTGCTTAGTACAGTGCTCTGCACACAGTAAGCGCTCAATAAATACGACTGATTGATTGATTGATTAACTGGCAAAGCATGTTCCTGTTTCTCTAGCTACAGAACATTGGCAAGAAATCTCTGGTAGACAATGTTTGGAAATTTCTTCACTACCCTGTGCCTCAGCATTTCTTCAGCATAGGCTTTCTGAGCCCCTTTACCCTATGTGGACTCTGACCTCTGCATCCCCGAGCTCATCCAAACATCTCTTTTATTTTCCTCTCTTTTCTTCCAAAGCTCTACAGGGTCTGTCCAGGGCATGATTGTCACTGCTAAAGTCAGGTTGGTTTTTAAGTGGTGGAATATTGCCTAGTGGAAAGATCTTGGGCCTAGGAGTGAGAGAACCCAAGGTGCTAGTCCTGGCTCTGCCACCCACGTGCTGAGTGATCTTGGCGAAGTCACTTCACTTCTCTGGGTCTCTGTTCCTTATCTGTAAAATGAAGATGAAATTCCTGTTTCCCTGCTCTCTTAACCCGCTGAACCCCATGTGGGACAAGGACTGTGTCCAACCTAAACATTTTGTATCTACCTTAACGCTGAGTAAAGTGCTTAGCTCATAGTAAGCACATAACAAATATCATAACAATATTACTAATTACCATCATATCACTATTACTATTTTCCCCATAGCAAGGATTGTAGAGGGCCAGCACATCAGCCTGAGTCTTTAGTGGAAAATGCTTATTTGTCCCTGCCTGTTAGTTTCACTTATCCATTAATTGATTGATTCATTCATTTTAAAGTATCTATTTAGCCCCTCCTGTAAACAGAATACTCTCCTATGCACCTGAGAGAGCACAGTAAAATTAAAATATGTTTCCTGTCCTCAAGGAATTCACCATAAGACAAGATAAGACAAGCTTGTCTTATCTACCCTGATTGAGTGCTTACTAGGTTCAGAACACTCTCCTGAGCATCTTCTGCCTACAGAACACCTAGAAAGCAGAATGGCTTCATGATGAGAGCATCAGCCTAAGTGTCAGGAAACCTGGGTCCTAATCCCAGCTCCACCACTTGCCTGCTGTATGACCTGGGGCAAGTCACTCAGCCTCTCTGTGTCATTGGTTCCTTATCTGTAAATTTGGGATTAAATACATGCACTCCCTCCTTTTTGACTGTGAGCCCCATGAGGGACAGGGACTGTGCCTGCTCTGATTGCACTGTATCTACCCCTGCATCTAGTACAGTGCTGGGCACATAGTAGGCGCTTAACAATGCCACAGCTTTTACTCAGACACTGCACAGGGGCTATTTACAGAACAATATATTGAATGCTTTCTGTGAGCAGAACCCAATGCATAAAGGACATTTTATTGGGTGTTTAGCAGTACTGTAGAATTGTCCTTTAGTTTGACAACACAGCTGCTCATGAGATTGGATCCATGGGCATGACTGTCTCCTAATCAATCCATCAAACATATTTATTGGGCACTCACTGGTTATAGAGCACTGTACCAAATAATTAGGGGAGCACAATATAACAGAGTTGGTCGACATGTGCCCTACCCACAAGGAGCTCACAGTCTAGAGGAAGTTTCCCTAAGAATCTATGATACACGTGTACCCTGTGTCCATGAAAATAGACTATTACCTTCTTTCTGGCCTGTACCTGTTCTCCCTCCTACTTAGACTCTAAGTCATATGCAGACAGGGACTCTGTCCCACCTGATTATTTTGAATCTACCCCAGTACACTGCTTGACACTGAGTAAACACTTAACAAATGCCATCCAAAAAAAAAAAGAAAAGAAAAAAGAAACCCTCCTGAGAGCCCCGAGCTTAAATATACATGAGGGGCAGGAAGTAATAAATCATGTCTGAGTAGGGAAGGTGTTCCAGGTCTTTGGGCAAGATCCTGATCCTGAAGCAGAGAAGGAGGAGGTTGGGGAAAAAGCCACCTGATTGCAGGCTTGACTGCGGTGATGGGTCTGGGTTAGGGTTCTGCAGGTAATGACAGCATTAGGATACAGTGGTGGGGAAGCAGCAGGTGGCTCAGGGGCACCAATCCGATGAAGCACAGGCTGTAGATTTCAACAGAACACCCACTGTCCCACCAAACAGTGCTTCTGATGGTGCAGAGGTTGCAAGGGGCAGGGCCCAAGAGCCTGCTACCACATGCAGTGCTCTGTGGAGATATCCTCCTCATGGGGCAGGAATCATGTTAACATCTTGAATCACGTTGAGAAGCAGTGTGGCTCAGTGGAAAGAGCTTTGGGCTTTGGAGTCAGAGTTCATGGGATCAAATCCCGGCTCCACCATTTTTCAGCTGTGTGACTTTGGACAAGACACTTAACTTCTCTGTGCCTCAGTTACCTCATCTGTAAAATGGGGATTAAGACTGTGAGCCCCTCGTGGGACAACCTGATCACCTTGTAACCTCCCCAGTGCTTAGAACAGTGCTTTGCACATAGTAAGTACTTAATAAGTGCCATCATTATTATTATTATCTGTCACCATTAAAACAAGTGAATGCATTTTCCCTGGCAAATTATGTCAGTAACCGCAAATTATGCTCGATTAAATAATATATATGTATGAGAATGTTTATATATAAGATAATATTTATATAGGATATAGATAGCCTACTTGTATATATAGTATAGATATGTATTTATATATGGACATTGATATATAAATATATATCTATACAGAGATATATCTATGAATCTATATCTCTGTACAAGTATATGGATCTATATCTGCCTGGAAACATATGTTCAATGGCTTTTGCTTCATACTTTGTAGCCAGCAAGCATATAAAATAACTTCTGGTGTACAGTCCTGGTTATCAATAGAAAAAGCGGCAGGGCACGGCTCTGACGGCAATGCTGAAAATTGAGTTTTAACATACAAAGCTGTGGAAACAGAAACAGTTAAACAATAAAGCCACTGTCAGACCTCAAATCTTCTCAATCTGGACAATTCCAGGCAAATTTAGCCCCTGCAATCTTTCTTAATAATTGGGCCGTTTGTTAGGCACTTGCTATGGAGCAAGTACTGAATTAAGCAGTGGAGTAGATACAAGATAATCAGACCAGACCCAGTGCTTGTCCCACATGGGGCTCCTGCTCTTGAGGGGAAAGAGTACAGGTATTTCACCCCTCCCCCCAATTTTACAGGTGAAGAAACTGAGGCACAGAGAAGTTGTAACTTGCCCAGTATCATACAGGAGGTAAGAGGTGAAGCCAGGATTAGAACCTGGGTCCTCTGACTCACAAGCCCATTCTCTTTCATTAGGCCAAGCTAGTGGGGAAAGTCCCTCAGCACTGAGATATGGAGGAAACAATCCCCTAACTTTGTTCCACAAGCCAAATGGTCTCCCCTTTAAGACTTGCTTAGTCTTGGGTTCAGAGCATTCTTCCCCTTGAGGACAGCTGTCCATGAGGGACTCAGTCACCCTCATTTTGCCCAAGGCTCAATACATCGATACTCCTGATTATTATCAGAGACCCGAGCCAATGCACAGTGACCAAACTGTCAGTTCACAGGTAGACAAATTCATAGGATATATTCTGGGAGCTATTTAGTGAATGGCAGGCTGGGTTGTGCCTCGTTCTCCAGGTCTCCTAAGTGTACCCCCTAAGGGAAGGACTAAGGACTTGGTATAGTGGTTTGCCTCACCAGAACTATTGGTAGAGTTGGATATTGATTTTTCTAATCATTTTTCAGAAAATAACCCCTCCCATGTCACTGCAGCAGCAGACCACAAATTGAACTACTGTTGAATTGATGCAAGGTTGATTAAAACTCACTGTAATTACAGGCTCTCTGCTGCCCCAGCCACACAAATCAATGCCAGCAATAACTAATGTGGCCCCATGTGAAAGCTCCAGGTAGCTGACAGCTGCAGTCAGCATTCAGAGATTCCCCCAACCCCATCCCACTGAACAAGGCACCTTCCCTAGAGATCAGTTTCAGCTGACATTGAGAAGACCCATACAGTTCCCCTTTCTCCCCTGAGTCTGGCAACTCTTCGGGTCTCGAAGGCAAGGCTCATCTGTGCCATTACTAAATCCCCCAAGTGCTGGCAGCTAGGTCTCAGGGCCTGGGTTAGAGTTTGGGAATTTAGCTTTCTGTGCCGTGCAAATGGGAGGGTTGGGCTGAACTCCTGAAACTCAGTTTCACAGTGTTAGCCCAGATCCTGAACCACGGGGTAAATACAGAACTACCTAAGCTGTTCTGACATCAAGCCAATCCTTATTGCCCTCTCTGGAGTGTCCTCACTCACCTGGCAAAGACACTAATTGATCTAGAGTAGAGGTCACCACTTGCATTTTTAAGGGGCTAAACCAGTGGGGTTTCTCTGGCCAACAGGGAACAGGAAGGTCTCACTGAAATTAAACACACCTGATGATTTTAATTATTTTTCTTTCTACTTTTTTTTAACAAGGGTGAGATGTAGAATGGAACACCCTCTTTTTTTTCCTCTCAAATTGTGGTTTTCTTGCTAATAGCATAGAAGCCCCTTGGTGGATTCATTTAACTGCACCTTGTAGTTTTTCTTTTTCTTCCAGCAGTGGAAACCACATATATTTCTTCAAACTGTTCAACTGTTTCCAAGGAACCAAAATGAAATCTCTGGGAAGCAGCAAAGCTGCTCCTGAGCCCACAATCAGGGGTTATTCCTCTCTCTAGCCACACTCAGGAAGTCTCCTTTGTCTGTTTATCACTTCACATGATCCCAAACCCAAGACAAGGTTTCTCCCCTGGAACAGCTGGCTTGTCATCTCATCCTAGGTTGAGATAGTAGAGCTGCTTTTACACAGTTCATGCCCAAGGCAATATGCATTCCTTAATTAATGAACATTAAAATGCATAATTACAAACAGAAGCAAATGGCAGCATGAGGATTCAGAAGCAAGTTCCGCTTTGGAAAAAAGGAAACTGAATTGCAATGAGTGGACCCAACCCGGGAAGGCTAAGACATCTAAAATCCAGGAGTAAGTCCCTGGGCTCCTTCTCCCAAAGCTGCCCTCTTCCCAGGGTCCTGATCCTTCCTCTTTATTAAGGGATGCCTGAAATTCCTCTCCTGAGAGAGATTAGAATTCAGCTGTGTCTCTCTCCCACCGCATAACCTGGATCAGCGGTTGGCCTCCTATACCTACCCAGCTCTTTTAACCAAAAGTGTGACTGGAGGAAACAGCCTGGCTGAATTTACTGGAGGATGGGGGAGATATTTATGGGCTCACCCCAGTGAGGGCCCTCTTTTGGGGTAATGTACACACACTAGCCACATGCCCTGCCTTTCTTCTGTGAGGACTTGGCAGATTTATGGAGCGTTTCTAGGTACTCTGGGGTCAGAATGGTGAGAGGAGAGGGACTGTCGGGGTGGAAGTTCAGTTTCTGATCAAGGACTCAAGGCTGTGGTAGAGTTTCTGGTCTTTTGGGGAGAGAAATCACTACATCCATTCACTGGGAAGCTTTCTTCCTGAGCAAAGCTCTGGGACAAATGAGGAATCTGGAGTTGTGGGGAGAGGGGAGAGGCAGAAAGGCAGGGGGAACGAGCGAGAGAAACAAAAAGAGAGAGAGGAAAAGAGAGAAAAAGAGCAAGGGGTGGGGGCTAAAGGGTGCTATTCACCTACTTCCCCTAATGGCTACTATTAGCTCCCCAGCCTTCAGTTTGCATGAGGCAGGACCAGCTCCAATTTAGGAGGGACCAGGCTGTCCTGGGTCCCAAAAATTCTGCCTTGGATTGGGCTTGCCTCTCTAGTCAGTTCCAAGAAATGAAGGTGGAAATAAGGGTTTCCTCGGGGTAGGGTGAAACGTGCTTCAGGTCTGTGAGCCAACCCGGACTGTCCTTCTGTCACACAGCTCCAGTTACAGGCCTCAGTCACCTTCTTGCTTGTGAGACTATCCTGACCAGAAGGGGTCACAGCAGATAGCAAGGCCAGAGTCACAACCTTCGCTCAGAATCTCTGGATCCAGGCATCATCTGGTGGGAAATACCAGGTGATTGGCCAAGAAGATGACAGAGGTTCCTGGGAACGATCGGGTCAGACCTGGAGATGGGAGATGGCCTGGCTTTGCACCTGTCCCAGGAAGGACTCATTAGTTTGTGGTGATCCAGTGGGGTCCGTCTGGCCATCCGTCTCTTGGGGTTGGCGTGTGCCTCCCAAGTTCAGCTCCAATTGCACCGCCAGTGGCCTAATGACCAGACATTCATCATGTCCAGTACCTTCTGCCCGGAGATGAGCACATCAGCAGCCAGCTCTGGAGCACAGGATCTCTTGAACTTTTATTAATACGGACTACATTTCATTCGCTCGGAAAATTGATTTTCTTTTTTAAGCACAAAATGTAGCCATTTTATAACCTTTCTTCAGCTTGACAGAGACCATTTATAACCTGCCTTCATGGGCACCTGTGTAGGCCCCAGTCTAACTCATCTTCAGGAACTCTATAATGCATTTTTAATTGTGAACTCTTCTCAGGTACAATTTATTTTCCAAACTGACCTTTTTTTGTTTAGCTGTTTTTTTCCCTTCGGGGTGGAGGGTAGTGAGAGAGCGAGCAGAGCCGGAGAGCATTTTAATCAGGGAGTCTTGTGATTGATGAGGATTTCTAGATGCTGGTTTTCATCTTTGGGGTTGGGAAATTCCACCTGGGGATTTGAAATTAAAACCCAGAAAGCAGGGAAGGCAGTTATCACTTTCTATCCATGGAGAGTAGAAATTATGAGCTGACATAATTTGGGGAGCGTGGGGAGGGGGTCATGCATTGTTTCTCTTCCCTAGGAAGATGTCATATCATCAGGCACATATGCATGGAAGAGGTTTGACCAAGCTTGGTTTGGATTTCTCTAGGAATGCTTAATGCTTGTTACAGTCATGTGTGTGACTTTATCTTCTGTGCCCTAGACAGAGAAGTCAATTGCACTGTCAGTGGCATCTTCTTTGAATACTAAGGATGACTGTGTTTAGAGACATTGAAATGGGGTCCATTAACAAATGTCCCCTCCATTCTTTGTATCCACTGTGCAAGATTGACTTGTAATGATCCATTTCTCCTGCACACACCCAGCTTCCATACCCTTGGCCCCTGAGTCTGTTTTTTCACATATCCACCTCCATTTCTGGCTCAACAGCAGGACAGAATTAGGTATCAGGACCATGGGGCTCTTGACTCCTGAGTGGATGAGTACATTCATTCATTCATTCAATCGTATTTGCAGAGCACTGTTCTAAGCACTTGGGAAGTACAAGTCGGCAACATATAGAGATGGTCCCTACCCAACAACGGACTCACAGTCTAGAAGGGGGAGACAGACAACAAAACAAAACATGTAGACAGGTGTCAAAATCATTAGAACAAATAGAATTAAAGCTCTATGTACATCATTAACAAAATAAATAGAATAGTAAATATGTACAAGTAAAATAAATAAAGTAATCTGTACAAATATATATACAAATGCTGGGGGGAGGGGAAGGAGGTAGGGTGGAGGTATGGGGAGGAGAGGTAAAATGGGGCTCAGTCCGGGAAGTCCTCCTGGAGGAGGTGAGCTCTCAATAGGGCTTTGAAGGGGAGGATTGCCCTTCCAAAGTAGAATAATATGCGGTGAATCGTTTTTGTAACCTTACCTCTCTTTCTTTCTCATTGTAGTGCCCAGAGGAGCTGAGACCAATGAAAGATGGCACAGGATGCTATGATTATTCCAAAGGAATTGACTGTTCAGATGGCTTTAATGGAGGCTGCGAGCAGCTGTGTCTCCAGCAGACCCTCCCTCTGCCATACGACACATCCTCCAGCACCATCTTCATGTTCTGTGGGTGAGTTTGACCCCAGCCTGCTTTCAGGAGCCCACCCTTCCATGCCAAGGACTCAAGGGATAGAAGACAAAATATCTCATTTTGGCTTCTCTATCCCTTCCCTGGAACAGGTCTGCCAGAGCACATAAGGAGAGGTTGAGAAAGGGGTGAGGAAGGATGGGCAAGAGGCACTTCATGGACAATCAAAAAAAAAAAAAAGAAAGAAATTCATCAAATTCTGTGCAGCCCTAAATTTGAAACAGACCTTCTCCATAAGGGCCTGTAGGGCAATGATGAGTGAATTACGCATGGCCATAGAAACAAAGCCTGCGTATAAAACAAGCTGTAAGTCTGCGCTTTAATCAACCGAGTTGTTTGCTATATTCTGTGGCTTTGTCTGGGTTCAGGGATATCTGTAATGTCCAGATGGGACTACCTAAATGTTTGGGCTATCCAGGGATCAGGGAAACTGTGATCATTTGAAGCAGGTCTGTCTACACTGCACTCAATCCATCAATCAGTAGCATATAGTGAGCACTTTGTGCAGAGCAGTGTTGTAAGTCCTTGGGAGAGTACAATATGGTTCATTCATTCAGTCATGTTTATTGAGCCCTTACTGTGTGCAAAACACTGTACTAAGCACTTGGGAGAGTACAATATAACAAAAAACAGACACATTACTGCCCACAACAAGCTCACAGTCTAGAGAGGGAGACAGACATTAATATAAATAAATCAATCAAAAGATAAATTAATATTCATATGTGCTCTGGGGTTGGGAGGGAGGATGAATGAAGGAGCAAGTATGAGCAGCTCAGAAGGGAATGGGAGAAGAGGAGAGGAGGGCTTAGGGAAGACTTCTTGGAGGAGATATACATTCAATAAGGTTTTAAAGTCGGGGAGAGCAATTGTCTGATATGAAGAGGGAGGATGAGGGCAGGATATCGCTGGTGAGATGGGCAAGATCCAGTTACAGCAAGAAGGTTAGAATTAGGGGAATGAAGTGTGTGGGCTGGTTGTAGTAGGAGAGTATCTAGGTGAGGTAGGAGGGGGCAAGGTGATTAAGTGCTTTAAAGCCAATGGTGAGGAGTTTTTGTTTGATGTGGAGGTGGATGGGCAACCACTGGAGTTTCTTAAGGAGTGGGGAAATGTGGTCTGAAAGTTTTTGAAAGAAAATTATTCAGGCAGCAGAATGGAGTATGGATTGGAGTGGGGAGAGATGGGAGGCAGGGAGGTCAGTGAGGAGGCTGATACAGTTATCAAGGTAGCATAGGATAAGTGCTTGCATTAATGTTGTAGCAGTTTGGATGGAGAGGAAGGGGTGGATTTTGGTGATGTGAAGGTAGAACTGACAGAATTTAGTGCTGACTTGAATATGTGGGTGGAACAAAAGAGAGGAGTCAAGGATAGTTCCAAGGTTATGGACTTGTGAGACAGGAAGGATGATGGTGCAATCAACAGTGATGGGAAAGTGTGAGCTGGAGAAGAGGGTTTAGAAGGGAAGATAAGATACAATTGGTAGACAGTGACCCCTACCCTCAAGGCACTTGCAGTTTAAGGAAGGAACTTACAGTCTAGCACTTTCACTGTAACAGAGAATTAATGTCTTGCATTCAGAAAAATTTAAGAACCTAAATTTCTGTTTGCCTCTACGTAAGTATTTTGTGAATAACAGCCTGGCCTTATGGATTTAAAACCTGATAATAATAATAATAATAATAATAATAATAATAATGGCATTTATTAAGTGCTTACTATGTGCAAAGCACTCTTCTAAGCGCTGGGGAGGATACAAGGTGATAAGGTTGTCCCATGGGGGGCTCACAGTCTTTATCCCCATTTTACAGATGAGGTAACTGAGGCACAGAGAAGTGAAGTGACTTGCCCAAAGTCACACAGCTGACAGTTGGCGGAGCCAGGATTTGAACCCATGAGAGAATGGGGAGAGGCATGAAGGAGAACATGCTTAACTGCAGACCTTTGGTCATGTCACCACTAGCAGTCTATAAAGAGGCTTCTTAAGGGTAGGGGATGGTGACATTCTCCCCGCACATAATCATAATATTAGCAATAATAATAATTGTAGTAATAACTATTTTGGTATTTGTTAAGCACTTCCTATGTGCCAAGCACTGTTCTATGCACTGGGGTAGATGAAAGGTAATCAGGTTGGATCCAGTCCCTGTCCCACGTGGGGCTCAGAGACTTGATCCCCATTTTACAGAAGAAGTAACTGAAACACAGAGAAGTGAAGTGACTTGCCCACGGTCACACAGCAGACATGTAGCAGAGCCAGGATTAGAATCCATGTCCTCTGACTCCCAGTCTCATGCGCCTTCCACTGGGCCACTCTGCTTCTCTGCATGCAATGGTATATTCTCTGCGTGTGTCTACTAGGTAGTTAATGATGATGAGAGTGATCAGAACATCTTCCTCTATAAGCATTATACATTAAAATACAGTTATGGTCCTACGCCATGGAAATCTTTGTTTTTCTAGGAATTAAAAGTCAAGGAATTATCTGCAACGTACTACACTGGATAGTGAGCGGGCAATGAGATGCTTGTCTTTGGCTAGATTTCCCAGTTTGCATCATCTTCTTTTATTTATATATTTCCTCCTCACATATCTATAAATATGGTTCCACTGAGAGCTTGGCCACGATTCTATGTGCCTCTGTGCTTTAGAATATCTGTAAGAAAATCTCCCAGATGACAGGCAGAATGTTCTAAAGGAGCCATATAATTACGTGGCTCTGTTCAAAAATAAAACCCCCGTCAAATAAATCATATGGTGCCCTAGGGTGGCTTGGAAGAAATGGCTGCACGTGTCACGTGGCTCAAGAAAATGTTTCTGCTTAAGAATTTTTCATGCTTGCGGCTCACTGCCTATTCCATAACCAACTCTTCAAGTGGGCTGGCCAAAAACAACATTTACCACCATGATGTGGGGATATTAGGGTGCTCGTGTCACTAAGGAAGGCAGTGGACATCATGCACTGTTCCTGTAGCAACATAGCAGATCAACAGCAAAGACACAAGGTCAGGAAACTAGGAAGCACCTCTCTCTCATTCTGCCTTGTAAAGCAAGTGAAACGCAAAGAGCCTTAAATGCTTCATTTGATTTTGCTACAAGCAAGCGTAACGACGTGAAGTCCTTCCCCCCATTCCACCTCTCCCACTCTGCTCCATTCTCACCTACCCATCAGGGTCCCCCCACCCTGCCCTCTTTCAGAACCAATAGACGGTACATTTCTTCATTAAATTTTAACTTCCTGGAGGGCAGAGATTGTGTCAAGTTCTTTTACAGTATACTCACCAAGAGCCTAGTACCATATGTTGCACAGGATAGGTGCTCATTGCACGCAGCTGATGTGAATGCTGATGATATCGGTGATGATGAAGATGAGAGTAGGTGCCAATATGTCTTCATTACAAGCATATTAAAAGTGCTTACTGTGAGCCTATACTAAGCTCTGTGGAGGAGTGTGTCTTTCCTCAATCTACCCATCACCCTCAAGCAGTAACAAATTGTCAGTCATTCTCCTGTTGAGACATTTAAATTGGTGAATTTTAACACATCCGCTTGATGTTCTGTATTGGATTCTCACTGTTATTACTCTGGAAATCTGCCTTCTCCCGTGGGATTTGTGGTCCCTTCATGGGAGCATGGAGTGGGTCTTTATGGCTTAGAGTCGACCTGTTGTTCTCCCTCCTGGTATTATTGGCATCCACACTTTGCAGGAAGAATCCCTTCCCATCCTCTAAGGGGCAAGCAAAAGAGAATCCATCTTTCCCTTCTAAGAATAATAATGATAATAATAATAATTAATCACAATAATAATAATAATAATAATTGTGGAATTTGTTAAGCACTCACTATGTGCCAAGCACTGTTCTAAATACTGGAGTAGATACAAGGTGATCAAGTTGGACATAGTTCCTGTCCCACATGGGGTTCACAGGCTTGATCCCCATTTTACAGATGAGCAAACTGAGGCCCAGAGAAGTTGAGGGAATTGCCCAGGGTCACACAGTAGACATGTGGCAGAGCTGGGATTAGAACCCACATCCTCTGACTCCCAGGCTTGTCCTCTTTCCACTAGGCAACGCTGCTTCTCAAAAAAGAAATGACAAGAACGACCTTAGCTGATCCTAGGCATTGAGAGGCAGGCCTGGGAGCCAGGAAGCCTGGGCGCTGGCCCTGACTTGCCCCTGACTCATTATACTCTTTCTAACAAAGTAGTTTTTTATGGTATTTGTTAAGTGCTTTTATGTGCCAGACACTGTACTAAGCTCTGGCGTAGATAAAAGGTTGTCAGTTGGACATAGTCCATGTTCCACAAGGGGTTCACCATCTTAAACCCCATTTTACAGCTGAGGTAACTGAAGTACAGAGAATTTAAGTGACTTACCCAAAGTCACACAACAGACAAGTGATGGAGCTGGGATTAGAACCCAGATCCTTCTGACTCCCTGTGCTCTATCCACTAGGCCAACCTGCTTATCTAAACAGCCTGGAGCACTTATTACCATTTACCCACACAAAAGAGAGCAAAGATGAATCAAAAGAGAAAGAGAAGATGTCAGTGATGATGGTAATAACAACAATAAAAATAATAACAATAATAATAACAGGAATAACAATAGTGATGATATCTGCTAGGCACTTACTATGTGGCAAACACCATGTTAAACACTGGAGTAGTTACAAGAGTGTCAGGTCAGACAAAATCCCAGTCCCACAAGCAGCAGGAAGGATAGATAATCCCAATTTTACCAATGAGGAAACTGATGTTCAGAAAAGTTACGTGACTTGCCCAAGGCCTCACAGCAGGTAAGTGGTAAAGGTGGGATTAGAACTCAGGTCCCCCGACTCCTGGGTCAGGGAGGGTTTTTTTAAGCAGTTCTCAGGAAATTTATACCTGAAATTTTGAATATTACTTATTTTTTCCAAGATATTCTCCCACCCATAATCTTATTGCATCCTTACAACATCCTTGTAAAAAGAGGTGAAAAGAGTTAAGTGACTTCTATTTCTACAAATAAGAAAACTGAAACTCAGAGAGGTTGAACAAGTTTCCCAAGTTCACACAGCAGGCCAGTGGCAGGAATTCTGGGATCCCAGAGCCACACTCTTGTCTACTAATCCCTACTACCTCCATGTCCCCCGTGCTTCAGGCAAACTCTAAGAGTTGCCTAGAATTTCTCAGGTTGTCTTTGACCTTGAAGGACTCACACACTGCAGATTGTGCACAAGAGAAGTAAACTCTTCAGATCTCGATGGTGCATCTGTCAGCATGTGCCATATCCAGGTGCTCGAGCAGTTTAGATTCCATACAGCTCTGGGCTTGCAGGAATTCCCCAGGGGTGGACATTGTCAGCTAGTTTTTCTCTCTCTCTCTCTCTCTCTCTCTCTCTCTCCCCACCCCCCACCCCCACCCCACCCCTTAGTTTATCGTTTAACTATAAGCATGATTGAGTTATCAAAACTGAAGCCCTGAGCCTCAGCTGGCGTGAATAATTTTTTTATTTTGATTTCCCCAATGAAGCAGGACAGAGACAATGAAAGCACATGAATCCGCTCCAAGAATATAGTTGGGGATGGTGTGGGTGTAGGAGGGGGTGGCGATGGGGCTTGGGAGTGGGGAAGAGAAATCCAAGTCTATAGGCTTTCCCTACTCCTACGTGCTGAGAGATCATCTCCAGTGCAGCTCCTTCATATTTGAGATGGAGTTAGAGGTTCAGAACAAGTCCTGTAGCTTGCCCCGGTTGGATTTAAGAAAGATCAATCACTGGTGTGCAGAGACCTAGGTGTCCACGGTGCTGAAAGATCTTTACCCACTGTTTCAAGGGTGAGCAGATCATTGTCTTCAGCAGAGTTCTCATCACAGACAGTCAATCTCTCTCTCTCTCTCTCTCTCTCTCTCTCTCTCTCAAAGGTATTCATTAAGCACATACTATGTGCCTTACACTTTACTAAGCACTGGGGTATACTCAAGATGATTGGTCTGGTTACAGTTCCTGTTGCATATGGGCCTCACAGCTTTAATCCCCATTTTACAGATGAGGTAACTGAGGCACAGAGGAGTTAGTCAATCATACTTATTGAGCACTTGTTTGTAGAGCACTGTACTAAATGCTTGGAAGAGTACAATACAACTATAAGCAGACACACTCCTTGCCCAAAATGAGCTTATATTCTAAAGGGGGAGACAGATATTAATATGAATAAATAAATTACATATATGTACATAAGTGATGTGGGGCTGGTGGGGTTGGCGGGGGGGGGGGATGAATAAAGGGAGTAAATCAGGGCAACCGCAGATGGGAATGGGAGAAGAAAGAAGTGGGGACTTATTCAGTGAAGGCCTCCTGAAGGGAATGTGCCTTCAATAAGGCTTTGAATATGGGGAGAGTAATTGTCTGTTTGGTTTGAGGAGGGAGGGCGTTTCAGGCCAGAGGCAGGATGTGAATCAGGGGTTGGCAGCTAGATAGATGAGATCAAGGTACAGTGAAAAGGTTAGCATTAAAGGAGCAATGAGTGCGGGCTGGGTTGTAGTAGGAAAGTAGCAAGGTGAGGTAGGAGGGGGTAAGGTGATTGAGTGCTTTAAAGCCAATCGTGAGGAATTTTTATTTGATGTGGAGGTGGGCAAGTTAAGTGACTTACCCAAGATCACGCAGCAGACGAGTGGCGGACTCCCAGGCCTGTGCTCTTTCCACTAGGCCATGCTGCTTCTCTTCTGCAAGGAACAGTGTCTGGTTTCAGATACTACTTGTTAAGTTTATGTGAACTGATCTGACACACTTTTAAAGTCTGGGTTCCTCCAGGGAGGAGTTTAGGAAAGCTCTGTGTATGGAGTGTGTGGCTGGCTGCGGATATGATTGCTTCTCCAATCCACTAAAATGTCCCAGGTGTTCTGCAGATTTCCAGGATAAATTTTCTGCTTTCTGGAGATGAATGTTTTTCATGGATTTTAGCCAAGGCAGGGTCTTTTCCCCATAGTAGTGTAATCTCTGTTATTAAACCCGAGTTTGCTCAAAACCCTCATGCACTAGGGGATGGGAGGATAAACCCAGTATGTGTCTAATTCTTTATATTCTATTTTTCAAGCTGCGTGGAGGAATACAAACTGGCCCCAGATGGGAAATCCTGTCTCCTGCTCTCAGATGCCTGTGAGGGCCGCAAGTGCCTCAAACCTGATTCCAAGTTCAACGACACCCTCTTTGGAGAGATGCTACATGGTTACAACAATAGGAGTCAACATGTCAACCAAGGCCAGGTCTTCCAGATGACCTTCAGGTATGGACTAGAAATCACCTGGGTGCTGGAGAAAGGGTGTGAGAATCGCTGATCTCTAAGTGGGGTGGGAGAGGTCCCTCTGCTTCTCAACCTGCTGAACCTCCTGGCAGAAACACTGGGCCTCCAGCCACTGGACCTGTAGTGGGGTGGAAGGTACCATGAAGGTCCCATGTCCTGGAAATTCATATTAACTGGATTCCTTGACTTCTGTCTACATGCTTCTCAACCTTGTTTATGTGGGCTCCTTGAGGGCAAAGACAGTGTCTTTGCCTTCTATTCTATGGTCCAAGATGTCTAATAGAATGTTCAGCGCTCAGTAGGTACCAGTATAGTGCTCTCCATACTGAATGGTGATCCATTCAGTGCTCTTCAGTACTAAGTGCCCAGTTCCATGCTTGATAAACAGGAGTTGTTCCGTGTTCAGTGCAATGCTCTGCAAATAGACGGGCTCAGTCACTTCCAATGATGATGATAATCAACTAATCAATGGTATTTACTGAGTGCCTACTGTATTCCCAAGCACAATACAATTGAATTGGTAGGTGTGATCTCTGTCCACAAGGACGTTATGATGATAATGATGATGAGTCTGTGAGTGTTCTATAAGTGAAAGCCTGGTTATCCAACTGTAGTTTCTCTTTAGCTCCTGTCATTTCCTCTCCCCACCACCAAGCAATCATCATGAAAGTCACCAGATTGCCTAAAGGGGCAGGGAATGTGTCTGTTTATTGTTATTTTGTACTCTCCCAAGTGCTTAGTACAGTACTCTGCACACAGTAAGCGCTCAATAAATACAAATGAATGAATGAATGACTCCACATCTCCCACCTTGGCATTTTGTCTTTTTTTTTTCTCTCTGTGATTGATTTCAGTTTCATGAACTCCACCCATTATAGAGTTTCTTGTGGGTTAATCATGATCCTGAGACCCCTTTGCTCCACATCCAAAGCAGCTGTATCCTGACCACTGTTGTTTCTGCCACAAACCCCCATTGAGAGGGAGTATCATCTCTTATCTGGATCCTGTAATAGAGAGGCCTTGCTTCCCACTGCACAGGAGCCTAGGGATCCCTGCCTCTCGCTCAGACAGTTCCCTGATTGAAAGGCCTGTATTGTAGCTGCCTTTAAGCTCAGCCAGTACCAGAGGTATTTCCTGTCTGTTTGCAGCGTTCAGCGGTGGGTGAGCTCCCAGTTGACAAGTGAGATGGTAGAAACTGCGACAAACGAGAGTGATTAGGAAAAGGCCAGCCTCTCCTTGCCTTCCTTCCCTTCTGTCTGCACAACTCTAATGCTATATAAAGCTGCCGGGTTTATGTTGCTCCTGGAAACTGTCAGGATGTCCTTATCTGACCAGTCCAGGTGCTTTTCATTTTGTGTGAGGATTAAGAGAGAGAGGGAAATAGAGAGAGAGAGAGAAAGAGAGAGAGGGATCTTTCCTGAGGCTTATGCCAGTAATAACAAGGGAAGGATTTATAACTCTGTTTTAGCCCAGTTTAAAACAGAAGGGGTTAAGCTGGAGTGGGGAGGGTGCAAGAGGGGGACTTAATTTAATTCTCTAGAATTGTTCTAGTAAATTCCCAGGTTTCATTCGGAATTAGTCGTGCACAACATAAACACTTGATCCCAAGCATCATCCCCCAGCCTTTGCTGTATACTAAATCATTTTGTGATCTCTGGGGATAATTAGCTAACTGCCTGCAGGCAAGGAGATTCAATATGGAGGTGCCACATGGATTTCTGACATCTGCAGGTCTAGAGGCATGGGATGGGGGAGGAGACCTGTGGCTTGCCCTCATTTTGTGGTGCCTATTTTTTCTCATCCTCCCAAGGTCCTTGGGCTAGGAAATCCTTAAGTGGTCTTTGAAACCTGCCAGGCAGTAAAATGAGTCCTCAGGTCTAAAACCATGGGACTTTCCTCTGGTCCAGGGACACCTCCTCTATCTATTCCACCCTCCAGTCACTGACGTTGCAATCATCAGCTCAGTTATCATCATCATTTTCATTGTCACCACCACCACTGTCTCAAACTTAAAGGGACCACTTGCACTGGGCACTGTTCTTGGATTACTGGAAGCACATCAAATCCTGGCCTTGTCCACTAGGCTCTTAAGAAGTCATTATTCATGTAGATAGACATTTAAAAGTGGATTCCTTGGAGCTTGAGTTCATCTGACTACATTAAAGACACCAACCATGTAATTGCCTAATCCTCCACTTCCCTTGGTCTGTGCCAACCAAAGCTTCAGGTGCTAGTGTTGAGCCATGTATTTACTGTGTGGCAGAGACTGAAGAGAGACTCTCTGGAGTCATGTGTTGAACCAGGAGGCGTCAGGAAGAAAATTGCCTCCTTTCTTCCTGCTACTCTTGTTGAATATGGTCAGCCTTCCTCTTGAGAGTTTGCCTGAGTTTGAGAAACTGCAGTAAGATAATTTCAGGGAATTGAAATATAATGCCCATTCTTCTCTATATTGGTAAGTTTTAGAGTGATTTTGCGTACAGCCCATAGAGAAAATACCTGGTTCCCCTGAGCATCAGTCTTTGAGGGTTCTGACTAATTCCTCCCATAGGTTTTGGTAGCAATTGGAAGGGTGACTTTCACCTATTCTCAGTATAATAGCTCCTAGAGTCCATCTTGATGTAATAGTAATAATATTTGAATTTATTGAATGCCCACTTGGTGCAGTACACTTTATTTGGGGAATACCAAATAAAGAAGTAACGTGTTAGAGAGGCAGTGTGGGCTAGTGGAAGCAGCAAAGAACTGGGAGTCAGAGGTTCTGGATTCTAATCCTGACTTTGGCAATTGTCTGCTATGTGACCTTGGGCAACATACTTCACATCTCTTTGCCTCAGTTACCTCATCTGTAAAATGGGGGATCAAGATTGTCAGCCCTATGTGGGACAGGGATTGTGTCCAACCTGATTAGCTTTATTTACTCCAGTGCTTAGTATGGTGCCTGGCACATAGGAAGTGCTTAAAAAATGCCATTTAAAAAAAAGTTCCCTGCCTAAAAGGAGCTTGCATTCTAAAACGGAAGACTGACGTAAAAATAGTATTTACAACTAGAGTAGACCAAATAAATAATTTAATTTACAGTTGAATAAATATAAATACAACAGTACTGAGGATAGATTGATTGGATCAAGAAGACAGTTGGCAGAGGGGAAATCAAGGAAGCAGATGTATACAATTTGACCCGGGAGGTAGATCCCCCTCTGTCTTTTTCCACTCCCTCCAGGTGAAATATTCAGCTGAGGGCCAAAATTATGGATCACTGTAAACCAGAACTGTTCTTAACCTGGCTGCCCCAGGGGATTGCCAGGGAAAGGCTTGAGGAGCAATGCTGGCAGGAAGCTAAGAAATAAAAAAGAGAGAGGCTGCAGGGGAGTGTGGACTGAGTGGAGAACAAAAGGACTTGCTGCAAGATCCAGGTGGAAAATAGAAAATTTTGCCAATTCCAGGAGCCTACTCAGAAGCCATGTGGAATGACCTATAAAGGGGGAGAGCGTTGTGAAAGAGACTTACTAGAAAGACCAATTTCTAACTGTTCCAGTTTTTGTCTGCATATATTAGCACACAAAATGCATTCTGTTTTAGCTATGGAACAGTCATCCTGCCCAAAACAACCCCAAACCCTCTGTTTCTGGCCATAAGGACTCCATTTTTAAAAAGGCTAAAAAATACCAGCTTGTTTTAGCCTCTTTAAATCACCCACTGCACATCTGCTGTGGACACTGAGTCAGGGATTATTAATGATTGTGATGTCTGTTAAGCTCTTACTTTGTGCCAAGCATTAGGTAGATACCAGATAATCAGTTTGGACACAGCCCCTGACCTACATGGGGCTCACAATCTAGATGGAGGAAGACAGGTATTGAATCCTCATTTTACAGATGAGCAAACTGAAGCACGGAGTACACAGCAGGCAAATGGCAGAGCTTGGATTAGGACCCAGGTCCTCTGACTCCCAAGCCCATGGTCTTCTCACTAGACCAAACTACTTTTGACCCACCCCAAATTCCCTTTACAATTCCTCCAGTGAAGTGTTCTACAAGCACAGTTAGCAAACTACCTAGCCCTGCTGTGTGTCTGTGGGCAGGGGAAAGGAGGGAAGGATGGAGGGAGGAGTGAAAGGCTTTTTAAGACCCCCTGGCCAGCTGTATACTTCCTGAAGACCTGGGGACGGAGTTAAGGTGATGATATTGAGCCTACTAGGGGAAGGAGCTCTAAGTCACCCTTCTGTGCTTGTGCTTCCATTCAGTAGCCAATGAGCAGAGCACCTGGATGCTGAAGGGGAGCAGTCCAGATCCCTTCAGAGTGATCTGAGGCATTCCTTTCTTCCATGAATCTGATGGGAGAGCAGCATACTGCCAAGAGCCCGCTGCCATGACCCCCTCTAACCAGGCTCAGAGGGGGATGGGGGAGCTTAGGGCAGGAAAGGAGGGAGCAGGGCCTCTAGCCAGATATCCTGGACTCCATGAGAGATCGACCAGTCTGAGTTTTCTTAATCCACTTTCCTGTCATTTGATTTCTGACAGTTTAAAATCACAACCTTCGTGAAGCATGAAAGTCCTCTTTCAGCTCCTGAACAACAGTCTCCAGAGGAAAGTCCCAGAGCTGTGGTTTGCATTTCAATGAAGCTATATGTATTCCACCCACCAAGTACTTGGACAGGAAAAGAAGCCTGTGCTCCCTCATAACTTGGAATAAATGTTGGGTTGCCCTGCTCCTCCAGCCCCAGGATTCCCCACTCTTCTTCTTCTTCATCATCATCATCATCATTGTGTTGTTTGTTAGGCACTTGCCATGTGCCAGGCACTGTACTAAATGCAGGAGAATGTACAAGATAAAGTCAGACACAGTTTCTGTCTCACATGGGGCTCACAACCTAAGTAGAAGGGAGAAAAGGTATTTCAGATGAGGAAACAGAAGCACGTAGAAGCCAAGTGATGTGCCCAAAATCACACAGCAGGCAATTGTCTGCTGTGAAGCAGTGTGACCTAGTGGAAAGAGCACGGGCATGGGGGTCAGAGGACCTGTGTTCTAACCCCAGTTCCACTACATCTGCTGTGTGACCTTAGGCAAGTCACAACTTTTCTGCCTCAGTTATCTCATATATAAAATGGGGATTTAGACTGTGATCCCCTCATGGGACATGGACTGTGCCCAACCTGATTAGCTTGTGTCTACCCCAGTGCTTTAGTACAGTGCCTGGCACATAGTCCTAAACAAATACCATTTATTAAAAAAAACTTAAAAAAGAAAAGAAAAACTGGCAAACAGAGATTTTGACAAGTGGTCCTGACTCCAAAGGAGAACACCCAGAAATCAGAAGTAGCCAGGCTCAAAGCAGTGGCCCATAGGATGAGTTTTCCCTTGGCTGTAGATAGATTGCTCAGTTTTGCTGTCTCTCCTGGATGTCCCCAGTCATCCCCAGACCTTTCCCAAGGACTATGGGTTTGGACCTTGGTACAAAGGCAGGTAAGGCAGTTTTGTGCTAAGTGAAGCCCTTTCCCCTGCATAATGGAGAAAAATCTGGCTTTTTCATTGGAAATCTATTAGAATAACTCAAAAAGACAAGCTGATCTTCCTCAGCTTACCCTGAAGAACTGACCTTATGAGAGAATCCAAACAGTTTACATATACGTCTTCAGGGATAATTCCTTAGTGACTGAGGAATCAAGGTACTTTGTTGGCCAAGTGAGCTATGGCATCTTAGAGCCATCTTGGCCTCAAAGAACCTGAGGTTCCTTCCATCTTCTTTCGGCTAATTCCCTTTATAGTTGCTTATCAGGACGTTTCTACAATTTTCAACTGCAGCATTGTCTTTAAGACTTCCTGTTTTCTCCAGATTTAAGATGCTTTTCTGGAGGCCTGGGAATGGAAGTGAATTCGCTGGTTCTCTGACTGGTTGTGCCACACCACTTTCTGGGCCACATCCATAATCTTTCTCCTCCTTATTCTGCTCCCACCATCTACCCTGCTTCTAGAGAAGCAGCGTGGCTCAGTGGAAAGAGCACGGGTTTAGGAGTCATGAGGTCATGAGTTCTATTCCCAACTCTGCCACTTGTCAGCTATGTGACCTTGGGCAAGTCACTTCACTTCTCTGTGCCTCAGTTACTGCATCTGTAAAATGGGGATTAAAGACTGGGAACCCCACATGGGACAACCCGATTACCTTGTATCTTCCTCAGTGCTTAGAACAGTGCTGGACACATAGTAAGCACTTAACAAATACCATTGTTATTATTATTCTAGATTAGCCTAACCAGGATAATAGAGAAGCAGCGTGGCTTAGTGGAAAGAGCTCAGGCTCCGGAGTCAGAGGTCATGGGTTCAAATCCTGGCTCCGCCAATTGTCAGCTGTGTGACTTTGGGCAAGTCACTTAACTTCTCTGTGCCTCAGTTCCCTCATCTTTAAAATGGGGATTAAGACTGTGAGCCCCCCGTGGGACGACCTGATCACCTTGTAACCTCCTGTCACCCGTCGTCCGGGGACAGGTTCGTTCAGTGATCGGCGAGGCGAGAGAGAGCGAGAGGCCGGGGACGGAAAGCCTAAGTTTTATATGAAATTTATTCCGCGAGGTGAATTGAATTTATGTATTTGTTTAGGCGCAATGGATTGAGCTTCCCTTTTGGGAGGAATATAATCAATTGGCAGTATTAGAGCTTCCCTACACGGCAGGAACACAATAATCCATTAATCGCGCGTGGGTGAGTTGGCCACTCGGGAAGAATCCACTTACTTTCCCACATGGGAAGAATTCATTACATTACCCGTGCACGTGGTGGGTGGCTAGCTCTCACAATATGCTCTCCCTACATGGGAGGAATCCACTCATAATTCCCATCAGCAGCGGGATACCTGGGTCCCACCCACGAGACACTCACCCATCCCGCGGCCCTTGCCTCAGTTTGTTGGTTCTGGTTGTAGAGCGGGCATCTGGCCTTCTGGGCAGGGAGAGACACGTGGGATGCTGCTGCAGCGGCTGCTCCTGCTGCTGCGTGTCCTGGTGTTCTGACCCCGAAGGTCAGAGGCGACAGGTATTTATTGCCTGTGCCCCTAGGCCATTCCAGCTTCTGGCCTCGGTCTATCCAATCTCTGCCCTCCCCGCCTCCTCCATACCTAATTTGATTGGCACGGGGGCGAGGGACACCTTCTGTATTCCCAGCTTGGGCTGTCAATCTAGCAGATTTGGTCGTGGGGGCGGTATCCCACCCTCACTTCCGAGTTCCGCCTGCTGGCTCAGGTGGTCGCGAGATAGCTTTTGACCTTGAGATGGCCGGTACCCAAGGGTCACCTCGGGACACCTCCCCAGCGCATAGATCAGTGCTTTGCACATAGTAAGCGCTTCATAAAATGCCATCATTATTATTATCGTCTTCTCTGCCCTATTCTGTATTTCTCTGTAGCACCAGCTTTAGCAGCATACAATTCCTTCTTTTGGGTGATAACAAGTCCTCACCCACCCCCACCTCAACCCCCAGCTTCTGCCAGCATCTCCCACTGCTACACCCCTCAGCCATGGTTCAGCTGCCCGTGGGTCCATGGAGGGTTATGGTATAGAAACACAGTTGCATCATCTTGTAACAAGAGAAGAATAGGAGGTTAATGGAGAAGAAATTATTAACTAAAAGATGTAATTTGCCTTTGATTTTCACATGAATTCAAGAACCTCTCTGAGCATTAAGACACCAGCTGTTCAAGGAGCCCTTAATTTGTTGCATTTGAAACATTGCAGGGAGCTGCTTAATACGGGGGATTAAAAGCCTGTTTGCAAAGTAGGAGCAAGGAGCAGCCTCTGTCAGGAAACAGGGCTGGGTATTGGGAGGGATTTAGAGCTGCACAGATAGAGATGGGATCTTCATCCCCCCGTGTTCCATGCTGCTGAGGCTCTGGGCCTCAGTGGCCTCCAGTGTTGGTACTGGGCATCAAAGCCTCAGGCCACTGATGGCCCCTTCAACCTGACAGAGTAGGAGGGAATGGAGGAGTTTCACCCCAACTTGTGCTCTTGGTAGGCTGCTGAAGGGAGTCACTTCCCAATCATATTTCTTTCCCTTTCAGAGGGCCACTCTGAGATAAAAGTTTTCTTCAGAACACCTGTCAAAGCAGGGTTAGGGGAGGAGAAACTTTGAGGGGAAAAGTGCTTGTAGCAGAAATAGACTCTTTAATTGAGAGTAAAAAAAGGTCTCCCCTATGAGTGACAGGTGTCTCAGATGTCAGCATAAATTTCAGATGCCTTTAATTCTCTCTGTCTCTTTCCCCGTCACACACATTCAAATGTATCCATCACTCTCTAATTCTGTTCTCAGACTGTATACTCCATTTCATGTATTGTTTTTACAGACACACACACACACACACACACACACGACAAAAACAAATGCATTTGATACCTGATCATTGACATCCATGAATTTACATGTAGTGTGCATATTCCTTGCTTCTATTGCTTCTTGCTTCTTCTTCCCCTAGATTGTAAGTTCTTTTTGGGCAGGGAATGTGTCAGCTTATTGTTATATTTTACGCTCCCAGGTGCTTAGTACAGTGTTCTGCACATAGCACTCAATAAATATGATTGAATGAACTGTATTCTCCCAGGTGGTTAATACAGTGATTCACACTCAGTATTTGCCCCCGCTAGCACTTAGGTGTTTGTTTTGCCCTTCCTCAGCAACTTGGGAGGGTATATACAGATAGCTAAGGGTACATCAATGATTTACTCTGAATTCTTGTGTAAATATTTTTAGGTCTGTTCCCCCACCTTCTCCTGTAAATAGTATTACTATTGCAACAACTTCTACTATTAATGACCATGATAACCAGAGTCACTCTTGGAAGTCTGAAACTTCTCTCTGCTCACCTCCTTTTGGCACATAAACTCACGGCCTACAAACCCTAAAATATGCCTCTATCTTTTCACCTCTACTGATGGCAAGATCTTTACATGGGAATGAAAATTGGATGTATGACTGACTGCCTCTGCACCACTCTTCATAATGCTTGACTCTTGCATGGTAGCTCTTGCTATCTCTTGTGCCCAGAGCTGTTTTCCATTCTGCCTTTTGCTCTCATGATCTTCTGAAAACTTCTACTCTAAAAGAGCCTTCCCTATTCTCCCTAACCTCAGTCCAGTGGCAAAGCCAGAATTACAACGCAGGTCCTTCTGAATCCTGGGCCTGTGCTCTATACATTAGGCCACACTGCTTTTCTGTTGAAATCTCCCAAGCTCTTAGTACAGTACTCTGCACAAAGTGAGCATCCCATAAATACTACTGTTAGATCAATCGATTTCTTCATCCTGCCCCATGCTAGGCTGGCCTCTCTCTACCTGTTGTTTTCAGGCAACCACAAAGCTGCTTTCTCATCCTAAACGGGGTCCATATTTCACTGAGCCCCACCTCAGAAATGGAAATAATTCCACCTGCTCCCACTGCTGTATTTTCCTTCCCTCTCTCTCTCTCTCTCTCTCTCTCTCTCTCAGACCCTCTGTCTGACTCTTAAACTGTCTTTCTCCCTAGACATTCTCAATCACATTTTTTATCCTAGCATCACAGTAATGGTGAAGAACTGACACTTCACAGTCTAGACACATGCCTATTACCCAGGACCCTAGAGGCTGCCTTACAGAATGAGCTGTGTCCTCTTCTAGATAATGTTTTTTACACCCATCCCAATGTGTGGGTTTGTGGGTAGGGAGGTAATGTGTCAAAAAGATATGGGAAGAGCAGTCTCAGAATTTCAAGAGTAATCTAGGTGGGTTTAACAGCTTTGTCTGCAAGCTCTTACTGCCTTTCTAGAGCTATTGCAGGGGTGTTAGCATTGTCAACTCTGTATCAAATAAATCAGGCAATCAATCAAAGACATGTATTGAGGGCTTATTGGGTGCAGAACAACTGAATTCAGTCCTGGGAGTGCACAGTACAATGGAGATTGTTGACATGGCCCCTGCCCTTAAGGAGCTTACGCTCTAGATGAGCCTGGATAAGCCTTCCCTCCTCCCGTCCTTTTCCTGCCAGCTATTGGGATCCTGGTCTCTGTGCCAACCATGCTTACAAGAGGCCCAGTGTTGAGTTCTTCAGCCTGGACCCATTTTCTTGGCGTGATTTGGGGAAGTGGATGTTGGAAGGGCAAATGTCAGCTTCAAGAGACCTGGCAGTTGTTAGCACTGTACCTGGAGCCATGCTCTCTGACATCCCCCCTGCCTGAATCTATTCCCTATGCAGGCTGAGTTCCAGAGTGGAAGGTGAAGGCTAGATATGAGTTAGTGGGGGCTATGAAACAGGAGAAAGGGTGAAACAGAAAAAAGAACGAGGCCAAGAGGACAAAAGAATTATAAGATTTCTAAGTGCTAGACTGTAAGCTCCTTGTGGGCAGGTATTGAGTGTCCATTATACTGTGGTACATTCCCAAGTCCATAGAAGAGTGGTCTGCATGGAGCAAACTCTTAGTAAATGTTTATGATTGTTTTCCTGAAGAATGAAAGGGAAGGTCCCTTGTGTTTTGCAGGTGGCTCCCAAAGGCCTCTGGGCTCCTCTCTCCCTCACTTCCACCCTAGCAACATTGCCAAGATCTGCCCTTTCCTCTCCATCCAAACCACTACCCTGCTGGCTCAATCTCTCATCCTATCCTGACTGCATTACTGCATCAGCCTCCTCTCTGATCTTCCATCCTCCTGTCTCTCCCCACTTCAATCTATACTTCACGCTGCTGCCTGGATCATCTTTGTGCAGAAACGCTCTGGGCACGTTACTCCCCTCCTCAAAAATCTCCAGTGGCTACCAATCAACCTACACGTCAGGCAAAAACTCCTCACTCTCGGCTTCAAGGCTCTCCATCACCTCGCCCCCTCCTACCTCACCTCCCTTCTTTCCTTCTACAGCCCAACCTGCACCCTCTGCTCCTCAGCCGCTAACCTCCTCACTGTGCCTCATTCTCGCCTGTCCCGCCGTCCACCCCTGGCCCACGTCCTTCCCCTGGCCTGGAATGCCCTCCCTCCGCACATCCGCCAAGCTAGCTCTCTTCCTCCCTTCAAAGCCCTACTGAGAGATCACGTCCTCCAGGAGGCCTTCCCAGACTGAGCCCCCTCCTTCCGCTCCCCCTACTCCCCCCTCCATCCCCTCCACCCTACCTCCTTCCCCTCCCCACAGCACCTGTATATATGTTTGTACAGATTTATTACTCTATTTATTTTACTTGTACATATTTACCATTCTATTTTACTTTTTTAATATGTTTTGTTTTGTTGTCTGTCTCCCCCTTCTAGACTGTGAGCCCGCTGTTGGGTAGGGACCGTCTCTATATGTTGCCAACTTAAACTTCCCAAGCACTTAGTACAGTGCTCTGCACACAGTAAGTGCTCAATAAATACGACTGAATGAATGAATGAATAGGTTTCTAACACTATTGGGGATTTGACTTAAAATCACCAGTGCCGATGCTAATTGGCATAAGACGCATTCAGTGATCCTGTTTATCCAGTCTTCAGCTTTTTGGGAAGGATTTGAATGGTATAAAGACTTTTCCCCATGGTGACAAGGCTCTGATACTTTGAATACTGAAAAAATGAGATGAAGACATTTTAATATCGTTCTCAAAAACCCATTTCCCTCCCCTCATTCCTCCCGGCCTTCCCCCCTCCCACCCCTTGACCAGCTCCAGGGACTGCAACTAACAAATTCAAAAATGCTCTGGTAAAATGTTACATTTGTAGAATATGAATAAATAAGGATAATGGGGAAAATGGGGAGAGAGGAGGGAGGCCAAGGGAGTGGGAGAGAATATATGTTGCATCCTCACTTTGAGATTTAGCTTGGAGCTCAGGATTGTATTCAACTCAATAAAGAGGACATTAGCAGCAGATTTTACCTATAAGTGCATCCCAGCATAATCAAAAGCTGGCCCTAGCCCTCAGTTTGAGCAGAAACCATTTCTTGAATTCATTGCTTGGTAGCTTCTTATATATTTTGCATCAGCTCTTCCCTGTGACTTCCCCTCCACCTTTTTCTATATCCCTTCTAGCCCTTCCTCCTTGAAGTCTTTGTCCGTCCAGGGTCTGGGGGATCTGGCAGAACAGCCATGGGTAGTAATAATAATAATAATCATAATGATGACGGTATTTGTTAAGCACTTACTATGTGCAAACCACTGTTCTAAGCACTGGGATAGATACGAAGTTATCAGGTTGTCCCGTGTGGGGCTCACAGTCTTAATCCCCATTTTACACATAAGATAACTGAGGCACAGAGAAGTTAAATGACTTGCCCAAAGTCACACAGCTGACAAGTGGCAGAGCTGGGATTAGAACCACTGACCTCTGACTCCCAAGCCCATGCTCTTTCCACTAAACCACTCCCGTCGGGGACTTAGGAGACTGCAAAAAAGGGTCAATTAAAGGGGCACAGAAATCATTCATTCTTTCAATCATAGTTATTGAGCACTTACTGTGTGCAGAGCACTTACTAAACGCTCGGGAAGTACAAATCGGGAACATATAGAGACGGTCCCTACCCAACAACAGGCTCACAGTCTAGAAGGGGGAGACAGACAACAAAATAAAGCAAGTGGATGGGTGTCAATACCATCAGAATAAATAGAATTATAGCTATAAACACATTATTAATAAAATAGAGTAATAAATATGTACAAATATATACAAGTGCTGTGGGGAGGAGAAGGGGGTAGGGCAGAGGGAGGGAGAGAGAGGGGTGATGGGGAAGGGGGGGGGAGGAGAGGAAAAGTGGGGAGCTCAGTCCGGGAAGGCCTCCTAGAGGAGGTGAGATCTCAGTAGGGCTTTGAAGGGAGGAAGAGTCAGTATATTGTGGGGACTGGGGAGAGGATATTGAGGATGTGGCAGCCAGACGTCTGTGCTTGGTATCCACAAACATGGGAAGTTATGCCTAAGTCACTTAATGGGGAAGTATAATTTGTCCGCCTGCTGTGTAACCAACTCACAGAATCTTCAAATCTGGATGTGACCTTGGAAGGTCATCTGACCCAGCCCCCAGGCTGGGCAAGCATGCCTAAGTAATCTCTGACTGAAACCTTTCCATTCTTTTCTTAAAATTGTCCAGTGTCAAAGGTTCCACATTCTTCTGGAATCACTTGCTCTAGATAGGGTCAGCAGAAATAGAGGTTTATGAGTGTAACCTTATGGTGGGCAGGGAATGTGTGTGCTAATTCTTTTGTATTTTACTCTGTATTACGTGTATTGCTCTGTAAGCCATCTTCAAATGCCGTTGAGACATTTCTGACCCATAGCGACTCCATGGATCCACCCCTTTCAGAAGATCCCATCTTCAGTCATTCTGGTATGTGTATCCATAGAGTTTTCTTGGTAAAGATACAGGAGTGGCTTACCACTGCCTTTTTTCACGCAGTAAAAACTGGAATCTCTGCCATTGTCTTTGATCAATGTTTTGATCACCTGTTCATCTGCCTTTGACACTTTCCCATGCCTCTGCTGCTCAGCACAGGTGATTAACTGTGTCTGACACTTCAGCTTAGACCTTTCCATTAACGGTAGCCCTATCTGACACAGCTCTAAGCTTCATTAGCGTACACGAACTCTCCTGCCATGATAAGGTCTCAATTCATACAAAAGGCTCTGTCTGTATTAAGTGCTCAATACATACCACTGATTGATTGATTGATTTTTATATCGCTATCAGTTCTCCTTACATTTGTTGGAAACCATGCCCAGTCATCAGTCCTGGAGAATCTCCTGGAGGGATTTGATGTCACCTACCAGAGGGGTGCCACATGATTATCCTCTTTGGGGTGATCAAGTGCTGGCGATGGTCTTTGAGATGACAACCATCCCTGTGAGGAAGGGCTCACCTTCAATCCCTTGGGCTGTTGCATGAATACATCATGATTTATTTGGTTGGGGGGGGCTCTCCTTCCACTCTGCCCACTGAGCTAAAGCCAAAGGGGATTGTCCAGGCTATTCCCTTCGCTGTTCAGATCCCACACTGGGTGTCTAGGTCAGTTGCCATCTTATATGCTCAATTTTCAGTTTGAGCTAGATAGTTGTATTTTGAATTCAAAGAAAGCATCACTGTTGGTGATATTCATGTGTGACCGTGTGTGTAACTGAAAAAGCCAAGGTAAGAGCCAGAGCCCTGACCATGCTGTGCACAGAAAAAGACTGTCTCTTGGGTTGTCATGCTTAATGTTTGCCTCCTTATGTCTCATTCCTTATGATGCTTTTGTTCAAAGAGAACAGCTCCTTTCTTGATGCTGTTCTACCCCCCAAAAAACTGACTCCAATTTTCAGCTGAGATGCAGCATTTCCTGAGGCTTCATTTTACCATGCCCTGAAAACTCTTCTGCACCTCCCCACCCCTACTTGCTTTCAGTTCCCCAGTTTCAGGTCTCCATTTCATAGTCCTTTGGGTCTTCTGCTCTAGCTCATTCTCTTCACATATCTCACCCAGTGTACATATGCTAAAGTGAGCATGGCTTCCATGTTATTACACGCTGAACTGGGTTCATATTTGAAACCAACAAAAGCAACACATTTGGGGAAAGCTAGACAGGCAGAACATGGAGCACTAACACCAGTTTTCATTCTTTCAATTGTATTTATTGAGCAAGTACTGCTTGCAGAGCACTGTACTAAGCGTTTGGGAGAGTACAATACAACAATTAACAGATACATTCCAGTTTTACAAGCACTTGGCCATTCATTTACATTCATTACCTCCAAGATAGGTCACCAAGGTAGGAAGGAATCCCTGACAAAGGAGCAGTGCTGGGATCCTAATGGAGAGTGCAGGCTGTCCCTCCAAGAGATCGATAGAGGACACTACAAGATTATTGTTACCCTCATTTACAGACTGTGAACATCATCCAAGGGAATAGCGTGGCTCAGTGGAAAGAGCCCAGGCTTGGGAGTCAGAGGTCATGGGTTCTAATCCCTGCTCCGCCACTTGTCAGCTGTGTGACCTTGGGCAAGATGCTTGATTTCTCTGTGCCTCAGTTACCTCATCTGTAAAAGGGGGATGAAGACTGTGAGGCCCACGTGGGACAACCTGATAATCTTGTATCCTCCCCAGCACTTAGAACAATGCTTTGCACATAGTAAACACTTAATAAATGCCATTATTATTATTAAATGTGCTAGATGCCCCAAACCACATTCTGTCAGAGTAAAATCCCTCTACTCTCTATATAGCCTTTGGCTATTGAGTCCTCCCACATGCTCAGTATACTGCTCTAATCACAGGAGGCACCCAGTACAGAGCTCTGCACACAATACATGCCAAGGATTGTGCTTGGCATACAACAGGTGCTCAGTATAGTTCTCTGCATATAGTAGGGGCACAATTCAGTGCTCTGTACTCACAGTGGATGCTCAATACTGTAGACTAAATGAATAATATTGTGTGCTTTTGGGTTTACTTTGTTAGCATCAAGGCTGGATTAAGAAGCAGCATGACCTAGTAGATGGAGCATGGATCAAGGAGTTAGAAGGACCTGGGTGCTAATTCCAGCTCTGCCACATGTCTGCTGTGTGATCTTGGGCAAGTCACTTAACTTCTCTGTGCATCAGTCAATTGTCAGTCGTATTTACTGCACGCTTACTGTGTGCAGAGCACTGTAATAAGCACTTGGGAGAGGGCAATATAACAATATAACAGATACATTCCCTGCCCACAATGCAGATACCTTATCTGTAAAGTGGGGATTAAGACTGTGAGGTCCATGTGGGACATAGATTGGGTCCATTCTGTTTATCTTGTATCTAGTCCAGCGCTTAGTACAGTGCCTGGGACATAGTAAGCACTTAACAAATATCATTAATAAAAACTTATAATGACTTAGGAATTGTAAGCAAGTAAACATATTAATTTTATGATATACCTGGTTAGCAAATCTATCCTGTTGCATTTTATTGGCTGCTACTGCAGTGCATTTTGAGATTTTAAGCGGTGATTTTAGATGTGCTGAGATCTCCTTTAATCAACTTGTGTGACTGCCTCATCCCCTTTCCCCCTCCGCCACCCACCAACCAACCTTGAATAAGGTTGACATTATGCACGTAGCTCTCCTATAACTATGTGCCATGCACGGTGCTAAGTGCTAGCGTAGGTACAACATAATCAGATCAGACACAGTCTGATCAGATGAAAATACATCTTCTTGGCTGTGTGGGTGTGAGCATTAGAGGAAAATTGCATTTTTAAGGAACTATTCAAGTTACAGGGGGTTGATCTGAATAGAAATGAATTTTATAATAACAGTAATGCAAACTCCATTAATAGTTTATTGGATGTGAATTAGCATAGAGGGTACTAAGACATGGTGGGGGCTTTATGATAATATCACCACAAAATTATTACTGTTAATGACAATAACAGTCAAACACCTTAAAGGTAGCTTTGAAGATATCAGAGTAAGCATTTATTTTGCATCTAATAAAGATACACATAGGCGGGTGGATAAATGAACAGTTAATTGGTAGTTATTTTCTCTGAAGGTATGGAAGAGAAAAGCCATTTGTCACGAGATTTTAGTTTTCGTTTCATTTGCTGTGTGCAGAGACTGTGGAGAAAACATTGGACTGAGAAGCAGGGAGCCTATTTTCTATTCTGACCTCTCCTCCTCAATCCTGTTGTGACCTTGAAGCTGCTTAGTGTCCTTATGGCTTTGTCAGTTTATGGATCATATCGGAGATGCTTGAGGATAAATCTAGCAAATTGAACCAAGTATAAATTGAAGGTTTGTTTATCACAGAAAGTTTGGGAGGTCCTTCCTGACTTGCATGTGACTTCAACTTGGACTGATACACTCCAGTGACTCCAGTAAAACACAGTGCAAAGTGAAAGAGCACTAAAAAATATATTTTCCCACTGGAAAGTGTACTCATGCATACTGAGGATCAAAAACATTGACTAAAATAATACAGATATATTTTTAAAAGTGATAAAAAACATAAAAATTCTAGTTACATGCTTAAATTGCGTCATACAGACCAAGAATGAAATATTAACAATTCAGTTTTAATGTGTACATTTATAAAAGCCTCAATTTCAGAATATGGCCCTTCACATCCTAAGCAGCAAAAATTCACCTTTTGCCAACACACTAGAGATCTGTCATTATTTAAAGCTAATAGAGAGCAAGCGGCTGTTGAAATAGGCTTTATTGAAGTCAATCCAAACACTTTAAAGGTTAAGGGGGAAGGGAATAGAAGGCATTTGGGCTTAGGTAAACTTTGCATGCTCAGCAAAAACAAAATGTAATCCAAAATGAGGTAGCACTTTAAGAAATACTTGCATAAAATGCCAATAGTGCTATAACAAAAGATCCCTGAAAGGAAACATTACCAAAGGGATTCCTGTAAGTCACTTTTCAAATATTAGGGTCCTAAAAGACTTGAGGGAGAGACTTGTACAAAGGTCATTTCGATAATATGGTGACTATAGAGAAGTATGAGTATTCATTCATTCAATCGTATTTATTGAGTGCTTACTGTGTGCAGAGCACTGTACTAAGTGCTTGGGAAGTATGGTGTACTGTCCTAAGGTTCGTGTTGACTAAATAAGATTCTTTGATTGATTTTGTTTCTCAGTTTCTCCCTATTTGAAAAAATAGTGATAATAATAATTATGGCATTCGTTAAGTGCTTACTGTATGCCAAGCACTGTTCTAAATTCTGAGATAGATACCAGGGAAGCAGGTTGTCCCACGTGGGGCTTGCAGTCTTAATCCGCATTTTACAAATGAGGTAACTGAAGTACAGAGAAGTTAAGTGGCTTCCCCAAGGTCACACAGCAGACACGTGCTGGAGGCAGGATTAGAATCCATGTCCTCTGACTCCCAACCCCATGCTCCTTCCACTAAGCCATGATGAATAGGAAGCTTTCTCAGTGGACAAAGGCATGCAGACAGCACAGACCATAAAGATGTTCTGAGTCTGTAAGGTCCTTGAGGACAGGGATCATATCTATTAACTCTGTTCTAATAATAATGATGGTATTTGTTAAGCACTTACTATGTGCAAACACTGTTCTAAGCACTGGGGGGATACAAGGTGATCAGGTTGTCTCACGTGGGGCTCACAGTCTTCATCCCCATTTTACAGATGAGGTAACTGAGGCCTGGAGAAGTGAAGTGACTTGCCCAAAGTCACACAGCTGACAAGTGGCAGAGCCGGGATTAGAACCCATGACCTCTGACTCCCAACCCCGGGGTCTTTCCACTGAGTCACGCTGCTTCTAATGTACTCTCCCAAGTGCTTAGTATAGTGCTCTGCATACAAAATGCATATGATAAATACCATTGATACACTGATCACTTGAGATCATTTTGGCCTCACACAGCCCCATGCTTCTGGACCTTCACACCAACCAATCAATGGTATTTATTGAACACTTACTACATACAGAGCACTGTACTAAGTGCTTGGGAGAGTAAAGTAGAACAAAATTTGCAGACATGTTCCCTGCCCATAATGAGCATTCAGAATAGGAGTGTGTTTTGACTAACTTTTGCTACTAGGCGTTGGAAGAGATTTTTTTTTTCTTTCCTTCCTCCTGAACTCTGTGGGTAGGAGTCTGTGCATCCTTTGCCTGTGTCACTGGGGAACCAGACTATTGTTTTGAGCAGATGAACACCGACACTGGAGTCTCCCACAGCCCACGTGGAGGTCCTCAGGAATGGCTAGTTCCAATCGAGTTTGTCAATATTGTCAGCTGCAGTGTTGAGTTGCTGAACTGATATGTGGGAATTGTCACAATATTGATGGGCTGTTTGGCAAGTTAATTTTCAATCTGTCACCTCACTCTTCTCCAGCTCTCATTCCTTAATAAAACTCGGCAATGATTGTGGAGCTCAGCTGACAGCTGGAGAGTGATCCTTTCAATTGCAATTGCTATGTGACAGTTCCTTTTTCCTTTCCTTTTGAGCTCCTCCACCCTCTCAACTTTTTGTTATGTAGTTGCTCATAAACACACATGCATGCACACACACACACATATTATCCCTAGGTTAACTCGCAATGCAGACAGCAACACAAGAAAAACTCCAACCCTAGATTTGAATCCTCCCCCAGTCACTGTGCGAGCGGAGAATTTGCTCTGGGAGGAAGGGGAAGAGGTTTATAAAGTGGCAGAGAAATCTCAGTAATAATAATAATTGTGGTATAGTTGTTGAGTGCTTACTGTGTTCCAAGTACTCTACTAAGCGTTGGGATAGACACAAGATAATCAAGTCAAGATAATCAGGTCAAACATAGTACGTTTCACAGTCGAACAGAGAATGTGTCTGTTATATTATTGTACTGAACTTTCCCAAGCACTTAGTAGCTTAGTACAGTGTTCTCAATACAGTAAGCGCTCAATAAATACGATTGAATGACTGACTAAGGGGGATGGAGAAAAGGTATTTAATCCGCATTTTTTTAGGTGAGGAAACTGAGAGCCAAGTGACTTGCCTGAAGTCACACACAGGAAAGTGCCTGAGTCAGGTTTGGAACCCAGGTCTCCTACCACCCCAGTCTGTGCTCTTTCTACCAGGCATGCTGCCAATACTGCACTGCAGCCCCAGCTTTGCAGAGGGCACAGGAAGCTCTAGGATTTGAAGGCTCTAGAATCTCCCCTCCTCAGGCACGGGGACAGGGCCTGCATCACACAGGCACATTTTATGCTACCTCAGTGTAATCTGAGCCCAAGGAGCAGTGGAAGCAATTTTGACGAATAGAAACCTCCAATGGCATAGGGGAAGCAAAAGCCCCAGGTCTGTGTTCAGGCATCTACTGGGGTGCCCCAGGCCCCTGATACACATGCAAACCCCCAAATCGAATGCAGCCTCCCTCTGCCTACCTTTCAGCCTCTTTCAATCCAACCTCCAACCTTTCCCTCTGCTGCTGTGCTGTCCCGAAAACCTCCAAGCTCAACACACTGTCTAGATCACCATCAGTGAATCAGTTAAATTTATTGAGCATTTACTGTGTGCAAAGCACTGCACTAAGTGCTTCGGAGAGTAGAATATAACAGAGTTGGTAGACACATTTCCCGCCCGCAAGGAACTTACAGTCTAGATGGGGAGATAGACGTTAATATGAATAGATAAGTTAGGGATATGTACATAAGCTGTGGGGCTGAGGAATGGTGAATTAAATGGAGTGGTGAATAAAGGGAGCCAATCCAAGTGAAAGGGTGATGGGAAAGGAGTGGGAAAAGAGGAAATGAGGACTTTAGGAAAGGCCTCTTGGAGGAGGTGTGCTTTCAATAAGGCTTTCAAGTGGGGGAAAGTAAATGTCTGTTGGATGAAGAGGGAGCATTTTCCAGGCCAGAGGCTGATTGTGGGCAGCGTAGTGAGATAGATGAGATCAAGGAACAGTGAGTGGATCGGCATTAGAGGAGCGAAGTGTGTGGGACAGGTTATAGACTGTATACACTTAATCTTTCTCAGGCAAAGCTGATATTGCCCACGGTGATATTAGCATCATTTTTTATTTGAATGGCACTTGTTGAGAACTTGCTAACCACTGTGAGCCTTGTGTGGGACATGGACTGTGACCAACCTGATTATTTTACATCTACTTCTGCACTTAGTACAGTGCCTAGCACATAGTAAGTGTTTCCTATGTGCTTAACAAATACCATTAACAACAACGACACTGTAATAAGTGCTGGGAAAGAATTAAGGATACTCATTCAGACAGAAACACAGTGGACTCACAATCTAAAACAGCACAGGGAGAAGTGTGCTGGGGTGGGGGAACCACTTGCAAGCGGCTGATGCTGTAAAAGCAGCACAGTCTGCCTTTCCTAGGAAGAAATGGTCCTTAGCCTCTTTATTGTTCCAGGCATAACCTTCTCCATCATCCTAAAAGTTGTTCATGGGGATTTAATAATAATGATAATAATATTAATAATGGTACTTAAGTGCTTACTATGTGCCAAGTACTGTTCTAATTGCTGCTGTAGAGACAAGTTAGTCCTCCATGGCATTCATTGTCTTAATATCCATTTTACAGATGAGGTAACTGAGGCCCAGAAAAATTAAGTGACTTGCCCAAAGCCATACAGCAGACATGTGCTGGAGCCAGAATTAGATCCCAGGTCCTTCTGACTCGCAGGCCGATACATTATCCACTAGGTTGCCTCAGTAGGCTGGGTCTTTATCCCGGGGGTGGTGGGGGTTAGGAGAGATGCCACCCCATAGAATCCTGGATCTCCAGTGAAACTGTCACATGCTGAGATTCCATCCATCTAGATGGAATATATTTGAATATAACTGTTGAGGCTGTCTCTGTTACCCTGTACCTCCATAAGAGGATTAGGGTACATTTTTGGAACCCACACGCATTTGGGGTTAGCAATGCAACCTAAATGGGGCCATCATAAGGAAGCACAGGGCAGGAGAGATGAGTATAGGACTGCCTTTCTTACTCGGAACTTTTGTGGAGGCAGGAGATGGCAGGATACCCAGTTCACAAACTGCAGAGAGCATTCTAACATCAAGTGATGGGGAACCAGGCATCTCTCTGCTTAAAAAATACCTTTAATAGCTCCAGCATTCAAACTGCCGCAGCAAGAATGGGGAGGGAATTGGAAGGGAGGTAATTTCAAGAAATATGCAACACTTTTGAAAGTCATGATGGCTTTCTAATGAGCTCTTTGCACAACAAACTAATAACAATGCTAATAAAACCCAACCCGAGGAAGCTAAAACCATCATTTTCAGGACTGCCTCGAGCACTAAAGGCAGTTTTCTCCATTGGGGAACTCTGTAGAATGGCTATTGCCTGCTAGCTCCTTGTATACATCAGCACAGCGTTCTCTGCCGCTGCGAGATTTTAATTAACGCAGAGCATTCTGCTCGGCTTCTGTGGGGGCTGTTCCGGCCCCCTGGTGGGGTCAGTTCCGTCTCCACTGAACAGATGGGAAAACTGGCCCTGGGAAGTGGTGGTGGCCTTGGGTTCACAAGTGCGGCAAGCCAGAGATGGCATCTCACGAGTGTTTCCGATGGGCTCCAGAGTCAGGGCTCTGTTCCTGTTGCCAAACCGCCTCTTCCAGCACAGTAGGAATGGAATTCACAGAGTCATTTAAGGATTCCAATTTAGTTAGGGAAGTGGATTGGATTCCTTTGCCAGAACCCTCCCCAGCCAAGTAGCCAGAGTACGGGTCCAGGAGTCAGAAGGACCTGGGTTTTAATCCCTACTCTGCCACAAGTCTGCTGCTTGAACTTGAGCAAGTAACTTAACTTCTCTGGGCCTCAGTTACCTCATCTGTAAAACGGGGATTAAGACTGTGAGCCCCATGTGGGACAGAGACTATGTCCAACCTGAATGACTTGTATCTACCCCAGCACTTAGAAGAGTGCTTGGCACATAGTAAGGACTTAACAAGTACCATTATTATTATTATGAGGCTTCAGTGGTAAAAATCATTCAAATATTAGAGAGGAACGTAGAAGGCTTCTGACCTGGGCTTTATTCTGGCATTTTATAACCTGGTTTAAATTAAGCAGTGGTATTTATCGAGCACTCACTGTGTGCAGAACACTGTGCTAAACATTTGGGAGAGTAAAATGCCACAGAATCGGTATACATGTTCCCTGCCCACAAACAGATTACAGTCAAGGAGTTGCGGGGCGGAGTGGGGGGCGCAGGGAGGGGAACAGACATTACTATAAATAAATTATTTACAGGTATGTACATAAGTCCAGTAGAGCTGAGAGTGGGGTGAGCACAAAATGCCCTAAGTGTATGGATCAAAGTGCGTAGATGCCTTAGAAGAGTGAAGGAGTCAGGGAAAAGAGGACTTAATCTGCACAAGTGAGGAGATGTGGCCTTCAGTGTTCAATATTCTTTCAGTGTTTCTTCTATGATCATATGTGACTTTCATTGCCTTGCTGATAAACTAAGGGTGAATAAAATATTAGAGATGGAATCCACTCATGAATATATTGTTGCTTGTCTTTTTTCTCCTACTACATCATAAGCTCCTGGAGGGAAGGGCTGTACCGTACTCCTGGTGTCCAATCCAGTGTCCCTGATGCCCAATATAGTGCCCTGTGGGTGCTCCATAAAAGCAGAGTGAGTGGTGCTGCAGCTGAGTGTTGGCATGCTGCCTAGGCTCCACCCAGGGCTCTGAGACTAGGGTAAGGCAATGACAAAATTCTGTCCATAAGTTTAGATATGATTGAAGGACAACTGGGCAGCTGAGGTAAAAGCTCAGAGAGAGTCACTTTGCTGGGGATTGTGAAGGACTTTGCACCAGAGCAAAGACATGCCGGGAGCTGGGACTAATTTTCAAGGGGAACCTCATAGATAGGCCAACTTTTGAAATTTTCCTTTATCAGTCAAATCAGTAAATAGCATTTATTCATTCAATTATATTTATTGAGCACTTACTGTATGCAGAGCACTGTACTAAGTGCTTGGGAAGTACAAGTTGGCAACATATAGAGACGGTCCCTACCCAACAACGGGCTCACAGTCGAATGTTTACTCTGTGAGGAGCAAGAAAATAAGGTCCCTGTCGTCAAGGAGTTTACAGTCTCCTGGGAGAAGCAGACACTAACATAAATTACAAGGAAACAGGGTTTAAATACTTCTGCAGAGTCACCTTCCCTTAGTCTCTCTTGAAGTGGCCATTTGATTTTCCATTAACTGCCAGGTTTCACCCCAGAGCTAGCTGTGAAGGTCTACCCTAGAGCTAACTTACTGGGGCACTTTCAGGGATGTAGCTGAAGGTTGTAGCTGCACAATGGGTTATTCTGATAGGGGCTGGGATGGGAAGAGGCTATTAGAGGTATGGAATTATGGCTTTGTTTTACAGCAGTCAAGAGTAGTAGGGTTTTAAGTGTTTGCCCAGATGAGCCTGATTGACCTCTGAAACCTTATTAAAGTTCCTTAAAGACCCTCAGGGTCTGCATTTCCTAGTGTGCCCACATCTGAAAATATGTTTTTTCGAGTCAGTATGTGAGAGGCATACTGGCTAGGAGTAGCTGAAAGGTGGTAATATGAAGAAAAGGGATGCTGGGAAGAATTGCTTACATTAAGCAAACTGGCAAGAGCAGGGACATAATGGGTTTAAATTAAAGGTGGAATTGAGCCGGGGTATTAGAAAATCAGCTCAGGCTGTAACGATGACTGTCAGAGGCATTTTACCTTATGAGGTTAATTGGTTGCAATGCCACCATCCGAGTGACTTAAAGCAAGAAGTCTGTGGTAAGTTTAGCATAAGGTTCTCTTTCTGGTTTGTTGTGCCGTGCTGGACCTATTATCCAGGAGCTTTCTCCTGCAGGTTTTTTGCTGAACGTAAGCAAAATCTCTCCATCAGCAATGTGAGTGCATTCTCTCCGCCCCCACCAGTCATCTCAGGCAGAGGAGGAATTCTGTTCAGAGATGTGGTGTGCCCTGGGAGTGCAGAGAGTTCTCTGTGGCCAGGAGCATGGGTCTAATAATAATAATGGCATTTGTTAAGCGCTTACTATGTGCAGAGCACTGTTCTAAGCGCTGAGGGGGAGTACAAGGTGATCAAGGTGTCCCACGTGGGGCTCACAGTCTTAATCCCCATTTTACAGATGAGGTAACTGAGGCTCAGAGAAGTTAAGTGACTTGCCCAAGGTCACACACAGCAGATATGTGGCAGTTGGGATTCGAACCCATGACCTCTGAATCCAAAGCCTGTGCTCTTTCCACTGAGCCATGCTGCTTCTCTAGGTTTTATTTTGAGGGAGGTTATGGGGACGTGGGAGGGCACTAGGAAAGGGACGGAGGGAGCGCTGAGTGTTGATGGTCCATCACAGTTACCATGCTGTTGGGGGGATTGGCGGAGTAGGAGAGGGGAAAGAAAGAGGAACCTAACAATTTGGTCAGAGTAAAGCCCCCCAGATCTTTTCCTGTTATGGAATCCTCCTCCCTCATTATGGCCTGTTCTCTGATGGGTTCCTTCCTCTGATGGGGTCCTTCTGATGGGGCCCCTCCCTCCCCTGGAGAAATAATTTAGATTTCAGCAAACCACAACATATTTCTGCAGAATGGCATTTATGACATCTTTCTTTTTTTAAAAATGGTATTTGTTAAGCTTTTACTATGTGCCAGGCACCATACTAAGCTCTAGGGTAGATACAAGCTAATCAAATTGGACAAGGTTCATGTCCCACATGGGGCTCCCAGAATTAATCTCCAGTTTATGGATGAGGGAACTGCGGCACAGAGAAGTGAGGTGACTTGCTCAAGGTCATGCAGTAGACAAGTGAGAAGCATTAGAGAAGAAGCCTGGCCTAGTGGATAGAGTATGAGTCTGGGAATTAGAAGGACCTGGATTCTGATCCCAGCTCTTCCACTTGTCTGCTGTGTGACCTTGGGCAAGTCATTTTACTTCTCTGTACCTCAGTTACATCATCTGTAAAATGGAGATTAAGACAGTGAGCCTTATGTGGGGCAGGGACTGTGTCTAACCTGATTTGCTTGCATCTACACCAGCTCTTAGTACAGAGCCTGGCACATAATAAGTACTTAACAAATACCACAGTTATTATTATATGGCAGAGTCGGGATTATAACACAGATCCTTCTGTCTCCCAGGTTCATGCTGTATCCACTAGGCCATACTACTTCTCATCATTCTCGACTCTGTGTGTATGGTGTCATGTGAGCAATGTCATGTACCTCTCCATGTCTGGTCTGTTGAATGCTTTCTGTGGCTACCCTAACTGCTCCCTGCCCTCACAGTCTGTCCCAGATGCAGTAGAGAGCATGTGAAAGTCAAGCAGCGCTGCAGAGCCCTGTGGGATGTGGGGTTGGGGAGAGGGAGGTTTAGGAGTCCCAGCCCAGAGCTGCTCTCATTCTCCCCATATCTGGGCACCCTGGTGGCCAGTCAGATGGAGGAACAGATTTATAATAATAATAATAATAATAATGACATTTATTAATCCCTTACTATGTGCAGAACACTGTTCTAAGCGCTGGGGAGGTTACAAGGAGATCAGGTTGTCCCATGGGGGGCTCACAGTATTAATCCCCATTTTTTACAGATGTGGTAACTGGGGCACAGAGAAGTTAAGTGACTTGCCCAAAGTCACACAGCTGACAATTGGCAGAGCCGGGATTTGAACCCATGACCTCTGACTCCAAAGCCTGTGCTCTTTCCACTGAGCCACGCTGCTTCTGCCGCTGCTGCTTCATGCTGCTTTATTTGTCTAAAGGCAGCTTAGCCCACTTTCCCCTGACATGACCGGGAATCTTCACCTTTGCAGACACGGAAGTCATGGCTGGCCAGGAGAATCACAGACCCTCAGAATTAATCTCGGATTACCTGAGGTTTGGGTCACTAGTTTGGAATTCCTGAACCCTGGAGGAAGAATGGGAGGGGGCCTTCAGACCCCACATCAAAAGGGGACCCAAAGTTTCCATAAGCCCTCCTCGAGAACTTCACTGCAACTCTCCCCCTGAGAAAAGAGTGGCACTACCAAGAATCCAGCTTGTTTTCTACTGTCTCTTCTACCACGCCTCAGCCCCTCCCCTAACCTTCTAAGAAAACCACATGGGGTTTCCAGCCCAGCCACAGCAAGGTGGAAGAGGGCCCAAGGTAACACTGGGCTTCGATGTTCACCAAGCTACCCTCTTTTTACGTCTCAGAAACATGGCATTGCAGGAGGCAGACATGGGGAACGGCTCAATTGATCATCCAGTCTGTCTGTAGTCTTCCTAAAATCTCCCAGAGGTGGTACCTTAAGAGACCCACTCCCCTGATCCTTTTTCCTTAGTGGATACCTCTTTCATTCATGACTAGGGCTCTTAACAGGTTTAGGGACTTCTAAATCTCTTCCACCACTACCTAGCAGGGTAGTCCCAACAGCCGTGGCTGAGAACATCATTCCAGGCTGACTCTCATTTAGTGGCTCCTTCATCATCATCATTAATGGTATTTATTAAGTGCTTATTATGTGCAGAGCATTGTACCAGTACAGTGTATCAGAGCTGTTGACACATTACCTGTCTGTAGTGAGAGCCATCATTTGGCTTTCTTTCTCAGTTCCATTGGGAGCCTCCTCCTCCCTACTGGCATTCCCAAAAGGGTGCAGATGTTCATTGTTGAAGCGGAGTTCTTCCGCTTCATTTATGGAGGTACTTAGGCAACAGGACCCAGGTCCCGGGTCCCCCAGTTTAGTTGGCCCAGAGTTCACAGTGGCCCAGAGTTCCCATTTTCAATTATAATCACCCACATGATCTTGTTCCAATTGGAATCAATTTAAATTAATTTGGCAAGTAAACCATCACAGGACACTGTTGCAGATACTTCACTGGGGCACAGATCTATAGCATTTACTGCACTCCCTTCGTCCACTAATTTTGTAATTTTGTCAGAAAAAGCTATCAAGTTGTCTGGCATGATTTGTTCTGCCTGAACCTGCAATGCTCCTTATTGCTCACGATTCCATTATCTCCCTGATGTTTACAGATTCTCTCTGGGAACATCCATCCAATTATTTTACTAAATATTGACATCAGACTTACTGGCCAGTAATTTCCAGTATTACCTTTCATTAACCTCCCTTGAAGATTCGTTCTGCATCGGGGCAAGTCTAATGCCACTCTTTCCCTCTCCCTACCTATACACACCCCAACCCTACACACTCTCTCTCTCTCTCTCTCTCTCTCTCTCTCTCTCTCTCTCTCTCTCAATAAGCCAAGTGGTTTAATAGCCAGCTTTGCATTTTACCTTAACCCAGGATGAGGGCCTTGCCTTCTAGTTTGTGTGTTTTCTTCCTCACATCCTTCCTACCCACCAGATTTTGCCAATTGCTTCTTTTGCAGGTCTTCATGACTTCCTAATTTTCTAATTTTTTTCTTTGTTTTTATGGCCAAAGATATTTTGGGCTGCTAGACTTGAGAAGGCAGGAAGGGTCTGTGGGCTGTCTCCGTGGTGAGCACTTTCTTCAACTGCTCTAGCATAATAAAAGTAAAGTATGAGACCACATTAAATTAATTTCATTGATTTTTTTTTCTTTGAAGCATCAAGGAGTGGAGGTTATAATTGGACTGTTTATTATACCTCTGCCAGGGTTCTCAGTCGACCTCACCAGCTCCTGGAGCCCAGAGTGGCTTGTTTCCATATTATCCTTCAGGATGGAAATAACAGATGGGACTCCTTTCTGGTGGCTGGCTTCTATTTCATTCCCTTTATTACTGGTCACGGTGATTCTATTACCTGGTCACAGTTTCAAAGACGCGAATGCAGTCGCTGGGGTAATGATGGCTTTCAGAGCTGGGCTAATGATGCCGATAAGGTTTCTACAGGCAGAGGTCTCTCCAGCCCAAACACCAGGCTGACTCCAGTCACCAACCCTCAGCAGTGTAACCTCAACAAGTTAGCAGAATTGAAGTAGATGAGCATTATGTTTTAGTGTTAGAATGTGGCTGTGCATCCAGGAGCCTCTGTGGTGCATGTATATGTGTGTGCATAAGTGCTTTTGTGCGTATGGATTTGGGGGGGATGGGTAGAGGGAATGGGGCTGAGATCCATTCTCACCTAGAGAAATGACACATGAATAGGAGAGACTGCCACATAAACTGATTATAATGGTATTGTTCTCTTTGTATCACATTCAAAGCAACACCAGCGGGGTAAATACATGCACACTGCCGTAGAGTAGAATCTATTTCTGATTAAACTAGGTTTCAGAAGGAGAGATGAAAATGCAAAATGATGAGAGGGTACCTGAAAGTGTCAGTGCTTTATCCAAGAAAGCAACATTTTCCTAAAGGGCCCTCAGTCAATCAATCAATCACTGATCAATGGAAATTACTGAGCACTTATTGGGTGCAGAGCATTAAATTAGGCACTTGGGAGAGTACAGTAGAGTAAGTAAACATGAACACTTCCCTTAAAGAGCTCACAGTGTAGCAGGGGATATCGACACAAAAATCAATTTTACAGGTGGGGGAGGAAACTGAGTACATGCATGTGTTAGAAACTAAGTGCTTAAGTGCTAAGTTGTATTGTACTCTCCCAAGCACACAGTAAGCACTCCTTAAATACAATTGAAAGAATGAATGAATTAATGAATTAATGAATAAGGGATACTGACTTAAGTGCATAAGTGAAGCGGAAAGGAAGAAAACAGTGTGGGAAATGAGGGGTTAGTTATACAAGGCTTCCTGTAGTAGGGCTTTGAAGATGGGGTGGTGGGTGGAGGTCATCTCTCCTCCAAGAGGCCTTTCACTATTAAGCCCTCTTTTTCCTTGCCCCCTCTCCCTTCTGAGTCATCTACATATTTGTATCTGTTCGTTCATTCATTCATTCATTCATTCATTCAATCGTATTTATTAAGCACTTACTGTGTGCAGAGCACTGTACTAAGCACTTGGGAAGTACAAATCGGCAACATATAGAGATGGTCCCTACCCAATAATGGGCTCACAGTCTAGAAGAGAGAGACAGACAACAAAACAAAACAAGAAGACAGGTGTCAATATCATCAGAATTAATAGAATTCTAGCTATATATACATCATTAAAAAAATAGAGTAATAAATATGTACAAATATGCACAAGTGCTGTGGGGTGGGGAAGGGGGTAGGGCAGAGGGAGGGAGAGGAGGAGAGGAAAAGGGGGGGGCTCAGTTTGGGAAGGCCTCCTGGAGGAGGTGAGCTCTCAGTAGGGCTTTGAAGGGAGGGAAAGAGCTAGTTTGGCAGATGTGTGGAGGGAGGATATTCCAGGCCAGAGGTAGGATGTGGGCCAGGGATCGACGGCGGGACAGGTGAGAACGAGGCACAGTGAGCAGGTTAGTGGCAGAGGAGCGGAGGGTGTGGGCTGGGCAGTAAAAGGAGAGAAGAGAGGCGAGGTAGGAGGGGGCAAGGTGATGGAGAGCTTTGAAGCCGAGAGTGAGGAGTTTTTGCTTGATTTAATCTGTTACCTTTGGGCATTTGGCAGTTGCCCTACAACACTTTCTTATTATTATCATAATTATGGCGTTGGTTGTGCATTTGCTATGTTCCAGGCACTGCACTAAATGCAGGGGTAGATATAAAGGAAATCAGGTTGGACACAGTCGCTGTTCCACATGGGGCTCACAGTCTCAACCCCCATTTTACAGATGAGGTAACAGAGGCACAGGGAAGTAAAGTGACTTGACTAAGGTCACACAGCAGGCAAGTGGTGGAGTTGAGATAAGAACTTATGAGCTCCTGACTCCCAGGCCTGTGTTCTATCCACTACACTATGCTGCTTCTCCACTTATGAACATATCTATAAATTACATGTTATAAATTATTTATATTAACATTTGCCTCCTCATTTAGACTGTACCCTCATTGTGGTCAGGGAGTGTGTCCACCAGCTCTGTTGTATTGTACTCTCCCAAGCATATCGTGCAGTGCTCTGTACATAGTAAATGCTCAATAAATATCATTGATATGATGATGTTGGCTGTCTGTTGGATTTGATTCATTCATTGAATCGTATTTATTGAGCACTTACTGTGTGCAGAGCACTGTACTAAGTGCTTGGGAAGTACAAGTTGGCAACATATAGAGATGGTCCCTACCCAACAATGGGCTCACAGTTGGGGAAGGGAGGGAGGGCGTGAGTGAAGGGCCAAAGGTGGGTGAGCAAGGAACAGTGAGTTGGTTGACATTAGAGGAGCAAAGTGTGTGGGCTTGTAATAATAATAATAATAGTAGTATTTGTTAAGAACTTCCTATATATCAGGAACTGTACTATGTGCTGGGGTAGATACACGATAACCGCGTTGGACATAGTCCTTGTCCCTCAGAGGGCTCATAGTAGCAGCATGGCTTAGTGGATAGAGCATGGGCTTGGGAGTCAGGAGGTCATGGATTCTAATCCCAGCTCCACCACTTGTCTGCTGTGTGGCCTTGGGCAAATCACTTCACTTCTCTGTACCTCGTTTACCTTATCTGTAAAATGAGGATGAAGACTACGAGCCCCATGCGGGACAGGAACTGTGTCCAACATGATTGGCTTGTACCCACCCCAGTGCTTAGTTCAGTGCCTGGCACAAGGTAAACGCTTAACAAATACCGCAATTATTATTATCATTATTTCAGATGACATAACTGAGGTGAAGAGAAGTGACTTGCCCAAGGTGACAGAGCAGACAACTGGTGGAGCCAGGATTAGAGCCCAATTCCTTCTGACTTCGAGGCCCATATTCTATCCACTAGGCCATGCTGCTTTGTTATAGTGGGAGAGGAGCAAGGGCAAGTAGTGAGGAGAGGCTTGATGGAGTCCCTTAACTCCATTGGTGAGGAGTTTCTGCATAGTCAAACGTGGAAGGATTTTGCAGTGTAAGAAGCCATATGCAGAACAGTTTGACCCTCTGACCCCAATGGATAACTGATTTATCCTTGATTTTCTTAGCTGTCTCAACCTGTGTACAGACATCATCCACTGCACCTGCCAAAAGCTACCTCAAAGGACCACAGAAAAGGGGGTCTGGCCTGGATGGATGTAGCCTGAGGTGGCTCTTGACTTGTGCTTCTGGGAGGTATCATTGATTCGGAATGATCAGGGGCTGTTTTGCCTTCCCTTTGCTGATTAGCCCCGAGAGCCAGGAACGTAGAAAGTGTTCCGAGGAAGGGAGTACATCCTCGATATCTCTTTGAAGAAGTCGTGTTGTCTTTCCTCTGGTGTTCCTTAGACACCCTCTTTATTAGTGTCGCCTTGTTACACTGCTATTAGATGCTGTCAGCTTCCTCTGTTTCTAATGTTCTCTTCTGCTTTGAAATGTTTTGTCAGCCCTGCATTCTCCAAGTGAGCGGAGTTCCGAGCTCAGAAGGATAGTGTCACCACGACTCTTGTAAGGGGTCTCTCAGTGTCTTGCTTAATTAGGCCCGGCTAGATTTCAAACCACAATCATCCCTCACCAGATTCTTTATAATTAATAGTAATAATAATTATTGTATCAGTTAAGCATTTCCAGTGCACCAAGCACTGGATTAAGGGCTGGAGGTAGGAACAAGATGCTAGACTGTGAGTTCGTTGTGGGCAGGGAATGTGCCTACCAACTCTGTTGAATTTTACTCTTCCAAGCGCTTAGTACGTGCTCTGCACATAGTATGTGCTCAATAAATATGATAGATTGATACAAGGTAAACCCTGTCCCATGTAGAGATCAAAGTCAACTAGGCAGGAGTAGGATTTAATCAGGCTTTTTTTGTTTTGTTTTAATGGTGTTCGCTAAGTGCTTACTGCGGGCCACGTACTGTACTAAGTGCTTGGGTAGATACAAGCTAATCAGGTTGGACACAGCCCCTGTCCCACATGAGGCTCACAGTCTTAATCCCCATTTTACAGTTGAGGTAACTGAGGTACAGAGAAGTTAAGTGACTTGCCCAAGATCACACAGCAGACAAGATCTTTTAGACTGTGAGCCCACTGTTGGGTAGGAACTGTCTCTATATGTTGCCAATTTGTACTTCCCAAGCGCTTAGTACAGTGCTCTGCACACAGTAAGCACTCAATAAATATGATTGATGATGATGATGATTAGAACCCACATCCTTTGACTCTCAGGTCCAAGCTCTATCCACTAGACCATGCTGCTTCTCACTTGTGGGAAGAGAGCATGTCTATAAACTCTGTTATATTGTACTCTCCCATGCGCTTAGTACAGTGCTTTGCACACAGTAAGTTCTTGATAAATACAATTGATTGATTGAATGATTGATTGACTCGTACAAGGTCACACAGCAGACACTTGGCAGAGTTCATTCAACTGTATTTATTGAGCGCTTACTGTGTGCAGAGCACTGTGGGATTAGAACTCAGGTCCTCTGACTCCCTAGCCTTTCTTCTCTTCACTAGGCCATGCTGCTTCCCCTCTTGTGAGAAGTTCCTCAGGAAATAAAGGAAGTTCTGGAAGCACCACACCTGTAGGGCCGATGTGGTCTCTGAACTGAAAGGTTTGGGGTTTCTCCGATGAAGGGAGGTGTTGACTGAGTGGATTAATGCCTGTGCAGTGGTTATCCTCTTGAAATGATACACCCCAGTGTGTTGCAGTGCCCCTGGCTTCCTAAACCAATCAATCAATCAATCGTATTTATTGAGCGCTTACTGTGTGCAGAACACTGTACTAAGCACTTGGGAAGTACATGTTGGCAACATATAGAGACAGTCCCTACCCAACAGTGGCTCACAGTCTAAAACCAGGAATGGATTAGACTAACCGGCCTTTAGCGTATAGCTGAAACTGGGCTGTCTTAACTGGATTAATTTGTTAAAAAGCAAATCGAAAACCAGATTAATTCTTACAGGGCTATGTGCAAATGCTATATACATATCTATTGAAATGGCCAAGAAGGTATCGATTGACATAAGAAAGACTCATACCCAACCACATCAAAACAACAAACTCCAGCACACCAGGCTTTTTGCTTTGTTTCTAGTGATTACATCATGTTTGTTGATCATTCATTCATTCAATCATTTTTATTGATTTCTTAATATATGCAAAGCACTATACTAAGCATTTGGGATGGTACAGTATGACAATAAATGGACACATTCCCTGCCTACAGTGAGCTCACAGTCCAGAGGAGGATACAGATGTTAATATGAAACAGTAAATTACATTACTTATAGATTTGTACACAAGAGCTGTCGAGCTGTGAGGGGAGATGAACAAAGGGAGCAAGTCAGGGCAACACAGAAGAGAGTGGGAGAAGAGGAAAGGAGAGCTTAGTCAGGGAAGGCCTCTTGGAAGAGATGTGCCTTCAGTAAGGCTTTGAATGGGGAGAGGAATTGTTTATCAGATATAAGAATAGTCTTTATTAAGTGCTTACTATGTGTCAAACACTGTTCATTCATTCATTCATTTGTATTTATTGGGCGCTTACTATGTGCAGAGCACTGTACTAAGCGCTTGGGAAGTACAAGTTGGCAACATATAATTTGGCCTGAAAAATCCTAATCACTTATATTCCGCAGTGCTCTGCTCACAGTAAGTGCTCAATAAATACGATTGAATGAATGAATGAATCTGTATCATCTATGCATTTAGATCTGTGACCATTAGATATCTGATATTTGCCCCACCCCTAATCCCATAGCACTTTTGCATTGTCAGCTGTGTGACTTTGGGCACGTCACTTAACTTCTCTGTGCCTCAGTTACCTCATCTGTAAAATGGGGATTAAGACTGTGAGCCACCCGTGGGACAACCTGATCACCCTGTAACCTCCCCAGCACTTAGAACAGTGCTTTACACATAGTAAGCATTTAATAAATGTCATTATTATTATTATTATTATTATTAAATTATTTATTATAAATTACTCTGTTTATTCAGAGTAATGTCTGTCTCCCCCACTGGACTGTAAACTCATTATGAAAAGCAGCGTGGCTCAGTGGAAAGAGCACGGACTTTAGAGTCAGAGGTCATGGGTTCAAATCCCGGCTCCGACAATTGTCAGCTATGTGACTTTGGGCAAGCCACTTCACTTCTCTGGGCCTCAGTTACCTCATCTGTAAAATGGGAATTAAGACTGTGAGCCCCCTGTGGGACAACCTGATCACCTTGTAACCTCCCCAACGCTTAGAACAGTGCTTTGCACATAGTAAGTGCTTAATAAATGCCATCATTGTTATAATTATTATTATGAACAGGGAATGTGTCTGCTAATCCTGTTGTGTTGCACTCTCCCAAGTGCTTAGAACAGTGCTCTGCACATAGTAAGTGCTCAATAAATACCATCGATTGGTTGATTACATGTCCTTGGAAGGCTTGAGATCTGAGGGGTGCCCGAGAAAGCAAAATGCAGGATGGATGAGCATTCCCTTAGGGGAGGAGAGAGACCGAGCAGCAGAAGACCAGGCAAGGGCATATGGATGAGTGTCTGGTGGTATTGATTGCTGAGGCCCTATGTAATAAAACATAGCAGACACCAACTGCTGCCCTCATGTTGAAAAATTGGCAACACAGCTTGTGCTAACATCTCCAAATTGCTCAGCTCTGGGGCAGATTTACACTACCTGACACCCCCCAAAAATGCATCCTCTGAATTTATAGTTGATACCTGTAGATGTTTTGGGATCCTGCTGTGAAAAAGCACTGGCTTCATCAATGTAGTTGTTGCATCCACACAGCTATGGTTGGATGGAGAAGCTAATAATAATAATAATTCTGGTATTTGTTAAGTGCTTACTGTGTGCCAGGCACTGTACTAAGCACTAGGGTGGATACAAGCAAATAGGGTGGGACACAGTCTCTGACCAATGTGGAGCTCATAGTCTGAATCCCCATTTTACAGATGAAGAAACTGAGGCCCAGAGAGGTGAAGTGAGTTGCCCAAGGTTACATAGCAAAGTGACAGAACCGGGTTTATAACCCACAACCTTATGACTCTCAGGCCTGTTCTCTATCCACTATACCACACTGCTTCCCAAGTTTCAGGGGACACGATTATTTTATCTGTGTCTTCTGGGAAAGCTATATATTCCTCCACCCTCGACAATGCCCCACAGTCCCGGATGGTATGAGAGAAAGAAAGAGGAAAAGTTGTGGGGGCACAATTTTGTTGTGGTTCTTTTGTTTTGTTTTATTTATTTTGCAAAAGGAAGGCCTAACCTATCTCTCACCGATTGTGCTGCTCAATCAGAAACACAAATCACTTAGATGGCGGGATGAGAATAAGGATGGAACCCTCAACTCTTCTCCCTCCTACTTATATTGTGTGGCCCATGAGGGACAGGGACTGTGTCCAACCTAATTAACTTGGACCAAACCCAGCACTTAGAAAGTTGTTATTCATTCATTCATTCAATGGTATTTATTGAGCGCTTACTGTGTGCAGAGCACTGTACTAAGCGCTTGTGAAGTACAAGTTGGCAACATATAGAGACGGTCCCTACCCAACGGCGGGCTCACAGTCTAGAAGGGGGAGATAGACAACAAAACAAAACACATTAACAGAATAAAATAAATAGAATAGTAAATATGTACAACACCTGATGTGTTTCTGCACATTAGGCTCATAGTAAGCTCTTAACAAATACCATAAAAAAACCAACAACCCTGGAGTGGTTGGGCACTTGGCAACTTTAACCTTAACTTAAAGTCCCCCAGCCTATACTGTGGGGCTTTGGTCCCATTGTGTCTCATACTGGATTTATTAATAATAAAAATTGTGGTATTTGTTAAGTGCTTGCTACGTACCAGGCATTGTACTAAGTGCTGGGGTTGGGCACAGTCCCTGTCCCACATGGGGCTCACAGCCACAACCCTTCATTTTACAGATGAGTGACTAAGAGAGAGAAGCTAAATGACTTGCCCAAGGTCACGCCTCAGACACATGGCATAGCTGGGATTACAGCCCAGATCCTTCCGATTACCAAGCCTGCGGTGTGCCACTTCCCTGCAGAAACGAAGAAACATAGTCTTTCTAGATATTAGGGACTAAAAATTACCAAATCATTATCCAGGCACCTAGACTCCCTACCAGGAGCTGTTTGTTCAGGAAACTAGCTCTGACCCAAGGGGGTGTCGTGGAGGCAGTAGGCAGTATGAGATGACCTCTTGAGGAGGGGTCTTTCCAGATAATAATAATAAGAAGAGTGATGGTATTTGTTAAGCATTTACTATGTGTCAAGCACTGTTCTAAGTGTTGTGGTAGATAAAAGATAATCAGGTTGGACGCAGTCCCTATCCTATATAATAATGATGGCATTTATTAAGTGCTTACTATGTGCAAAGCACTATTCTAAGCACTGGGGAGGTTACAAGGTGATCAGGTTGTCCCACGGGGGGCTCACAGTCTTAATCCTCATTTTTTCAGATGAGGTAACTGAGGCACAGAGGAGTTTAGTGACTTTCCCAGAGTCACACAGCTGACAGTTGGTGGAGCCGGGATTTGAACCCCTGACCTCTGACTCCAAAGCCCGTGCTCTTTCCACTGAGCCATGCTGCTTCTCAACCTATATGGGGTTTAGAGTCTTAAACCCCATTGTACAGAGAAGGTAACTAAGGCACAGAGAAGTGAAATGACTTCCTTGAGGTCACCCAGTTTATAAGTGGCAAAGCCAGGATTAGAACCCAGATCCTTCTGACTCCAGGCACATGCTCTATCCAGTAGGCCATGCTGCTTCTCTGATCAATAATGCCCCTAGAGTCTTGCCTTAATTTCTGAGGGTACTTGCTTGAGGTCACACAGTTTATAAGTGGCAAAGCTGGGATTAGAACCCAGGTCCTTCTGACTCCAGGCACATGCTCTATCCAGTAGGCCATGCTGCTTCTCTGATCAATAATATCCCCGGAGTCTTGCCTTAATTTCTGAGGATTGTCTAGTGGAAAGGGCATGGGACTGAGAATCAGAAGAACTGGGTTATAATCCCAGTTTGGCCACTTACCTGCTGTGTGACTTTGGCAATTCACTTAACTTTTCTGTGCCTCAGTTTCCCTAGCTGTTCAAAAATGGGGATTGGATATGTTTCATTCACTCTTTGACTGCACACCCTATGTGGGAGAGGGACCGTGTACAGTCTAATTGTCTTGTAACTACCCAACACTTAGCATGAAGCACTTAATAAAAAGACCCTTTTTGGGAAATAGAAGAGTGCATTTTCACAGGGTAGATTTAAACTCCAGCTCTCTTAATTCCCACATGTATAGTCTTTCCCACCATTTAGTACAGTACTCTGGACACAGTAAGCACTTAATAAATACTATTACTACTACTTTCCTCCTTCAGAAGCTCAGCTGTTACTAGACTGATGGCCGGTGCAAGAATAGCAGTCACTTTAAGCCGTCAGTGTTCCTTTATTCACAAGTCTTCTCTGTCACTCTTGACTTGTTTCTCAGGAGTTATAGCAGAGGCATGTCCTAGCCTCTCTTCCTGCCCATTGTAAGGCCAGACAGTGGGATCTAATCTGAGTAATGGAACACCTGTGTTGAATGACCTAGGTGAAGTCACTCTGTAGAGAAGCATCATCTCCCATTGGAAAGGGTGCAGCCTGGAAGGCAGAGGACGTGGATTCTAGTGCCACCTCTGCGTCCTGTTTGATTTGAGTAAGTCACAACTTTTCTGGGCCTTAGTGTCCTCTTCTGTAAAACGGAGATTATGTACTCGTATCTCCCTCTCTCTCCCTTAGACTGTGAGTCCCATGTGGGACAGGGGCTGTGTCTAACCTGATTATCTTGTATCTCCCCCAGTGCTTAGTACAGTGCTTGATGTAGTAAGTGCTTAACAAATACCACAATTCTTATTACTAGAATTCTGCCCTGACCTTTCCCAGTGACTCTGCCCCAGGAGGAACCAGTTAGTGCTCTGAATTCATGCTTTTCCCTCTCTCACCTGCCAGAAATCTTCTATATTTCTGAAAAATACCAAAAAGCTGTTTCCCCAGACTCTAAGTTCTTCCCTCCCTAAGCACCCCTCATAGTATGTGCATTTTCTGCTCTTACAGATGTATGTATTTATTCTCTGTAGTTGATGAAAATATTCATTATCGCATTAGCTGCTGTGGGGAAGTAAGTTCAGATTTGCATTTTCCCATATAATCATGAAGCACAAACATCACTCACCACCCAGAGAGGACCCATCCCATTGGAACCCCTAGGATGGAAGACAGTTTAGAGGAATCTCTTGACTGAGCTGAGTCCCTCCAGGGATGGAGCAGCTTTCAAATGTGGTGGGAAGGCTCCTGGGTCAATGAAGCTAATGGGGTGGATCTTTGGGATGGTCTTTCCTTCCTAAATTAAACTCTTGCTGCTGAAGCATGTATCTGGTCCTTTGGTCGAGGTGTGTGTTAGACTGTTTACCCAGAAAATCATCCCTGTTGCCAGGATGGGGAGACCTCCTGACTTATGGGAAAGGGCACAAGAATTGTAGGCAAGAGTCCAGGGTTCTAATCCTAGATTGTCTCAGTGGCAACTGGACTGTTCTGTAGCCATAGACAAGTCACTTGAATTTTCAGTGCTTCAGTTTCCTCATCTGTAAAATGGAGATCAGATTCCTGTACTTTGTCCCTTTTACACTGTGAGCCCCAGTTGAAACAGGGTCTGTGTCTGATACCATTATTTGTATTTGCCCCAGTAGTTAGCCCAGTGTTTGCCACATACTAAGTGCTCAATAAATGCCAGTACTTTATTTTTATCATTCTCCCCCTCCTCCTGCTCCTCCTCTGCCCCCTTCTTCTCCTCTGCCCCCTTCATCGCCTCATCTCTTCCTTCTCCACCTGCTCCAGCTCCTCCTCCTCCTTCTCCACCTCCCCCTTTCCCACCTCCTCTTCCTCTTTCCCCACCTCCTCCTCCTCCTTCCCACCATCACCTCCTCCTCCTCCTTCTCCTTTTCCTCCTTCTTCGTCCTTCTCCTATTGCTATTATTCCTGTGTCAGAAACACAAAAGAAAGAATAGAAGAGATTCCCTTATAACCACTGTCAAAGTAGGAGTCTTTTCCCCTTCATCATGGCCCTAGAATTAAGTGGCTTGTTTGGAAGTGTGCTCATAAAGCAGTTATGTTGAACAGTGGCCTCTGGCTAACCAGTGGGCCTGCTGGCTAGCTCATAACTCTACCCTCAACATCGTTCTAAAAGGAGGGTCACATCTCTCTATCTCACTCTCTTACCTCCCTCAATGAATCACCCAATTTCTCCAGCGTGTTCCAAAAAAAGAGGGAGATCTTTTCTGCCCAGAAAAGCAGCCCTGATTCCTAACTCCCCAGTAATGGGGAGGGGTAGATCCTCTGATGAAGGGCTTTGGGGACCCTGGACAAGAGCTTGGGGTCTGCCTTGAAAAGGATGAAGAAGTAGCAAACCATCACAGGCTCCTTATATATCTGGTTTGTCTGGTATTAATTAGGGTGGGGATTATTACATCCTTAATCTGCATGATTAAGAGATCAAGCTTGTGGGGCAAGCTTCAAAAAGAGGGAGATCCAAGTATCTGGTGTTTCGGGACCTGATTCGGAGGCTAGGACTTGGAGCCAGCAGCTCTTAGGTGAGCCTATTGGCCTTGAACACCTGGCTTTTCTGTTTCCGCTGCTCTCCAGTGGAGCAGGGAGTTACCCCTTTGTTCCTGCAAGCGCTCTCTTCAACCTTAACCAAAACTGCCATTTCCAGCTGACTGTGTGAATATTAAGTGCTGGCCTGGGTTTTTCTATGGACAATCTTGGGCAGCAATTAGCATCAGCACTGGGAAAGATGAATTCTCAATAGGCTCAGGGAGCATACCCACAAAAGTAGATACAGCAGCCGTGCTGGGCAGCAACTATCCCACATCTGCTCGCCCCGATGATGTTCCTGCATTATAGGCATGGAGGGGTTTGGCCCTTCATTCATTCAATCACATTTTTGAGTGCTTACTGTGTGCAGAGCACTGTACTAAGCATTTGGGAAGTACAAATTGGAGGCCAAATCCCCCTCTGTAGTCCTCCAACACCCTGGTCCTTCTCCCGTTGGTCCTGGCTGTATCATCTCAGACAGTCACAGAGCGATTCTGCCTTCAAGTCTGATCATTTGCCACCCAGCAATGTTGTTACTGTGCAGAGTAATTATTATAACCATTTTAAAGCATTGAACAAAGTATTCACTAAATGTTCTGTAATAGTGTGAGAAATGAATGCTCCACAATACAATGCTCCACAATACACCACAGCATCTGACACTGGAGCTGAGCACCAGGAAGGGAGAACCTAGTGTAATAGTAGGAAAGTGTTTCTGTTTGAGGGGCTATCAAAGACTGTTTTCTAGGGAGCAAAGAAAGCAGGCTGCTTCCTGCTTCATCAGCTCCTCCGCTCAACCCATGCCTTCCTCGCACCTTAGTTTGAAGGGGACATTGGGATTAATTTGCAGTTTAGAGGGGCTGTGGGAGTTACTAGTAGTTGTGATCTTTTTTGAGCACTTATGTGCCTAACACTGTACTAAGAGATGGGGTAGATACAAAATTAGCAGTTCAGATATAGTTCCTGTCCCATGTGAGGCCTGCAAGGTTTAGGGGGAGATAGAGTAGAAATTTACCAGAGGTAGAGGCACAGAGAAGTTAAATGGCTTGCCTAAGGACACAAAGCAGACAAGTGGCAGAGCCAAAATTAGAATCCAGGTCCCCTAACTCCTAGGCCCTTACTCTCTCCACTAGACTCTTTTCCACTGAAAAAGTTTGAGATTCGTTCATTCAATCGTATTTATTCATTCAATTGTATTTATTGAGTGCTTACTATGTGCAGAGCACTATACTAAGGGCTTGGGAAAGTACAACACAGCAATAAACAGACACATTCCCTGCCCACAACAAGCCCACAGTCCAAGGAGGCGGGACAGATGCTAATATAAAAAAATGAATTACGGATGTGTACATAAGTGCATAATACTTATGTATGTATCCTGCAGCCTAGAATCTGTAGCTTCACTCACTTGGCTCCTTCTCCTGTAATTGCAGCACCAAACTTTCCCACCAGACCCTGAAGGCCACATAGATCCCATGGGAGTAGGCCCCTCAAGCCAAGGAATCAGGGCCCTGAGATCCCAGGCTCTCCCAGCTACTTTAAGGGTGTGGGGGAATGACAGAGGACCCTTTCCCATTGTTCAGCAACCTCAGAAGTAGCCTCTCTTTCAGAGGCAGGCCTCCACTACCAGCGGATTCGCAGAGGGAACCCCTGGGCCCATTTCTATGACAGAGGGAGAACCAGAGCTCTGCTGTCTCTGCTCTCTCCCCATCCTCAGGACACTGAAGCTGAGAGATTCAACCTACCCTTTCATCACTGACTTGGGGATAAGAGCAATGTATAGTTTCCATAATTAACTTTGCACAAGCTAAAAAAACCTCAGAAGATCTGCAGATGTGTTCACAAATTTTAGCTAATAAACCATATGGTCCGGGTGGCTGACAGAGCCAAGGAGGCACTCTGGGTTCGGCTGCTTTCCTGAGAGGCTGGGTGCAGATGGGGCAGGGGAGCTCCAGGAGAACTAACCACTTCAACTGCCCGAAACCAAGGCAGGAGGGTCCCTGAACAGATTGCATGGGCACATACTCAACTTTCTCCCCTCTGAGATGCTCTGAGACGCTCTGAGCTCTGCCAGGTGTGGCTCATTCTGGGAAGACTGAGCCTAAAGACCGGGGGAGGCAGAGGACATGGGGAATTCTCTGCACAAGCCAGCACTGGGGCCTGGTGTTCCTGTCCCATGGCTGAACTATGTACAGCATGCCATGGATGCTGCAGGAGACATTTGTGAGAGGCCAGTGGAGGCCGCAGAGTTAGCCAGTCAGTTATTCATATTTACTGAGTGCTTACTGTGTACTTGGCTTGGGAGAGCACAATATAACAGACAAATTCCCTGCTCACAATGAGCTTACAGTCGAGAGAGAGAGAGACAGATATTAATATAAGTAAATAAATTACAGATACATATGTAAGTGCTGTGGGTCTAGGAATGGGGATGAATAAAGGGAGCAAGTCAGGGTGATGCTGAAGGGAGCTGAAGAAAAGGAAAAGAGGGCTTAGTCAGGGAAGGCCAGAGTCTGAGGAAAGGAGCATTGAGTGGAAACCTGGGTGCAATTCCTAGCTCAGCTATCAGTCTAGTGAAGAACTAAAGAGGAATTGATTTGCTTCTCTGTGCCTCAGTTTACTGACCTCTAAAATAGGTGGGACTGTGCATCCCCTTGCAACCACCAAGGTCCTGTGATGACTCAGGGTTTGCTAGGCAAAGAGAATTCTTTGAAGAAACCTGCTAAGGGAACATGAGGAGGGAAAAGAAATAACCTGGCCTAACACAAAGAGTCCAGGCCTGAGATCGAAGCCTGCTGGGTGACCTTGGACAAGTCACTTAATTTCTCCATGCCTCAGTTATCTCAGCTGCAAAATGGGGACTGTGAACCTAATGTGGGACAGCAACTTGTGTCTGAACTGATTAACTTGTATCTATCCCAGTGCTTAGAATAGTGCTAGACACATTCTATGTGCTTAACCAATCCTATCACTGAATCCCTACAGTCATAGGGTTAAAAGGGAACTTTAGAGGTCATTTGGCCCATTCCCCTGACCCAGGGAAGAATTCCTCATGCCTCAATCAAGCAAGATATGTCAACTATCTACAGAGAGGATTGCATTCATTCTTCCTTGCAGTGAGAAAGTTCTTCCTGAGGTTTAAGCTCACTTCTAGATTAATCCTATCCCCTTATATTTGGCATTCCCTAAATATAGAGAACAAAGGGTCCTCCCTCCTCCTCTTTCCAAATGGAATTACCTCCCAGGTTTTCTTTTCTAAGATACATAGTCACCACTCTTTCAGCCTTTCAGCTCTGTGTTAGTCTAGCCCAGCCTAGGGGAACAATCAGTCATTAGGAGTTACTGAACACTTATTCTGTTTAAAGCACTGTACTAAGCACTTGGGAGAATGCAATAGAGTTAATAGACAAGATCCTTGCCCTCAAGGAGATGCTTGTGGGGTAGGGAGAAGGGCATGATTTACCTATAAATGTGGTTTTCAGCAATTTGTAGTTATCTCTGTACTGCTCATTGTGGGCAGGGAACATGTCTACCAACTCTTTTATGTTGTACTCTCCCAAGCACTTAATACAGTGCTCTGCAAACTGAAAATGTTCAATAAATATGATTGATTGATTGATTGCATGAGCAAGGAGAATTCAGCCTTAGTCTCCTTTGCCCTTCCTGTTGTCCACCAACCCTACTTCCCAGCAAGCAAATAGCAGATTTTCTATAACTATATGTTTTCAGGAAACCAGACCAAGACTCATCAGCATCTTAGAAGGGTTTAAAGAGTAAAGTTAATAACCCCACTCAGTTCCTTCAGGACTAGTGCCTCATTGGCATCCTAGCCATGTGGCCTACTGGAAAGTACACAGACCTGGGATTCAGGGGACTTGGGTCCTAACCCCAGCTTGGCCACTTCCTTGCTGTGTGGCCTTGGATGAGTCACTAAACATCTCTGAGCTTCAGTTTCCTCATATGTAAAATGGGATACAATACTTGTTAATCAATTAATCAGTCAGTGGTATTTAGTGAGGGTTTTGTGTGCAGAACTCTGTAGTAATTTATTGGACAATAAAGTACTAAAGAGTAGGTACAGACAATCTTCTAGACTGTGAGCCCACTGTTGGGTAGGGACCATCTCTATACGTTGCCAACTTGTACTTCCCAAGCGCTTAGTACAGTGCTCTGCACTCAGTAAGCACTCAATAAATACGATTGAATCAGAATCAGAATCCCTGGCCACAGGGAGCTTACAGACTGGAGGGGGAGATGGATATTGAAATAAACTGCAAATAGATACATACATAAGGGCTATGGGCCAGGGGTGATTATCAAAGAGCTGGATTTTGTTGTTGTTTGTTTGTTTTCTTATGGTATTTGTTAAGTGCTTACTGTGTGTCAAACACTATTCTAAGTGCTGGAATAGATACAAGTTAATTAGGTTGGAAATAGTCCCTGTTCCCCATGGGGTTCACAGTCTAAGTAGGAAGGCAAACGGGAGAACTGAGACACAGAGAATTAATTCATTCAATAATATTTATTGAGGATTTACTGTGTGCAGAACACTGTACTAAGCTTGGGAAAGTACAGTTCAACAATAGATGCATTCCCTGTCCACAACGAGCTTACAATCTAGAGAGGGGGAAGTTAGGTGATTTGTCCAAGGTCACATAGCAAACAGCAGAGCCAGGATTAGAACACAGATCCCCTGATTCCCAGGCCTGTGCTTTTTTTACTAGGCCATGCTGCTGGGATGCCACTGAGAGTCACTAGTCTTGGAAGAATTGAGTTGGGCTATCTTTAGTCTTTCAGCCCTTTTATAGAAAATCTACTTTTTGCTTGCTAGGAACTAGTAATAATAATGCTAATAACTATGGCATTTGTTAAGCACTTACTATGTGCCAAGCACTGTTCTAAGTGCTGGGGTAGATACAAGGTAATCAGGTTATCCCACATGGGGCTCTCAGTCTTAATCTCTATTTTACAGATGAGATAACTGAGGCACAGAAAAATTAAGTGGTTTGACCAAGATCACACAGCAGACAAGTAGTCTTCTCTGATTCCCAGGCCCATGCTCTTTTCACTAAACCAGGACATCCAAGAGGGCACAAGAGACCCCCATTAGATGGTGAGCCAGGGACTGGTATTGGGACAGACCTAATTATCTTGTACCACCCCAGTGCTTAGAACAGTGCTTGGTGCATAATAAACACTTAATAAATACCGCTTTTATTATTATTATGAAGGAAATGGGCAGGTGACTGTCCAATTGTCCCTTCAGAATCCAGGTCCAGTATAGAGGAAAATACAAAGACATAGATGTCACCCATTAGAATTATGCAGATCCCAGTGTTCCAAGAGTTCACACCACTTTTACATCTCATCTATCTTCCCATAAACCCTGTGGGGGGAGAGGTGAAGCAGTTTTACATTTTGCATATGGGGATTCAGAGAGGTTAAGTGACTTGTCCAAGGCCACCCAGCTGATTGTAGGCAGAGCCCGAAGTAGGACTGTAGTGCCCTCCCTCCTCATATCCACCAGGCAATTAATCTCCACCCCTTCAAAGCCACATCTCCTTCAAGAGGCCTTCGCTAAGTCCTCTCCTCTTCTCCCACTCCTTTCTGTGGCTCTCTGACTTGCTCCCTTTATTCATTCCCCCACCCATCCCCACAGCACTTAGGTACATATCTGTAATTTTATTTATTTATATTAATGTCTCTCTCCCCCTCAAGACTGTGAGCTCACTATGCACAGGGAATGTGTCTGTTTCTTGTTATATTGTACTCTCCCAAGCCCTCAGTACAGTGCTCTGCACACAGTAAGTGCTCAGTAAATACGATTGACTGACTGACCCCAGGTTTTCTGACCCCCTCCCCCCCGAACTCAGTGTACTATGCCCTGCTAGGCTGAGCCCATCATTAACACTTGTCATTAGAGTGAAAGAAGTCTACAGAGTGAGAGTCCTCAGAAATATGGCCTCCAGTGTCCAGTGATGTCAGGAGAGAGAGCCATAGTGCTCGGTACATAGACAGCTATTCATTAGTGGGGCAGTGCAGAAAATCAGTGCTAATCCTGCAGTCTTTCCACTGCCTTTGGGTGTTTTCTTTCCCTAATGCTAATGACTAATAGAAAGGAGATAAGGCAATGTCTATTAGATTTCCCTCCACTGCAGTGAATTTCTTATTTTCCAAAGCTCATTAGAGTTTGCTATATGAGAAGAAGACCAAGGAGCCCAGAAGGGAAAGTAGGGAAGACAAAAAGGAAAAGGAGAGCCCTTCAGAGATATTGTGTGAACCCAGAATTCACAGCAGAGTTGGCCGGCTTACAAGTCTCCCAATACAAGCTCACTCCGTCTCTGTGTTCTGAAGGTCGACAACGTGTTTTAATTTTTTTCTTCACTTTAAAGAGATCATTTTTCCATTCCCAAACCATTAACAGGAGATGCGTGTCATCTTTAAAGTTCTGAATATATTTATGCTGCCAATTGGTTTAGGTCTTAGTTGATTTAATATCTTGGATTTTGGTCTCTGAGCTTGCCCCTGGCGTGGTTTCCAATCTAGCCAAAGCTGCCCCTCAACAACCATCTTCAAGAAAGGTCACCAGCTTTGGGACCATGCCAAATGGCAAAAGGATGCCCCTGAAATCGGGTCTGCTCCTTGACTTGCGCTCACTATTGTATTTTTCCCAGGATGCCCTTATGCACCAGCAGTTTATAAAAAGGCAATCAGCCATATTCAACCCAATTAAAAGGGCCATGTGCATCGGTCAAAGTCAGAAGAGCTTGGTACAAATCCATCACCCTTCTGTTCTCCTTAGGGAAGGACATTAGCCAATGTGCTGATGCCCGTTAGAAGATGGGCCAACACCTGGCCAGCAGTCCACTCTCACAGATGTCTTCTCCTGTCGGTGCCATTTGTGAATGCCCGACTAAAATAATAATGCCCCTGGCAATCAGCTGATGCAGCTCAAATGGTTAAGAAACTATCTAGTTCATACACCACTTTGTTGGAGAATACATCTCCTTGGGACCACTAGGAGCCTTTTGCTTCAGGACCCAAGGGCTCTGGAGAGTAGAACAGCAGGGAGGAGATGGGAGAGAAGAAAATCAGAGCTTGCTGCCTGCTCAAGTTCAACAGATACCTGTAGTTTATTGCAGTTGGGGAACAGGAGAGCTACTTACTCATCTTTGGGAATTCCTTTTTGGGAATCTGGCTTTGGGTAGAGAGGAAAGAGGGCTCTTCAGCCCTTGCACATTTTGCCACAGTTGAATTCTGATTCTCACATGATATGGCTTTTGTCACCATCACTGAATCATGTGTTAAATAGCAGCAGATATCCTGCTGGACATGCCAGGGCCAAGAAAGAAGCAGTTCCTGGGGGACAAGTAATAGTGAATGTGTTTTTTACTCCACAGTGTTTGAAAGTCTTTCAGCTGGTCCTCTGAGGAAGCATAATCCTGTGGTGTATCATCTTAGCAATAAGAGCTAGCTAAGAGATCTGAGTAGCCAGTCAGTAGTCCTGGATTTGCCACTGACTTGATGTGAAACCAGCAGTGACCTAGCACCCAAGATCTCAGTTTTCCCATCTGGCCAATAGGGAGATTTGGTCTCTGATCAGAAATGAATTGTGCAGTTGGTTGCTCCACAGGAATGGTGTCTGCACTGAATTGGTCTCTTGACTTTGTGATCAGAACTTTCTGCATTATTGGTGAGAGAGCTCTTGTTATGGGTCTAGAGTTCTCAGTTGAACCACAACCTCAGTCCTGGGGACTCAGGACCTAAGTGTGGAGCTGGAGAGACTACCCAGGGACACCAAAATGCCAGTGCGATGTGTGCTGGTTTACTCCTTAGCATCTCATTTTCCTTCTTAGGCTGCATGCATGTATGTATTTTTTTATGATATTTGTTAAACACTTACTATGTGCCAGGAACTGTGCTAAGCACTGGGGTAGATAATCAGGTTGGACACAGTCCCTGTCCTATAGAAGGCTCACAGTCGTAATCTCCATTTTACAGAAAGGGTTACTGAGGCACAGAGAAGTTAAGTGGCTTGCCCAAGGTCACACAGCAGACAAGTGGTGGAGCTGGGATTAGAACCCAGGTCCATCCGACCTCAAAGCCTATGCTCTATTAACTATACGTATGTGTGAGTGCGCATGTGCACTGGCCAGTGGGTTGACTGTTGGGGAGGAAAGAGGAGTCCAGTGGGTCATCTAAGGTAAACCTTGTTTTCTGTCCATTCTGTGGTGTTTTCTATCTTTTTCTTGGTCTCATGCATGTTGCTTTGGGCTCCACTTAAGAAACACCCTTGCCCTGTATCACCAGAATCTGAACAACTACATCATCCCACGCTAACACCATTTATGGCCCTGCTGCTCATTGTTTGCTGAACTCAGTCGGCCTGCTGAGCCTCGTTTTTGACACAGAACCAGCGTCCACACTTGCAGCAAACCTCAGCAGTGAAGGGTAGCCCTGGGCCCTGGAAGCCATTCCTGCCTCTTGGAAGAGTGGTTTGAGGTGGCTGGTAAAAGAAAGGGAATTGAGGAGAAACAACATGGCCATAAATTAACCATTTACCATCAACTAGAACTGTGGAGTTTTGATGCAAGATGCAAATGACTATAGCTTATCGTGTTATTCAGTCTGTAGTATAGAGGGGATTGGACCTGGTACTGGATTTCCCTTTGTCAGCAGACCTTATATTGAATGGTGATGGCATGAAGTTCACCATCTCCATTCTCCAGGCTGTATGACTTAGGTACCTGGAACTTGAGCTGGCTAGCCAAGTCTGAAGTGTTGATGATTCAGTTGGGAATAGGACACACAGAAGATTTGGAGCCCACTAGTTTCTCTTTATAGGCTTTTAAAAATAAATACTGTAAATTCCATGTTGAAGAACAGCTGAGGGGCCACTCCCTCCTTGCTCTTTCTTTAGCTTAGGAGAGAGTTTAAAGAGCAGTTGTGGGTGGGAACTCATGGGTTCCCTTTCAGACTTCATACTGACCTACTGTTTTACAGAGGTTCAGACCTCTCTGGATGGTAAAGGGTTCCAAATGAGGATCCTGATCTAGGTTAGCGAGCTAGAGGGGCCCTCAGAAGACTGTCGCATAGTGGTGTGTGCTGTTTGTTGGATGTGCTCTCCAAGGAGAGAGCTGTGACTGAACACCAGGATGTCTCAAAGTGTCACTGGTGCCCCTTCCTGAGCACCAGGTTGTCTCAAAGTGTCAGTGGTGCCCCTCCCTCAGAGGAAGGCCTTATACTACCCCTCCTCAGTCCGTGATCCATGGCCTCATGTCACGGCCCTGATGGATTTCAGGGATTTCTATCCATCCATCAATCGATGGTATTTGTTGACGGCTTTGTGCAGCACTCTGCCTAAGCACTTGGGAGAGTACAGTATGATAGAGTCATGATTTCTGCCCTCAAGGAGCTGACAGGTTAAAATGGGAGACAGTCATTAAGTCAAAATTACAGATAGGTGAATGATGGAGTATAAGGATATGGATATTAGTGCTCTGGGGGTGGGAGAAGAAGGGAATTCCTGAGTAGATGCTTGACTGAGAGAAGCATCACCACCATCTAGCCTTGGCAGGGTGTGGCAGTCACTGAATCCAAGCTGATTTCCCCAAAGAGAAGGCTGCAGGCCCTCCTCCTCCCTCTGTGGGAGGGCTCCCCCTTCTCCCCCCACCCCCAGCCACAATCTCAGGACAAGGGCTGGAACAGGGGCCCCACAGGTTCTCTGCTCCCTGGCAGTCACTACATTTAAAAGATAAGCAGGCTTGGCTAGTGGCTAGAGCATGGTCCTGAGAGTCAGAAAGGCCTGGGTTCAGAAGCAGCGTGGCTCAGTGGAAAGAGCATGGCTGTGGAGTCAGAGGTCATGGGTTCAAATCCTAGCCCCACCAGTTGCCCACTGTGTGACTCAGGCCAGGTCACTTAACTTTTCTGTGCCTCAGTTCCCTCATCTGTAAAATGGGGATTAAGACTGTGAGCACCCCGTGGAACAACCTGAGCACCTTGTAACCTCCCCAGTGCTCAGAACAGTGCTTTGCACATAGTAAGCTCTTAATAAAATGTCATTATTATTATTATTATTCTAATCTCTACTCCACTACTTGTCTTATGATGTGCAGAGCACTGTACTAAGCACTTGGGAGAGTACAGTGAGAGATGACTCAGGGATGACCTCCTGGAGGAGATTTGATGTTTTTAGAAAGGACTTGAAGATGGGGAGAGCAGAGGTCTGCTGGATATGAAGAAGGAGGGAGCCAGCCCCTTCCCCAACAGTCCCTAATGCTGTGAAGACCCTGGGGGATTTCTCTGGGGCCTGTTTTCTCTTTCCAGTGGTTCAAGCTTCACAGTAAATCTACTCTGGGGAGAGGGGCTTAAATGTACAAGCAGGTTGACTGGTGTATGGGTGGGGGTCTCCCTAGGCTGGGCTTGGCTGGACAGGACCGAATTGCTGGGAGAGCCTGCTGGATCCTCTGAGTGCCACAACAGCAGCAGCAAGGGAGTGTATCAGCATGATTAGTAGTCCGCTGCTCAGATCAGAGAGCTGCCAAGACGGAGCCCGAGGCATTTCGCCAGCAATGATGGACTGAATCGTTTTCAACACCTCACAATTACTGTGCAGATAACTTTATAGCTAGACACAGAGCACCCCCCGGGAAGGAGAGAGGCAGAGATTCAGCAGAAAGAATGGCCTTGGAAAGCCTAATAGGCCAGGGAGGTTGTCTCCAAAATGGAACAGCAGTCATCATAAGTCTCGGGACACTGGACTGACTTAAGACAATAAGTGAAGTAAGCCATCACTACAGGGTACTGCCCAGTTGGGGGTAGCCAGCCATGCCAGACCACCTATAGATGGGAGCCATGGAGGTCATTCCAAAAATGGATGCTGCCCGGCCCTTCTCAAATAAATGAAATATGGCAACCAGAAATACGGTCACCTATAGATCTCCCATATACCAGACGAGGAG